>NC_139146.1:48376597-48740265 GCF_964270905.1 Leucopleurus acutus | reverse complement strand
TGTTCCTTGCTCTCAACCCTGCGTGCTACTGCTTTGCTTTGGGACTAGCCTTGTTCTCCCTACATGCTGGGTAAGATGGGTTTTAGCATTCTTAAATTTATCTCATTCTTTGCTTCTTTGTCCAGAAAGGAAAAGGGACACTCTCCTTTCCCATCTATGTATCAGAAACAATGGTAGGGAAACAGTCTTTGCTAGGGTGATAGACCTACCGCCTTACGGGCAAATAAAGATGGAGAGGGGATGGTGCATATTGGATTGTTCAGTTATATGCCCACTCCCACAGGCAGGAATTGGAGTGCTGTTGCTGTCTATTATATCCAGGAATACCTAAAATAGTTTTTCCATCACGTTCTCAGATAGACCATTTGCAAAACTAAAAGGATTTGATCTGTGAGGTTCATAAGCCATTTATATGGATAACGCACTTACTAAAAGCTGCCTGGGAATTATATGAAATTGACTCTGCTTGCCTTTGCTAAAGAATAAGTTTTCTTCATAGAGTACCATTTTCTGGTGATACTGTCAAAAACAACAATATAGACATTTAAGTTTTTTGCTTAATATGCATGCTTGAGAATTCTGCCTTAATTTCATTTATCCGTTCATTCAGCAAATATTTATTTTGAATACCTACCACCAGACTGGGAATCACAAGTGATCAGGACAAATGTAGCCCTTTTTCAAATGTCACCTTCTCAACAAAGCCTTCCCTGCCTCTTCTACTGACAGAACCCCTCTGTCCTGCTTTACCCCTACACCTTCCCTGCTTTTTTGTCTCCATAGCAATAGCTGCCATCTGATTATATTTTACGTATTTATTCTTATCTGTCTCTCTTGATTAGGAATATAAGCTCCCTTAGGTCAGATATTTTTTTTTATTTTATCATCAGTTTTATCATCAATGTCTAGAACTGTGTCTGGAACAGTAAATGTGGTGTTGAATGAGTAGATGAGGTCCTGGCTGTCATCTCTTCTGTCTCTGTCCCTTATATGTGGATACTAGGTATGCTAACTAGTGTACATGCTAAACGTTTTCTAAGAAGCAAAGTGAAGCAATCTAAATTCACAGGGGTTGACGGTGGAGTTGCTAATTTGGATTAGATGGTCAAAGAGGCCTTGCAGAGGAGGTGACATTTGGACCCGAATGACAAAAGGGTGCTGTGCAGACCATTATCTGGGAGAGGAGACCTCACGGTAGGTAGAGTAAACAGATGTAGAGAGCTCAGAGGTGGGATGGTGTCTGGGCTAGTCAAGGAGCAGTCAGATGGTCAAGGAGGCTGGAGTGGGCAGTGGGGCGTAAGAGGAAGACAGACGACAACTATGTATACTGGGTTCAGAACAAGCCCCATGATTAAGACGGGATTTTATTCTTAGTAGGAAGAGAAGCAGTGTGAGGATTTTTGATCAGAAAGGTGACATGATCTGAGCTATGTTTTTAAAAAGATCACTTGGGCTATTGTTTGTCGGTCAAGAAGGAAGACCACTTGGAGGACATTGTAAGAGTCCAGGTAGAAACCAGAGGCTTTGGACTAGGTAATAGCAGTGCAGGTGGTAAAAGTGGATTCTGGACATATTTCAAAGGTTGAGTCAAAGAATAACAGATTGGATATGAAATGATAAAAAGAGGCATTAAAGATGACTTTAAGGTTTGATTTGACTTTGCAATTCAAATGATTGTGTAAGTTCACCAAGTCTGTTACACTTTTGAAACTAGTGAATTTTTAGTTAAAGTCCATTATATAGTTACACTTGAAAAAAAATCTTTGAGGAAATGAGTCCAACTCTGTAGTATTTGAAATATGAGAAGCATAGCTAAAATGAGCATACGTAACTATTGAGGGGAGAAGATAAATTCTAGGACTTTACAACTTGAATAACTGATGGCAAAATACTCAGCCTTTAATATCCATGTGTGCCTAACATATGCTCTAATTTTGATGTTCTTGAGCAGTTTGTTCTGTGCTGGAAAATATAGCTATCCTTTGTGGCACTGAGAATTGTGGAATGAGGTGGGAGTTGGCTGGATGGGAGGAATGTGCAACTTAGAGCTTAAGAAGATAGAATGTCAGAATTCTCAATACATAGAAGAAATTAATCAGTTCCAAGATATAACAAAATAAAAGAATGACTATAGACTGTGATACTAGCAGAGTCCCAGAGCCATATCTATGTCTATATTCATAGATCCATATAGGGTATGTATGTGACTTCGTGCACGGGGACATCCACCTTGTGATTTAGGGTCTAAACTTCCTTTAAGAACAAAAAATTTTACCTGATTATGTTTTGATTGTCAGTAGAAAACTGATAGTATATATGGTAAACAGTTATCTTAAGTATGGCTGAGATATCCTCATAGGATTCAAATTCCATTGTTCAAGTTCCAGGCTGCTCTTTAAGCATATTTAGGTGAGATGAGATAATCACTCTTTTAGCAAAGAATAGGAAAAAAATTCAATAACTTACTTAAAATTATAGTTATCTGAAATTTGAAACATTTTGAACGCTTCTAAATTATTCATCGAGCTATCTCTTGATCTTAAATACATGAATTTGTTTTTGACAGTGTTTGATGCAACACCTCTTTGGTTCACTTTCTTTTTTTTTTTTTTTGCGGTACGCGGGCCTCTCACTGTTGTGGCCTCTCCCGTTGCGGAGCACAGGCTCCGGACACGCAGGCTCAGCGGCCATGGCTCACGGGCCCAGCCGCTCCGCGGCATGTGGGATCCTCCCGGACCGGGGCACGAACCCGTGTCCCCTGCATCGGCAGGTGGACTCTCAACCACTGCGCCACCAGGGAAGCCCTGATTCACTTTCTTAAACTCCCTTCAGAAACAGATTGATAACAACTCTCTAGTTGCAAAAGTAAAGCTCTAGAGATGGTTCTTTAGGTGAAGGAAGCACCGTTCTGAGTAAGTGGTTAGTCTAACACAGCACATTAAAGGCCAATTAAATAAGGGAAAATGGTCCTTAATGGGACTGCAGGACAGTGGTAGATGTGAGTCAAATGTCTCCCTCGACCATTCTGCCTACTTGCACAAAAAAGAATCATGAAATTTCCTGTCCTTTGCCAAATGTGAAAGGGGATCACTGTTTCAGTAACAATTTGTCAGGTTATTTACATTTGCATAGAGCATGTTATCACGCATACTCTTTTTGATCTTATACCCTATGTCTGATAAGGTTTCCTTTTCCAAGAGCAGTGATTTTCAGAATCTCCTTTCTGTCTGTTGTTGTTTTAGGGTCATTTACAAGAAACTGGATAATCCTGTGTAATCCTGTCTTTGCTCCTCAAATCCTGTACAGTTTTATGATAATGTTTGCTTTTCTAAATGTTCAGTATTTTCTAACTACAGTGCTAATAACTGCAAACAACCAATATGTTATGAGTATGGCTTAGAATACTCTGGTTTCAGTTATCAGCTACAATAATGTCAGGCAAATATGTTGTCTTAAAACTATAATCAGTAGGATATTCCAAACACTATTACAGGAAGAAAATATTCTTTGATTATAATTTATGAGGACAGTTTTGAAGCTGTATTAAAAATTTACTTAAAAAGAATGTTAAATTAGCAAGAGTACACACAATTAGTAGTGATAGCAAGTTGATTTGCTTTTAAGTTTATTTTAAAGTGTCACGTTATTGTAGGCTAGACTGTATATTAAAAATACCATTGTGTTTCTAAAATTAATTTTTATTATAGTTATATTATATATTATATATATATTATATAATATATATATTATATAGTTATATTATAGTTAACTTTTTGAGTTGAGTGCTTCATTGCATAACCATAACTTCTACTTGAATTCTACAAGAGAGTTGAATTCTACAGAGAGTTAGGGAATGAAATGTAGCAGAAATTAGGTCACTAGAGTTTTAAGTTAAATTCCATTTCTGAGAAATCTGAGACATTTTCATTTTTTTCTCCTTATGTTAGTAATCAGTCCAGGAAATGACAAGAAAAGTGCTTCTCAGAGTTATCAAGAAATTAAACTTTTTTCCCAGCCATTCTTCTTCTTTGTTCTCCTTTACACTCCAAAGATCCAATTATAGATGTGGCACTGTGATAAAACTTGGTAAGATATTAACTAAAATGTTTGTAAAGACAGTCATTCATAACTTTATATCCTCAGTGAGAACCTGCAGATGAATTTAAGCCTGGTTTGGGATTACCCCTCACATGTAGCTCTAAGTGTTTACTAATTATTATTCGGGCGTCCCTAGTTCTGGTGAGAAATCAGACTGCAGGATTGCAAATGACCACTGTCCCCAGGAACTGGCCAGGCTACGTGAGTGAGTGAAGTGTCTCTGGTGATACATCAGCACATGATAAATGGCCCCGCCTCAGGTAACATCAAAACAGTAGTGAGTGGAGAAGACTATGGCAAATGAGACAGCTCCTGTCCTTTCCTAACAGGGCAGCCACTACTCAGCTCCATCGTATTACGGCCACCTGGGAATGGTGCCAGCTCTGTTAAGACAGAAATCTCATTTTAATGGAAAATCTGCTCATTTTTCAATGTTGGCAGCTAATTTAAATTTTAAAGGAAATTATTTGGGCTTGGAAACCTTGTTGAGTGTGTTTGAAGGGAAAATCCAACTAAAGTTTTATGTTAACTATGGTAACCACCTGGGAGATGGAGGGAAGAGGGCATGATTGGAGGCAGGAAGTAGTTAAGGACCAAATGTCCAGGTGAATGTTATTGGAGGCTTGTATGGGAGCAGTGCAGATAGTTCCAGAGAAAGAATAAAGAGGCGAGACCTCTGGTGAGAGGTGAGAAAGAATAAAGAAATAGAGACCTTCTGGAGGTAGAACAGGCAGGACCTAGAAGCCAATTGTGTAGGGCTAAGAGCCCATGGAAGAACTGAAGTTTCAAGTTTCTCTGGGGTCCTAGGGAAAAAAAAAAAGCTGCTGGGGCTCAGGTGTAATGTGCATATTTTTATCAGTAATCTGAAATCCAATTATCTGTCTTCCACAAGTGCACAGACCACTCCTGCGCACACAGAATAATTATACCGTGTATGGGCTCAGTTTTGATTTTTCAATCAGAAGATGCGCAGATACCATTGCTACATTGCTTGAAAGGTCATGGCTTCAGAGGTTTAGAGGCTGGAAAGCAAAGATGAAAATAGAAGCAGAGTGATTTTATAAACAGATGGGGGAAAAGCAAACAGAGCTCAGTCTACAGTCACTGGCAGGAGAAAAGAATGAGAAAAGCAGTCAGGAACTAAAATCTGTCATGGTGACCATGATGCTGGAAAAATAGGAAAGTGGAAATGCAGCTGTGAATCTCCCCATTCTGAATTAGCTTGATACTGAAAATTGAACAACTGATGGTTCTCTCTTGAGCTTCCTGTTTATTGCATAAAGACAAAGTTTAAATCACCTTTGAAACTGTGGAGGTATCTATAATCTCTATTCAGAGACGAAAATAAGAAGAGTTGGCAGGGGGTGAATATTAGAACAGGGAATAAAAAGCAACAGTCGTGTCAATTCAGTAGCATTTATTGGGCACTGTAAGATGCAAGACAAGGCCCCCATGATTCAATGTTGATTAAGACATAATCCAAGCACTCAAGACAGATTAACATTTAAACAACTAATAGCAATAGCATAGAACAGATATTGTATTCGCCATTTTATAGATGGAGCTCCAGTCTCCAAGGGAGAGATATCTAAGTGGTGATGTCCAGTGGCTGGAAAGAAGGACCTGATTTCCAAAAGAGACATCATGATTTAATACAGTTGCTCAAAATATAGCTTGGGAATCAATTCTAGCGAAGGTTCTTTCCCAAAGAGAAAATGTAAAGCAAAAAGAACAGTGTGCTAAAGGTAGAGCCCAGAAGCAGATTCTTGAAATCTGGTGAGCAGGGATTTACTAGATCCACACAGGATAAGCAATACTTTGTCATTCTTGACCTGTCCATTGAGGGCCATTTAAGCAATTGGGGTCATAGACCCTGGAAAGAGGAGACGGCCAATAAAGATTTGGGGATGATGAAGTTAAATATGCCATTGAGGGTAAAAGGGTTTCAAACCCTGCTCTGTTATTAAAATGTAGGATGACCTGGGACACAATTTGAAGTTCAACATAAGTATGGATATTGTACTGAATCCCCTCCCATCTCCTATTTCACCTTCTAGGTTTAAACCTGTCCCTACTCCTTCAGGATGCCTTAGCTGATCAAGCAAACCCGTTGTTAATTTTTCCACTTCTGAGGCCCTAGAGCACTTACGCCTGTTCCTTCCTTGACAGTTACTGTTTTAGCATCTTGGCTTATCAGCTTGTGTGTATAATGTTTGATTACTAGGATGAGGTTTGTAAGTGGTCATCCATTTGGAGGGTGACACTGGGAGAGGGTGAGTGCTGTTGATGCTACTAATAATTACTGAGGGATGACAGGCATAAATGGGGGCTGTCCTGAGCCACCCAGGCTGTGTGGTCACTGGACTTATTTCCCTAGTTGGGCCACACGGTTCTTCTGTCTCCTCAAGGCCTTGCACAGATTAGCATTCAGTGACTCCATTAGAGGCCATTGTAAGGACTATGGAGATGATTACATGACGCCAAACTCTTCCTTTTCTAGATGAGGGAACTGAGGTCCAGAGAGGTCATGTAACTTGTCTGTGGTTGCACAGCTAGTTCTTACCTTGCAGCCCTGTTTTATTCACTGATACTTTTTTCCTCAGATATTACCATGTGCTTATAGCCTGGATGATTAATAATGTTGTCTTGCCTCTTTGATCAGATTTTGATGTCAGCTTTTTCTACCCAGATCCACATTCACTAATACTGTGCTGAGCATATTAAGTGCTCAGCAAATACTAATTGAATTAACAGATGATCATTGAGACACTGATTCTTATCAATGAAAAGGGACTTGGAAATAACATAGTCAGGTACTCTCCTAAATAGTGAAGGTGAAACTCAGGACACGTCACATGATTTGTTCTCAGCTCAATCGGCTAATTAGTGATAAACCCAAACTAAAACTCAGTTCTCCTAGGTCTTTTAATTCCCAGGCCAATATTTTTTCCTACTGTATCTCACTGCTTCCAGAGTGACAGGCAGCAAAATATTAGTGATCTAAAATCTAAAGTAACATCATAATGATTTATATTTTTTCTTGTAGTTTTCCAAATGCTGCCTTACGTTAACAGGACCCTCTGCTGCAACCCTAGCAGGCTAGCAAGGCAACTGAACTCTTTTACAAATTAGGCAGTCAAAAGTCAGAATTTTAAGGGATTTGGGACCAAAGTGATTCAATTTCCTCAAATACGGAGAATCCAAAGAAACTTGTTCATCTTAATACTGTCCTTGAAAGAATTTTTTTATTTTATTTTTTCCAATTCAGCAAGGCAAAGCTCTGTTAGCAAAGATGTTCTTCAAGGAAGGACTTGGGATGGTATGTTAAAAAGCTTTCTCCAAGTTTCTTGTCACCCAGGTTACATTATCCTGATTTGCTTTTGCTCTTGTGGGGAGTTCTTATAGTAAGAAAATTGTGGCTCTTTGCTATTTTAGCTAGAAAGATGAAGAATTTTGATATCGTGTTCTGAGTGGGCTAAGGCAAAGGTATATGATAAAACTTTCAGCATTCCAGTTAAAGATCTAAACAGAAAAAGGAAGAAAAATAAAATCTACAGATCGGTTGCATAGAGAGCCTGATTGAAGCTTGAATGCTTCAAGGGTGATGCTAAATTACGGATGTGACTTGCCCTGAGCAGCCTCCAGAGGGCTGGGTTTCCAAGCGTGGCTTCAAGGGGAACATGGTCTCTGTGAGCTGCGCACTCTTTCCCCTTAGAGAGCATTTAAGCTTATGCGTACTGTGCTAAAAACGTTGACCTAAATCAACCCAATTAACAAATCAAGCTCCCCAGCTTATTTTGTTGCTTTGCTCTGCTGAAGCTCCATTGAGACTCTTCCTGATTAAATTAAATGTGAATGAGAGAAGAGAGCAAAGAAGAGGGAAACATTTTCAGCTCTTGCAGAAACTTTGCTCAATAGCTGAATAGCTCTGTTCCTGGGGGGTTCGTTGGGATTGTTAGTTACCTCGTGGAAGGCAGGGATCATGCTTTGTTCACAGTACTTAAGGACTTATCTCCAGGACCTCAACAAGGGCAAGGGTTATAATGGAACCTAGTGGACACTGGCCAAATAAACCAGTGAGTTACAGTCTGGAACCTTCCCAGGTTGACTCCCTGGGCTTCCTCACCTGTGACCATATTGGGTAGTAATGGATTGTTTACATGTCTTTCCCACCAGAAAATCATCTCCCAGAAGGCAGGGACCTTTTATATATATTTTTTATTTTTTTGTCAATTGTGAATCTCCTTTGCCTCTACATCATTGCCTAGTATGTTTAATGCGTATTTATTGAATAAAAGTTTAAGGAATGAGTTCTTGGTAGCATTTCCTCCCTAACTCGTGAAGGTAAGGGTGGGGGGAGTGATTATTTACAAAAAGAGCATAACGCTTCTATTTGATCTGAAGCACTATCATTGCATACTGAATATAACATAAATATAATATACTGTAATATAAATAGTATATAAATAATAAACTATAATATATTGTCAACAAAATATAAGACAATATAAATCATGTATATAAAACATACTGTAATAATATGTAATTATTATAATATACAGGGAATAGCAAATAATACTAAGTGTAAAAGTAGGTGCTCTTTTGTTACACTTGGCTTCATTTTTCCTCAATATACTTTATAAAATTTAAAGTGACAGGCGTACCATCCAGACTCGGCTCAGTTAGTTCAGCCTTAAAGCTCTGGATTCAGTCCATTTTGTGTCCTATGGCAAGTTACTTAAACCTCACCAAGATTCATTTCCTCATTTTAAAAATCTGTGGTAACATCTCCTTTGTGGGTTATTGTAATAATAACAGCTAACATTTATCGAGCACTTACGATGCTCAGGACATCACCATGAACTCTTTCTCCATGCCAGCAACCTTGGGGTGTAAAGACTATTATCTCTCTCACATAACAGGGTTGAACCTGAGGCCTAGAGTGGTCATTTATAAGAAGGATAAAGTACTTTGCAAACCACATATTGTCTTACACTAAAGTTAAAGAAGTCTTACTTAGAAACACAGAAGCATTTTTGAGGAGCATGCAAAAGACTTTTTTTTAGTTGTCAGGGAATGGAGTCAAGCATAGAACAAGAAGCTCCATGTCATCCATTAGAAACAAAAAAGATACTAGATGCTTGAGAGGAAAACAACCAAAGAATCAAGGCATAAATCCCCCCAGACTGTGCACTGGGGGGATACCTCAAACATTATTACAGGGTTGGACCCCACAGTGGGGACGGGTCCCAGGATTGACAGGAGAGGAAGACAGACATGGGGTGAGGAGAGAGTCCAACATGGAATATGGGGTTTAGAACCCAGTAAAAAGTTCTCGATGATTTTGTACAAGAGCACCTACTCTTCATATTTTAGCTCTACTTAAGGACAGACAAGACATTGTGGTGATTAGTTTATAAATCTGTTGCTTTGTATACTGACATCATTAGGAAAAAGGAAAATTTACTCTGGTACAAATTTTGTGTCAAAATATCATCACTGGTCTTCTATGCAAAGAAATCTCCCTCTCTACCTAAGGGTTTCCATCTCACCCACAAACATTATCTCAACTCCCACCAATTCAAGACTCCTGAACCACTGTTTCAGTCTCCAAGTAAGGCCACAAGGATTGTAGAGGCCTCCCAGTGTGGGTGACCTATCCTGAACATAATCACACAAAATTGACTGAATGCTTTGAAATCTGTATTGCTGGAAGAGGTGGGAGAGAATCATATGTTGGAAATTTGGTCCTGTTTATCTTTTATGCATAACTCTCCTTTGAAACATTTTAATGCTGCTTGGATTTGAACACAGACAGGATTATTCCCAAACCCAACATCTTAACCACTTTTCCGTATTTCCTTTTCTCTGTGACATTTAAATAGAGTCATGCAAATGTTTAAGCCCACAGCACACGCTCAGCAGCTGTTAGCTGGGGTCAATATTGCTATCATCGTCCTTGTCCTGATGTTGAAGGACACGTCCTTGGCACAGAGAGGTGTGCTCCTTCTAAGGTAGCTTTATTATAGGACTTATCATACTTTAATTGTTGGGTCAGTTCTCCCTTACCTCCACCAGCCTTTAAGAGCAAAGATTATGCCCATGACGCTGTACGTGCTGAGCAGGTGTTTGTTAAATTGAAAGAAACTATGTTTAGCTAGATTCATTTATTTTCCTCATAGTACTTTGTGTGGATTCCCAGCTGACCTTGGAAAAGGCACCAGTTGATTACATTAAAAAGCAGGCATCTTGGGCTTCCGTGGTGGCGCAGTGGTTGGGAGTCTGCCTGCCAATGCAGGGGGCACGGGTTCGATCCCTGGCCCAGGTAGATCCCACATGCCACGGAGCAACTAGGCCTGTGTGCCACAGCTGCTGAGCCTGCGCTCTAGAGCCCGTGAGCCACAACTGCTGAGCCCGTGTGCCACAACTACTGAGGGCCACGTGCCTAGAGCCCATGATCCACAGCAAGAGAAGCCACCATAATGAGAAGCCCATGCACAGCAATGAAGACCCGACGCAGGGTAAAAAAACAAAAAAAAATGTAGGACTCTTTGGAACAAAATATTTCTTAAAATGGGACTCTCTTTATTTCAAAAATAAAAATAAGGCCATGTCACAAGCTGTAATAATAAATGATGTCATAATGGCAGATAAAACAATCCAAATGCATATGTGGTTCTGTTTGTGGCTTTGCAGTAGAAACTCAGGGCCTTGCTGTCACTGACTTTTCCAAAGGTTTTTTTATACTATGAAAAAAGTCTATTTAAAACACACAAACAAAAGCTGTCACTGTTTGCAGATGACATGATACTATACATAGAGAATCCTAAAGATGCTACCAGAAAATTACTAGAGCTAATCAATGAATTTGGTAAAGTAGCAGGATACAAAATTAATGCACAGAAATCTCTGGCATTCCTATACACTAATAATGAAAAATCTGAAAGTGAAATTAAGAAAACACTCCCATTTACATTGCAACAAAAAGAATAAAATATCTAGGAATAAACCTACCTAAGGAGACAAAAGACCTGTATGCAGAAAATTATAAGACACTGATGAAAGAAATTAAAGATGCTACAAGTAGATAGAGAGATATACCATGTTCTTGGATTGGAAGAATCAACATTGTGAAAATGGCTATACTACCCAAAGCAATCTACAGATTCAATGCAATCCCTATCAAACTACCACTGGCATTTTTCACAGAACTAGAACAAAAAATCTCACAATTTGTATAGAAACACAAAAGACCCCGAATAGCCAAAGCAATCTTGAGAACGAAAAATGGAGCTGGAGGAATCAGGCTCCCTGACTTCAGACTATACTACAAAGATACAGTAATCAAGACAGTATGGTACTGGCACAAAAACAGAAATATAGATCAATGGAACAGGATAGAAAGCCCAGAGATAAACCCACGCACGTATGGTCACCTGATCTTTGATAAAGGAGGCAAGAATGTACAGTGGAGAAAAGACAGCCTCTTCAGTAAGTGGTGCTGGGAAAACTGGACAGCTACATGGAAAAGAATGAAATTAGAACACTCCCTAACACCATACACAAAAATGAGCTCAAAATGGATTAAAGACCTAAATGTAAGGCCAGACACTATTAAACTCTTAGAGGAAAACATAGGCAGAACACTCTATAACATAAATCACAGCAAGATAGATCCTTTTTGACCCACCTCCTAGAGTAATGGAAATAAAAACAAAAATAAACAAATGGGACCTAATGAAACTTCAAAGCTTTTGCACAGCAAAGGAAACCATAAACAAGACGAAAAGACAGCCCTCAGAATGGGAGAAAATATTTGCAAATGAAGCAACTGACAAAGGATTAATCTCCAAAATTTACAAGCAGCTCATGCAGCTCAATATCAAAAAACAAACAACCCAATCCAAAAATGGGCAGAAGACCTAAATAGACATTTCTCCTAAGAAGATATACAGATTGCCGACAAACACATGAAAGGATGCTCAACATCACTAATCATTAGAGAAATGCAAACCGAAACTACAATGAGGTATCACCTCACACCGGTCAGAATGGCCATCATCAAAAAATCTACAAACAATAAATGCTGGAGAGGGTGTGGAGAAAGGGAACCCTCTTGCACTATTGGTGGGAATGTAAATTGATACAGCCACTATGGAGAACAGTATGGAGGTTCCTTAAAAAGCTAAAAATAGAACTACCATATGACTCAGCAATCCCACTACTGGGCATATACCCTGAGAAAACCATTAATTCAAAAAGAGTCATGTACGACAGTGTTCATTGCAGCTCTATTTACAATAGCCAGGTCATGGAAGCCACCTAAGTGTCCATCGACAGATGAATGGATAAAGAAGATGTGGCACATATATACAGTGGAATATAACTCAGCCATATAAAGAAACGAAATTGAGTTATTTGTAGTGAGGTGGATAGACCTAGAGTCTGTCATACAGAGTGAAGTAAGTCAGAAAGAGAAAAACAACTACCGTATGCTAACACATATATATGGAATCTAAAAAAAAAAAAAATGGTCATGAGGAACCTAGGGGCAAGACGGGAATAAAGACACAGACCTACTAGGGAATGGACTTGAGGATATGGGGAGGGGGGAAGGGTAAGCTGGGACAAAGTGAGAGAAGGGCATGGACATATATACACTACCAAATGTAAAATAGATAGCTAGTGGGAAGCAGCCGCATAGCACAGGGAGATCAGCTCGGTGCTTTGTGACCACTTAGAGGTGTGGGATAGGGAGGGTGGGAGGGAGGGACACACAAGAGGGAAGAGATATGGGGATATATGTATATGTATAGGTGATTCACTTTGTTATAAAGTGGAAACTAACACACCATTGTAAAGCAATTATACTCCAATAAAGATGTTAAGAAATAAATAAAAATAAAGACTCTTCCCTGAAAAGAAAAAAACAAACAAAAAAAACCACACAAACACACACACCATCACGTCTAGTACTTTCATTGAATTGTAAGTTTTGTTTGTTTTTTAAATGTGTAGCCTCTTTATGCTAAGAGACTGTCATAGACAGCATATAGATATGAAACAATTGATTTAAAATCACAAAGGTTATTAAGGCAGAGATGGGATGAGGATTCTGGTATCTGGTACCCTGATCAGTATTTTCCTCCCCATTTACTCATGCATTCATCTAACAATTATGGAAAAAAAATGCTTTGGAAGTTCAAATGGTCTTTTTTTTTTTTTTTTTTAACAGATATGCTGTGTGGCTAGTTTCCCAGAAATTAGCACCCTTCAGCATAGAGGGGGCTGTTTTCAGGTGCCCTCTCCTTGTGGGGTAAAGGAATGTGCTCTGGCATCTGAAGATCCTGAGTCTGAATCTGAGTGTTGCCTTCTAAGCTCATCCTTATCCCTGTAGTTGTAATTTGACTGCCTTCCTGGTGCCTCTCAGCTTTGTCTGCGCTTCCCCTGTGCCCTCCTCTTTCCATATACTCATTGCTGGTCTTCCTTCTCCCTCTCCTGGCAGGATCTAAAGTTTAAAAAGTCAGCATATTTCACACTTATTTTTATCTTTTTCCTTTTCTTTTTTCTCTAAAGTTAAGTATCACTCCTCCCTTCACCAAAGCAAGTGAGGTTCTTTACTTTCCCAGCACTCTCAGTGTTTGTGTGTGTGTGTGTGTGTGTGTGTGTAATTCTGGTCTACGTTAGTCTGCCTTGTGAGACTATAAGCTTCATGATGATGGGGGATTTTGTCTGCATTTTTCATGCATGCATGTCAGTCAGTTTAGAATCTTGCACAAGTGTTGTGTACCCAGTTAATGAAAGAATATGTAGTGTTTGGGTGAAAAATCATGAGAACCAGAGAGTGCCTGACTTTGGAATGGATAAACTGAGTTGAATGGGACCATCCCCAGTTTCAAAATCATCTTATCTGGATCAAACTGAAATGAAACAATATAATTTTATATCATTTTTAAAGTTTAAAAATGGGAAAGCCATAGAATTGAAATTAAATGGGCCCTACAGCAAGACCACGTTATCACCAAGGTTAGTAACCAATTAAAAAACTTCTCAGTAGTGTTCTCTGAGTTGCTGGGATAAGAGGACCCTGCTCAAGGATTTTGCTATTTATTATTGTGGGTTTGGGAGATGTTATTTTGTAAGTAAGTCCTAAAGAGCTGCATTGGATAGTGGCCAAGTATAAGAATTTCTAACATACCTTTGAAATAAATTAGTTTATTCAGTTTTTGAAGGTATTTGAGGCTTGTAGGTGTTGTTGTTTATTTCACAAAATGGCTCTTTTAGTGGCTTTCTCTTGAATTTCTTATTTTTGCCATTTTAAGTATTGTATAGGAACACTGGATTAGGATTTGCAATACATGAGTTCTAGACCCACTTCGGCCACCAATGAGTGTTGTCATTATAGTTGTCATTGTAGTTAAGGTGCTTATCCTCTCTTTGTGTGGTGAACATGGAGACTTGTCATATCATAACCTCTCCGATCTTCCAAAGCACATCCACTCTTTATCATAAATGTGGTAGTATATGATTGATTCAGTACTTCAGGGATATTGAATTTGCTTGCTGTGCATAAAGGTTATAGAAGAACAGCATCTACCTTCTTAGAAGTTTTCACATCCAGTATTCTTTTTTTATACTGTTAAAATAATTGTATTAATGATCTAAATTGAATATAAATTTAGTAGGCATTGCTGTCATTTTATATAGGTACTGTCATATGTGATACTGATTAATTTGTCTCTGACTACACAATAAAACATGGTGATCCATATTTCTGATTGATTTTTTCTGCTGGAATGGTGTGAGTGTACACCAGCCAAGCTGATTTTCACTGCTCATCAGACTGGATGAAGCACAATTTCAGTAATTGTTTGGTTTTGGTGTTTCTTCTTTGAGGTCCATATTGATTTGTGGGCAGATTCTGAAGATGTGTTCTTATAACAGAAAGAGACATGGTTAGATTAGAACAAAAACCACTTATAGCAGAAATTATGTGCTAACAATGTGGTTCACCGTGATGTTCTCCCTTTACAGAGCCCCTTTTCAACGTGTGCATAACGGATATTGCCATAAGCATGCTACCATCCTTTTTGCACAACTAAGAGAATAGGGTGGTTTAGAATGCAGAATAAAGACCCAGGATTGTACAGCAGAATTAGCCTGTTTTATTTCATGAAATATTCCATTCATTAGAGATGAATATTTTCATTGCAAATGAACTGAGACAGGCAGTTCTTTATTTTGTTTCTCCAGAAGAGATGATTTCAGCAGATGGTAAAAACTCAATGAAGGATTGGCATGTGCCAGTTATTTCGATCACCATATGTTTTTCAAAGGAAACGTGTGCTTCACAAAGTAACCCTTTTTCTCTTGGGGCATTACCTCCATAGGTACCCCTCATTTATAGACCATATATATGTTCTTTTTTTAAACTTTTTATTTTATATTGGAGTATAGTTGATTAACAATGTTGTGTTAGTTTCAGGTGTACAGCAAAGTAATTCAGATATACATACCCATGTATCTATTCTTTTTCAAATTATTTTCCCATTGAGATTGTTACATAGTATTGAGCAGAGTTCCCTGTGCTATACAGTAGGTCCTTTTTGGTTATCTATTTTAAATACAGCAGTGTGGACATGTCAGTCACAAATTCCCCAACTATCCCTCCCCTCCACCCTTCCTACCTGATAACCGTAATTTCGTTCTCTGAGTCTGTTTCTGTTTTGTAAATAAATTCATTTGCTGGCTATTGTAAACAGTGCTGCAATGAACATTGGCGTTCATTGTATCCTTTCAGACCATGTTTTTCTCTGGATATATGCCTAGGAGTGGGATTGCAGGATCATATGGTAGCTCTATTTTTAGTTTTTTAAGGAACCTCCATACTGTTCTCTATAGCGGCTGTATCAATTTACATTCCCACCAACAGTGTAGGAGGGTTCCCTTCTCTCCACACCCCCTCCAGCATTTATTGTTCGTGGATTCTTTGATGACTGAGATATTTGCTGCCAGAGTGAAAACGTTTTCCCAGGCATAATCTGATTCCAGAAAGAATCTCAGGATTGAGTACAATAAGGATTTTCATTTGGTTGGTGCCATCTGAGGTCAAACACATGACATTTACCTGCAACAATGATCAGGAACCTCTCTGTTGGAGGAATCAGCCCTTCTGGATATTTTAGAACAATTTTGAGAGTTTCTTCACAATAAAAATGATAAAGGAAGGTGATAGATTCTGCTTGTCAAGTACTTTCTGTCCTCACAAATCCATATGAGAAAGTGTTAATATGTCCTCCTTTTTTATGAAAGAGTAATCTGACACTTAGAACATTTAAATAACTTGCTGGAGGTCACACAGCTGGTAAGTGATGCAGCCAGAAAGTGAACACAGCACTGCTGTCTTACCTACATGTTCTTCTGGCTTTGTGCTGCTGCCTCTTACTTCCGGTTTCAGTGTCAGGCTGATCAAGTCTTCCCAAACACCCACATGTGTTGAATCCTCGTACTGAAGGCAGGTGGCTCCATAGGCTTTTCATGTAGAGCTAGTGTTTCATTTTTCAAGAAGCACAGAGAATTAATCCAGAAAATGAAATTTGAGAGGCTACTCAAATACCTGAGCTACTGGGGACAGTTCAATTTTTAAATTACCTGGAGTGACACTTCACACAAATGTGAATCCTGAATGGTGCCAAGCTCAGCAGTAAAACTCAGAAAGAAATTTCCTCTGCAGTGATTGTGAATACACAGAATCACGTCAAACAGCCAAGGTGAAATCAGGATCTGAACGTTCCAACCGGCATGCTGCAGTGATTGCACCTTGGATAAAAAAGAAAGGTGGGCTTTCAGCACCAGTGAAGGGACAAGGACCAATTAAAAAGGGAGGGAAGAAAAAAAAAATCTAAGAGGGAATAAATGGAGATTAGTGTGACAAATAGCAGAGAAAGTGAATGCGTGTCTGTGTCAGAAAAGATAAGAGAAGGTGAAGTACTTTATATAAAGGGTGACAACAGGGTGTCAAGTGACAGCTATTCTAAGAGCAGAAAAGAAATCTAAGACTAAGGGGAGAAATCATTTCTGTGTTTAAGAGAAGGATTAGGGAACAAAAAAACAATTTAATTATTAGAGATAATATTGCTAATTCTTTTTACTAAATTTACTGATCACTTCTACATACGATATTTCATTTAATCCTCACAATAGTTCTGTGTAGTAGGTTAAGTGGATGCTTCAGTCTCTGTTTTAGAGATGTGGAACTCTAGTGTCTGTGAGGCTATGGGACTTGCCTACTTTCTTGAATAAGTGATGGAGCTGAAACAGGAAAATGTGTGTTCTGGCCCCATTTAGTTCTCTTTCACTATGGACTGCTGGGCATCCTTGTATAAGGTTAAAAGTATATCTATCATAGGATGGCTTTGTCACATATGCTTGGGGCATTTAGTTACTGGACTAGTCTGGTCTTCTTAATTTGAAATAGCCATAGGGATAACGGTATTGATATATAAAAGAACAGCACCGAGTGTATTCCACCTGTTCCATTTTACTGACCTGGGCTGGTTATGGTTCATTCATTATAGAATAGGACTCAAGTATGTCATAGGTATACTTGGACAGTCAGAGAGGGTTGTGAGCTGAAAACTCAGTAGCCTTTGCAATGGAAGCAGGAAGCCACATTGACTCACTTGCAGCACCTAGAAAGGGAGTATGGACTACAGTGGTTATGTTGTTCCTATCTGCCCAGGATCTCTTTCCTGTCTTGTCTTCTTGGTTATGGTTACAGTAGGTGGGACTCACCCTTCACACATCCTCTACCCTCAAGCAACAGGGCTTGGCATATGCCCTTCACTGGGCCAATCAGTGTCCTCCTTGGTTACTTTCTGCCAGCGTAGGCGGAAAAGACTGTTGCTTTCCCCAGGTATTGATCAGGGGGATGTGGGTTTGGGATTGCCGGCTGCCATCTTACCCACCTCGTGGAGGGAGCCTGAAAGAACACTCAGAACAGAAAGCCCTGGCCCCCACCTGTTTGACTGAGCCTCCAAAAAGAATCAGCATCAGTTCAAGCATGCAAGCGTCCCTTGCATCCTTGAACTTCCTACTTGAGGTAACAAATAAATCCTTAGATTAATATGACTTGAGATTTGGTTATTCTGCAAGTCACAGTCATATACAGATACAGGCGGCTGGTGGGTAATGATAAAAGTCAGCACTTAGTGAAATGCATGCTATACTGTGAGGCATTCTTCTAAGAACTTTCATGCATTAATCATTAAATTCTCACCACAATGAAGTATATACCATTATTATTTCCAGTTTACAGATGAAGAAACTAAAGCAAAGAGAGGTTAAATGACTTACCCTTAGATCACAGAGATAGGAAGAAACAGAACTGGGATTTGAACCCAAAGGGTGAGGGAGAGGTGTTTATATACATATATATGCTTTATCTTTATACACACACACACACACACACACACACACACACACACACACATATGCTTTATCTTTATATATATATATATATATATATATACTTTATCTCTCTGTAATGTGAGAATTTTCAGTAAGAATGGAATTAATGTTACACATTAGAAGATTAATATTGGTTATATGCATGGAAATGAGTATTTTAAATTTTATCCCAGGGTTATGGACAAAATAGAAATTACTACTAGAGCTCAAAAAACTATAGATTTATGAGTGTTTTGAAAGTGTATAAATAGGAAAATTAAAATGAATGAGAGTAATATTGAAACATCCCTATTATATGGCATTAAGTCTCTGAAATAGCAGATAGTTCGCTGGTCAAATCTTTTTCAGAAGTAAAAAACAAAACAGAAACCTAGAAGCAGCTAGGTATAGGCACCAGAGCACATTTTTTATGATTGTTATTGAGGGAAACATTACAGTGAGGTAGAATCTCTAAACAGATACTGAGAATGACAACATTTTATGAGCCAGAACATAGAACCAAGCCAAATACTGGGACATTGCAAAGTTAGAGATGTTATCATAAAGCTAGAAAACAAAAAGACACTATGTCAGAGAAATTACAGAATTACCTAGATACTTCAGAAAAAAAATATCTCGAACCACCATCCAGTCAATAGGCTACTTTATGTCGATGAACCTGAGTCTATTTTGCAAGGATTCCCAACTCTAGGTGATAACTAGTGAATCCTGTGCCAAGATGTATCATGCAAACAAATGCAGAAAAGACTGTAGGTAAACACTTTTGAAAAATCCGTTCTCATGCTTTTAGAAAAGAAATGTCTTAGAATCCTGATTGCATCTTAGGACTGTGGTAGGCAAATAAGACAAATCCGGCCCCTCCGTCTGTTCTTGTAGGACTGGTATACTAAGAATATTTTTAAATGCTTGGAAAAAATCAAAAGAATAATATTCAGTGACTTAAAAATTAGATGAAGTTCAAGTTTCATTGTCCATAAATAAAGTTAATTGGAATATAGCCTCAGTCATTAATTTACATATTGTCTGTGGCTTTTTTTGTGCTATGTCAGCAGAGTTGAGTAGGGACCGTGTTACCTGCCAAGCATAGCAGGCTTACTGTCTGGACCTTTACAGAAACAATTTGTCGACCCTGTCTTAGAATTATAAATCTGTGATCCTGGGAAACACTTGAAATGCTCCTCTCATCCTAGGGAAGCAGAGTTAGTGCCTGGAAACCAACAAATAAACAAATAGCCTAATAAATAAATATGTGTGTGTGTGTGTGTGTGTGTGTGTGTGTGTATGTGTGTGTGTGTGATTTAACCATCCTGTCATTTATGTTTACTTCCTGGATTAAAATCATAAACTATGGTTGACTCAAAATAAGTTATATTTTAGAATTTTTTTTTACTGACAAGTTTATACAATCCTCTGACAAGTGATGTAGTGGGCTATCAATTTCATTCCCATATTTTATTCAATAATAGAAAGACTTTATGTAAACTGTGTCCTGTTGAAATATGTCACCTCATGAAGATAAAGAAGGAAAATATTTAGGTTTTGGAATGAGGTTTTCTTAAAATGCCTAATTTAACTTGTGAAATTCTTTCACCCATTAACAGATTTGGTAAGGCAATTAGGATAAAAAAAATGCATGTCAGCTAGCAAGAAGATTATGATAACTGTGCTCCATTGCACTACAATGTAGAAATCTCAGTTAGATGGGTATAGGTATATGATAGGAAAAGAAAGGAACACACAAAAGAGGGCAAGGTAACTCTACACTTGTAGTTTACAGCCAGAATTGTTGTGCTTATGTTGTCTGTCTATAATTACCAATCCCCTTGCTTTTCTTATCTCTACATTCATAAATTCTACCCATGTATTTTATTTCTTTAAAACATGTTTATTTCTTTAAGAATATTTAAAGCATAAAATATGTACAAAATGTATATCTAGTTCTGCAGATTGAAGAATGATAATATAATTGTCTCTGTGCCCACCTATTTCTTCTGCCATTTTTTCTCTGTTCTTAGGGAATACTTTTTCTATCTTTGATTTTAATTGCTTGTGTCCTATATTCCTCTGGAATACTGTGAGTTTCAAGGCGTGATCCTTCACTCATTCTTTTTTCCCCCCCTATAGTATCTAGGACATTAACAAAGTAAGTACTTAAATAAATATATGTAGAATGAATGAGTGAATATACTGCAAGCTCTCTGTGAAGAGAAAACTTTCATTATCTGTTTCTTATAGTTATTAGCTTAGGGGCATACAGTAGGCACTTAGCAAATGTTGCAGTTGAATTGAATGAAAGGTCCTGTTTTTTCATTCAGGTGCCCTTCTGAATGTCCGGGAACAGGCACTGTGAGTTATGAGTTGTTTGGATGTTTTCTCCAAAGTCCTAAATACAGTATAGCAGGACCCTGAGAGGTTATTGAAGTGCTCAAAGCTACCTTATCCATTTATTGAAGACCTCCAGTTACATATACTATAATTGTCATATTCTTTCTCTCTCTTTCCAGCTATTTCTGTTAGTCATGTCAAGTTGCTCTCCATTTTGATGCTCTCATTACATGTTTGAAAGTGTCCCTATAGCTCACGTCATTGGGTGCTTCAGCTCTAGGCTATTCTTTTCTCTTTTCCACTTTCCAGTTCCCCCTACTTCTTTTAAACCCTTTCCCTGTTCTAATGACGCTTCTACACTACCGGATTTGGCTTTATCAGCCAGTGAGAACATCCTTTCTCCCAAGATGGCAGTTAACTTCAAACAAACCATGAATCTTTATTCTGTTCATCTCTGTTTGTCTTGGCTACTTTTGCCATTGCTTGCTTTGAGAGGCTTTTTTTCCCCATTTTTTCTTACTTTCAATTGCTCTAAAAGAAAATTATTAAAGCAAAAATAGTAGCAATACATTGTACATTTATAATGTATGTAAATCACAAATGGCGGGAGAAATATTGGGAATACATTGTCATAAGGTCCTTATAGAACACATAAAATGGTATATTATTTGAGCTAGACTCTAAATAAAGATGTGTATTTTATTTTATTTTTTTATGATTGAAGTATACTTAAGTTACAACATTGTGTTAGTTTCAGGTATACAGCAAAGTGATGCAGATTTATATAAATATATATATATATATATATAAAATTCAGATTATTTTCCACTATAGGTTATTACAACATATTGAATAATTCCCTGTGCTATACAGTAACTCTTTGTTGTTTATCTGTTTTATGCATAGTGGTGTGTATCTGTTAATCCCATTCTCCTAATTTATCCCTCCTCCAAGAGGCTACTTTTTTTAAGTTCTAATTTCTAGCTCTTTTAAACAGGAAAAGGGGGTGGAATCTGATTGACTCG
The DNA here is from genome assembly GCF_964270905.1 of Leucopleurus acutus. NCBI lineage: Eukaryota > Metazoa > Chordata > Mammalia > Artiodactyla > Delphinidae > Leucopleurus > Leucopleurus acutus. The sequence continues at coordinate 48,718,348 of NC_139146.1, read as the reverse complement.
TAAATAAAATAGTACCGTGATATGCTATCTTTACTCTCGGATTGTTACTCAAGAGCATTTTTATTTTTCAAGGCCAGGTAAGTGAGTGAATACAGGGAACTTGAGACTTGATTCGATTAGACATGACCTTATCCTGGTACAGTAAACATTTTGATTGAAAGCCTTCATCATGAACCACTTTTACATACTATGTGAAGGAGCTTCTTGAACTTCTCACTTGAACATAAATAATTTTGAATTCAGAACTAGAATTTATAGTTTGTGAAAAATATAGAGAAAGTGATACCAAGGGCCTGGGTATTAGGATATTAGTTACTACCAGACCTACCTATTGTATACATAAAATTCATTGGGTTGTCAGTCATCTCAAGCTGCAGCTAATATGTAAATAGTTAAGTTAAATAAACAGTATGTATTTCCATGTTGTAAACATAATCATTTGATATGGAGAGAGCATTGCTTAGAAACTAATTGTGAAGGTAGTTTCTTGGTACATTAATGTCATCAAAACATGTTGGTGCCTCTATAATGAAGTTTAGACTATTATAAGATTTTGGATTTATACCTTTTAGTGAGGAATGTGAGCTTTGACATCAGATCATGTTCAAAGCCTGGCTCTGTCCCTTATTAGCTGTGTTGTCTAAGCCTTGGTTACCTCATCCGGGGAGTAGAAATATCAGTCTCATAATGCTGATGAGAAGATTAAATGAAATAAACTATAAAGCCCTTGAAGAGGTATCTGGAATATAGAAGATGTTCAAGAAATGGTAGTTATTATTAGTAGTTGGGTTTTATTCTTCCCATTCTCACAATAAATAGCAAAAGCTATTATTAAGTGTTAATTTAGATTTCAAAAGATGCTAATTGATGTGGTGAATAATATTTTATAAAATTAATTGGTTTGATTATATGAATTATGAGACAGTATATAAGCACAAATTTTGTAGGATTTTGAGGCTATTAGCTTTTTCTTAATGAGGATTTTAGTAACATCCACTTTGAAAAATATAAAAACAGAAATCTGTCTTTTTGGATGAAAAAAGTGTTTCCTACTATTAAGACATGGTATGAAACACGCATTTTTATTGAGCACTAATTAAGTGCCAGGGGCTGTCTTGTATACCTTACAGTCAGTTAATTCTAAATCTTCACAACAACCCCATGAAGTTGGTACAATGTCTATCTTCACTTACAGATGAGAACATTGAGGTACAGAGAGGAATAGAAATGGCAGAGCCCGGATGGAAGCCCAAACTTTTTAACTCTCAACCCTGCTCTTGTAATCATCATATAATGCTACCTCAGTATTAGGGAGAGTTACATTGGAGTAATGAGTCCTGTTCAAAGGCAAATATTACTTGTCAGAAATTTGTATTAGGTGAAAATATATACCACGTAGAAATTGCAACATAGAATGTTTAGAAAAGGTAAAAGCATCTCCGTGGAGCTCCAAAAATCTAGTAAAAAAGTATATGCACTTTTAAAATGTAGGTCAAATTCTTAATGAGATAATGTACGAGAAACCTCTTATCAGAGCACATGCATGATAGACATGTTAAAAATTCTTAGTTAACTCTGAATCAGATTTCTACATATTATAGCTATTTTGGAAAGGTATCAAGACATGAAGAATTACTTTGGGGTCTGAATTATCAGATAAGTCATTTTATTGATGAATAATTTATCCTAGAAAGTGTTCAAAGCTTTTTACTTTTTCAGTATACATAGATTCTGCCAAGGTATGTGGTTTCTTGTGATTGCCCTTAACTCTTGAGAGAAGAATTCCTAGAAAGAAGGGGAGTTCCAGTAGTTTCTGACAACACAGGTTTTGCTGCTGAAAGGATCCATCTTTAATTTCCTGCTGGGTAAAATAAATAACTTTTTGACATCCAGAAGTTATAACAATACTTTTTTTTCAGATAATCTTAAGCACAAAAGAAACAGACTCTTTTAAAAAAGGAGCCACCGTAACATTTTACTTATAATTTATTTATCTCAGAGGTTATTTTAAAAAATCTCAGTCCTGATCTTTTGACAATGTGGATATCCATTTATTTTAAGGACTCTTGAGAAGATTTCAAAACAACCATTTGACCTTTAGACTTCATATGGTTCAGTCATATGCATGGGATAATTTGGGGAGCACAGGGATATGTTCCATAAAATTGGATAGCCATCTTGAAATCATTGAAGAATGGACAGACGGAAGGCATCGCTCATGCAGAAATAGAATCTAAAGGCAGACATTTCTAGGTGTGTGTGAAGGGAAAAAGAGACATGAAGAGGGGGGATAAGATGGCAAATCAAATTGTATCTCCACATAAGGAGGAACATTCTCATGATGAGATTCCACTAAAGTGGAATGGGTTGATCGAAGAAATTAATGAGAATTTAAAAAGAGACCAGTCGACCATTCATTAAGAATGGTATGGAAAGAATTTCTTCTGGGTTGCTGAGTTTGGGTTAAATGATCTGTATGGACCTTTTTAAATGCGATGATCTGAGAAGGTAAAATGATAGAATGTTCCAACTTTAAAAACATTGAGGATCACTGCCTGAGTTCATGAACATTATAAGGATTAAAGAAGGAAAATACCTCAGAGCTCTTCCTAAAAGGATTGCTTCAATAGAAAAAATAATTTTCATAGATATTTTAAAAATACATGAAACAAGTATTTGGAAAGTAAATGAAAGTCAATTTATAGTGATTTCTTTCACATACTAGGTAGGAACAATTTCTGAGCAGACGTATCTCTGTTAGGAAAATATCTCAATGAGATCAGTTAGTGTGATTTGGTTGCAAGCAATAGAAACTGGTGGTGCATGACATGAGAAATAATGGAATTTATTGATAAAACAAAATAGCTCACAGAATTGAAGAAAATTCTGAGACATTGACTTTAGGAAGGACAGGAACCAAAGCCTCTATGGAGATCGGGATATCAGGAACTCATGTATAGTGTCTCCAGGATACCATCAGGGGAAAATGCTGGCCATTTTAGGTCTCTGTGTCACTGTGCTCAATATTCAAATTGTGGTAAAAAGTTGTTAAGAGAATATAATTTCAAAGCCTGGCCTGGTTCATATGCTCACTCCTTGGCCTGGGAAAGAAAAACTCCTTAAATAACATATTATTCAGTGGTATGGGTGGGGGAGATAGTTTCCCAAAGCAAAACTGTGGTGCTTATTAGAAGGGGGAATATAAGCTGGACAGAGGAGAACACAGATATGCACCATAGTGAGCCACTTTGGTTTGAGCCATGAATTCTTAACTTCTCTCAGCTTCCTTCAGTGGTGCCCACCCTTCTTAAAATGCATGCAGAAGATTGGGGCACAATGTAGAGGTGAAGAAGTGTTGTGCATATAAAATGAAAAGCATTTGGAAATTCAGAGAGCAGCTTGTGCAAAGTTGTCTACAGTGGAAAGAAGAAATAGAGGAGCCTCACTAACGCAGAATGTCTGGGCTCTGTGGAGGGCCATGGCCAACATGAAATTCCTCCTGGTGGGGATGGTTGATGGAGGGTTACCACAGTCACATCTAATATTCTCTTTTAATTTGTTGCCTGTACTTTCCACGCCCTAAGTTTTCTCCATTACCCTAAACCTGCCCTAGAAATCTAACTGTGCATAATGACCCCAAGTTCATGGTTCTTTGGAATGGTGAGGAATCAGTATGGAGTGAGATGATAACAGAAGAGGCCTCCACAAAAGCCACAGACAGTTGTGGGGAAGCAAGCTCTTGACCAGGAAACTAAGCTGTCCTGAAATTCTTGAGAGTGGTAGGTAGGATGCAGGGTGGGGAGGGATAGTTTCCACATAATTTAAAATGGAGATTTAAGCTATGGTACTGGCATTATAATCACCCCTATGACAGTTGTTTATCCTACAGCTGTTTTGTCCCATGCCAAACTTGAGTTTGTGCTCAGTATTGGGCCACGTTTTTCAAAAAGAGAGTATACTTATACAAGAGTATCTCTGTTTTGTAGGAAAGATGGAAGAAGTGAATCACCTCACGTATTCAATATATTACAGTGAATTCTTCAAATACCTGTTTGGCATTTAGAAAAATTCCTCTAGAAGATTTAGAGATATCTAACTTCAGATACTCATAATAGTCTGGTTTCATTACATGAACTTTAATACAGATCAATTATTGTCTAATTTAAATATAGTAGCTTGTAAATTCTAACAGAATATGATATTATTTATGGATTTAATTTTGATATTCATTCAACTACATTTTCCATGTGAATGTAAATGTCAGGATATTTATCCATTTATATATACTTAATAACAAATTTAATAAAATTCAGTGTTGAGAGAAACAGCATTTTATCTTCATCTAAAATGTTAGTTATATTGCTTTAAAAAGGGTGATTTTAATTTAATTCAAGGAATACAGTTGTGTCCTTAAAAATAACTTATTCTCTTGCTTACTATATCTTAAGTAACTTAACTATTTGAGGGGAATTCATATAAAATTATGTACAGCGGTAAATATCATATAACTATCATGCATTATAGGAATATGAGATATTCAAGTGTAATTATGTTCATACTTTGATTAAGTATAATACGGGAAGAAAATTTTGTAGTAGACTGGGAAAGTACAGAGGATTTTTTTTTTTTTACCTGAGGCTACAGAGCCCCAAACTGTATTTACCTCCCTATAGATATAAATGCATACCTTTTTAAACTGGCCAAAGGGAAATTGTGGGCAGTTCAGCATAAAATTTGATACTGACGGCTGAAGTATGTTTTAACTGATATCAACATTTGAAATATAGTCCAATATGAATTCATAAAAGGGTTATGTGATCATATTACACGTCAGGAGGTATAAAATGAGGATAAACCAGCAGGGAACCAGAATACATAGAAGGAATCGTTAAGGAAGGATTTTCACTCTTTCTTAGCTGAGATGAGAAGGTTCTCCGTGAGGCCATGCCCTCTCACCACTGTCCCAGGGGGAGAGTCTTGTAGCCCCATGCACTACTAGTCCAGGAAGGGGCCCTAGGGATCATTCATTGCATTAGCCCCACTTTTACAGTATGAGGGTGTGAACAGTTTTTCAAGACAACAGAAATAATTAGGTTGGCATAAAAAGACCTGGCACCTTGGTCTCCTGATTTTTCCTCGTGTTACTTTCAAGGGTTCCTCTTAATTACTGCTGCTGGTCCAGGGGGTTCGAGGATAAAAAGAATTTGCCCCCCTCTTTCTGCCATCTGGAGCCTGAAAGGAAATAATCCAGTGGAATATCTTCTTTTCCTCAGTATAGCGGAAGATGCAGGGCTTATTATCTGGTGTAAAGTATACGAATTAGAAATCACTTTTTCATGCTTAAATTTTATATTCAATATTTTATGGTACTTAAGTGAGTAATGAATTATTTTTGTCCTAATTCATTATTTATGGAATGCTTTTAACAGAATTTAATATAATTCCACAAAATGACAGACATAGGGAGAAAAATGTGCCTGGAGATAATTGTTCCAGTGGTGCCCCAAATAATTTAAGACATTCTTTTGGTAGAAATATTGATGGAATTTCTAAGAAAAGCCTATTCACTAGCAATGGCAGATAATCAACTTTAGGTTATTCAGGGTCCAAAAATCTGATTTATAAAATTTTCTTTCTGTCTCTGTGCCATCTCAATTAAGTGAAGTTAAATTTGGGAGCAAACTCATTTTGAACAACTTCTATGGATGAGACTTAATTTATTTAATTATGCTCCTGAGCTGTAGAGGAGAAAGGGAAAATCTGTGGAAACCGTCAAAGTGGATGATTGTCAGATGGGGGGGTCTGTTTGGTATCTTTGCCCTTGCCTGTTGGTATGTATCCCAGCTTGTGTTTAAGCTTCCAGATCTTCCCCACAAAGCCTCTGCACTTTGGGAAAAGATAAATCCATCCAGCTCCTAGATTAAGGCCATGAGTACATCTGAGGCTCTGACTGCAGAGCTGTTTTCAGATCCCTGGAACTAATTAAACCAAGAAAACATGTATTGGGGTTTTCTGGGAAGAATTTTCTTTGCTCTTTGACAAGGGACTTTTTACTTCTCTTTCCCCTAGCATTTCCCTTTTCTTTAGGGAACAGCTCCTTTTACAGTGTGAAATAAAGTGTCATGTTAGAACACTGTAATGTTAGAGATCTAGTTAACTGCAAATTTACCAACAGCCACATTTTGTGACTTATTTCAAAATACGTTTTTTGGTTTTTTTCTGGAAATGTACTCTGAGGTAGAATAAAATGAGGTAAGTTTAAACACCATTCTCTTGGGTTAAAACTTGGAAAAATTGGCATCATTGAATACCTGGGTTTTCCCAGCAGGCTATAGCTTCTCAATCTGATAAAGTTGAGGCAATTATCTCCTTTCTTCTCTTGACTTTCAGGCAAAAGCTGTTAATGTACAATAATTGAGTTTTCCCAGGGTGTCTAAAGAAGAAAGGGCATGTCATCAGGAAGTACAGCTGAGTCCTTCTTTCATTTCTCTCTGTAATTTAAATTTTTTTGGTATGAAATATGTAATACTAAATGATGTATAACTTAAAGATTACCGAAATGAAAACCCATGTATCCACTTTCCAGCTCAAAAGGAAAACAACAGGTAATTTGGGGGCCCTCTTTGGGCCCCTTGTTGATTTTACAACCAGTAAGCCCCAAAGTAACTACCACCCTGAATTTTGCCTTGCTTTTCCTTATGGTTTTACCACCTATGCCTGTACCCATAAGTAAATATAATATTTATCATTTTGGTTGTAGTTGTATGAAAATTGAGTTATACTACATGTATTCTTCTGTGATTTTAATTTGCTAAATATTACATGTTTAAGGTCAATCCATACTGAAGCAGTTACCCATGGTTCATTCATTTTCAGTATTGAATGGAATAAATATACCTCGTTCCATTTTTTCTATTTTTGATTAAAGTTTGGTTTGCTTCTAGTCTTTCTTATTACAAACAGCAAAGATCATTCTCATGCATGTCCCCATATGTGCAAACATTTCTATAGAGAAGAGTTACGAGGATATAGAGTATGAAAATTGAAAACATAATTTGTAATGCTAAAATGTTTTCCAAAGTTGTTGCACCATTTTACTATACTCCCTGATAGTTGCTGAAAGCCTGAATTGATTCACATGGTCATCTATGCTTACTACTGGACAATTTCAAATTTTTGAGGTGGTTGGTAGTTATACAATGATATTTCATAGTTATATTGCATTTACCAAATTACTAATGAGATTGACCATCTTTTTATTTTTGATAGACAATTTAAAATCTTTTCTTCTTTTTTATAGACCAATTTTTGGAGCACTTTTAGGTTTACAGTAAAATTGAGAGACAGGTACAGAGGCACAGAGCTTTCCCATATACCCTCATACCCACAGATAGTCTCCCTTGTTGTCAACATGACTCAACAGAATAGTGCATTTTTAAAAATTTATTTGTTTATTTTACCAAGGATGAACTTACACTGACACATAATCACCCCAGTTCCATAGGTTACCTTAGAGTTCATTCTTGGTGCTGTACGTTCTGTGGGTCTGGACAAATGTATAATGACATATATCCCTCATTATGTATCATATAGAATATTTTCACCACCCTAAAAATCCTCTACCTAATTCATCTCTCACCTCTAGCAACCACTGACTTTTTTACTGTCTCTATAGTTTTGCCTCTTCTAGAATGTCATAGGACTCCTTCAGTATGTAGCTTTCTCAGATTGGCTTTTTTCACTTAGTAATATGCAGTTAATTTTCCTCTATGTCTTTTCATGGTTTGAGAACTCATTTCTTTTTAGTGCTGTATAATAGTCCATTGTCTGGATATGCTGAAGTTTATTTATCTATTCCCATGCTAAAAGACATTTTGGTTGCTTCCAAGTTTTGGCAGTTATGAACGAAACTGCAATAAACATCCCTATGCAGGTTTGGGTGTGAATATAAGTTTTCAACTCCTTTGGGTAAGTACCAAGGAGTGTGAATGCTGGACTGTATGGTAAGAGTGTTTTTAGTTGAGTAAAAAACCACCAAACTGTCTTCCAAAGTGGCTATACCATTTTACATTTCCACTAACAATGTTTGAGAATTCCAGTTGCTCCACATCCTCACCAGGATTTGGTATCATCAGTGTTCTGGCTTTTGGCCATTCTAATAGGTATATAGTGGTATCTCACTGTTGTTTTAATTTGCATTGTCTTGATGACATATGATGTGGAATATCGCTTCATATGTTTATTTGTCGTCTATGTATTTCTTTGATGAGGTGAATGTGAAGGTCTTTGGCCCATATTTTAATCAGGTTTTTTATTATTGAGTAGTAAGAGTTCTTTGTATATTTCAGGTAACTGTCCATTATCAGATGTGTCTTTTGCAAATATTTTCCCTCAGTTGTGGCTTGTCTTCTAATTCTCTTCACATAGTCATTTGCATAGCAGAAGTTTTTTTATTTTAATGAAGTCCAGTTTATCAATTATTTCATTATGGATTATGTCTTTGGTATATTTTATTTTATTTTATTTTATTTTATTTGCTATACGCGGGCCTCTCACTGTTGTGGCCTCTCCCGTTGAGGAGCACAGGCTCCGGACGCACAGGCTCAGCGGCCATGGCTCATGGGCCCAGCTGCTCCGCGGCATGTGGGATCTTCCCAGACCGGGGCTCGAATCCGCGTCCCCTGCATCGGCAGGCGGACTGTCAACCACTGCGCCACCAGGGAAGCCCTGTCTTTGGTATATTTTAAAAAGGCATTGTTATACCCAAGATCATCTAGGTTTTCTTCTATGTTATTTTCTAGGAAGTTTCATAGTTTTGCATTTTAGGTCTGTGATCCATTTTGAGTTTAATGATCCATTTGGAATACATTTGGTGAAATGTATAAGGTCTGTGTTGAGATTTTTTTTTTTTTTTTTCCGGTACACGGGCTTCTCACTGTTGTGGCCTCTCCCGTTGCGGAACACAGACTATGGACGCTCAGGCTCAGCGGCCATGGCTCACGGGCCCAGCCGCTCCGCGGCATGTGGGATCTTCCCAGACCGGGGCACGAACCCGTGTCCCCTGCATCGGCAGGAGGACTCTCAACCACTCCGCCATCAGGGAAGCCCCGAGATTTTTTTATTAATATGTAGATGTCTGCTTGTTGTAGCACCTTTTGTTGAAGAGACTCTCTGTTCCATTTTATTGTCTTTGCTCCTTGGTCAAAGATAAGTTGACTTTATTATGGAGGTCTATTTCTGGGCTCTCTAATCTGTTCCACTGATCTGTTTGTCTATTCTTTTGCTAGTATCACACTGTCATGAAGTGTTATAAGTCTTAAAGTTGTATAGCATCAGTATTTCAACTTTGTTCTTCTTCAGTTCTGGGCCTTTTTCTTCTCCATATAAACTCTAGAATCAGTTTGTCAATATCCATAAAATAATTTGCTGGGATTTTTAGTGGAATTGCATTGAATCTATATATCAAGCTGGGAAAAACAGACATTTTGACAAGATTGAGGCTTCCTATCCATGAACATGGAATATCTCTCCATTTATTTAGCTCTTTGATTTCATTCATCAAAGTTTTGTAGTTTTCCTCATATAGATATTGTGCATATTTTATTAGATTTGTACTTAAATATTTAATTTTTTGGTGCTAATGTAAATGGCATGGTGTTTTTAATTTCAAACTCTGCTGATTCACTGTTGGCATATAGGAAAGCAATTGACTTGTGTATATTAATCTTGTATCCTGCAACCTTGCTATAATTGCTTATTAGTTGCAGTGATTTTTTTAGGATTTTTTTTTTACATAGATGATCATGTTACCGGGAAAAAAGACAGTTTTATGTCTGCCTTCCCAGTCTGTATACCTTTTATTTCCTTTACTTGCCTTGTTAAATAAGCAAGTATACTTCTAGTAAGATATTGAAAAGGAATGGTAAAAGGGAACATCCTTGCCTTTGTACCTGATCTTAGTGGGAAAGCTTAAATTTTCTCAACCTGAAGTATGATGTTAGATGTAGGTTTTTGGTAGATTGTCTTTAACAAGGTGAGAAATTTTCTCTCTTCCTAGTTTACTGAGATATTTTATCATGAGTGAGTATTGGATTTTGTCAAATGCTTCTTCTGTATCTATTGATGTGACCATGTGATTTTTCTTTTTCAGTGTGTTGCTGTGATAGATTACATTAACTGATTTTCAAATCTTGAACTGCCTTGCATATATTTGCTAATATTTTGTTGAGGATCTTTGCATCTATGTTCATGAGAAATACTGGTTTTCTTTTCTTGTAATGTCTGTCTAGTTTTGGTATTAGGGTAGTAGAATGGGTCTGTTTCTATCCTCTGAAAGAGATCATAGAAAGTTGGTATAATTTCTTCATTAAATGTTTAGTAGAATTCACCAGTGAACCCATCTGGACCTGGTTCTTTCTATTTTGGAAGGTTGTTAATTATTGATTCAACTTCTTTAGCAGATATAGGCCTACTGAGATCATCTATTCTTGTGGGTTGTTTTTCAATGATTAATTATTGTTTGTCAGCATAGTCAAACATCAGTTTAACTAGTGTTTTGTCATCTCTGGTTTGTCTTTTCATTCTTTCAAAACTTTTATATAGGTAGAATTTGTCACTGTCTTTTATGGTTTACACTTTGTATCTTATTTAAAAAATCTTATTCTACTCTAAGTTCATAGTGATGTTTTTCTGTATTTTATTCTAAAAATGTAAAGTATTTGCCTTTCATATTTATGAATTTGATTCATCTGGAATTTCTTTTGGATTGAGAGGGAGTTTCAGATTTATGTTTTTCCTGTATGGATTAGTTGCCCTGAGACCATACTTATTCCTCCAGTCCACAAATCCCACCCTGTCTCTGTATAATGCTGAGTCTGTCTTTGAGCTTGCCACATTATTCTTTCCATTCTTGTGCCAGTGCCACAATTCATTAATTATCATACCTTTGTTTTTTAAAAAAAAATCTTTATTTATGGCCAAGGAAATTTTCTACTTTGTTCTTTTCAAGTGCATCTTGGCTAGTTTTGTCTCTTCTTTTCCATATCATTTTTAGAATAAGTTTGTTAGGTTCTTTGGAAAAATGCTATTGAGATTTATTGAATCTTCCTATATGTGAACATGGAATATTCATTTATTTAGGGCTTTATTACTTTTCAACCGTGTATAATTTTCTCTATTAAGGCTTTTATATCTTTTGTTAGATTTGCTTCTAGGCATTTTATTGATTTTCTGGATAACCTAAAAAGTATCTTTCCTCAGTATAGAAGTTTTCTGGCTTTTGCTGGTTTATATAAATATAATTAAATTTTAATTGATTTTGTATCCATGTACTTAAATAAATGTCTTATTATTTCTTATTATCTATCTGTATACTTGTATGTGTGTGAATTCTGTGTAGACAAATCACGGACTAAGAATGATTCTCCAAATATTTTATTTTATTTTTTGATTTGTTTTCTTGTCTTATTGTGCTGGCTAGGACCTGCATTACAATACAGAATAGAAGTGGTGATACCAGGCATTATCTTTTCCCTAGTTTAAAAAAAATGACTTTAATATCTCACATTTCACCATTATGAGGAATGTTCACTCTAGGCTTTTTGTCCTTGTCATTTATTTATTTCAGAAAGTCCCTTCTATTTTGATTACTAAAGCCTTTTTAATATAGTTTGAAAGCAGAGAGTGTGATGCCTCTCGCTTTGTCATTCATTCTCAAGATTGCTTTGGCTATTTGGGGTCTTTTTTGGTTCCATATACATTTTAGGATTACTTTTTCTACTTCTTTGAAAAATGCCACTGTAATTTTAATTGGGATCACATTGAATCTGTAGATCATTGTGGGTAATATAGACATTATAACGAAATTCTTCCAATCAAACACAGGATATCATTCCATTTATTTGTGTCTCTTTGTTTTTTTGAATTTTATTTTATTTTTTATACAGCAGGTGCTTATTAGTTATCTATTTTATACATATTAGTGTATATCTGTCAATCCCAATCTCCCAATTCATCCCACCAACCCCCGCTTTCCCCACTTGGTGTCCATACGTTTGCTCTCTACATCTCTGTCTCTCTTTCTGACTTGTAAACTGGTTCATCTACAGCATTTTTCTAGATTCCACATATATGCGTTAATATATGATAGTTGTTTTTCTCTTTCTGATTTACTTCACTCTGTATGACAGTCTCTAGGTCCATCCATGTCTCTGCAAATGACCCAATTTTGTTCCTTTTTATGGCTGAGTAATATTCTATTGCATATATATATATATATATACCACATCTTCTTTATCCATTTGTCTGTTGATGGACATTTAGGTTACTTCCATGACCTGGCTATTGTAAATAGTGCTGCAGTGAACATTGGGGTGCATGTGTCTTTTTGAATTATGGTTTTCTCTGGGATATGCCCAGGAGTGGGATTGCTGGCTCATGTGGTAATACTATTTTTAATTTTTAAGGAACCACCATACTGTTCTCCGTAGTGGCTGTATCACTTTACATTCCCACCAGTAGTGCAAGAAGGTTTCCTTTTCTCCACACCCTCTCCAGCATTTGTTGTTTGTAGATTTTCTGATGATGCCCATTCTAACCAGTGTCAGGTGATACCTCATTGTAGTTTTGATTTGTATTTCTCTAATAATTAGTGATGTTGAGCGGCTTTTCATGTGCCGTTTGGCCATCTGTATGTCTTCTTTGGAGAAATGTCTATTTAGGTCTTCTGCCCATTTTTTGACTGGGTTGTTTATTTTTTTAATATTGAGGTGCATGAGCTGTTTATATATTTTGGACATTAATCCTTTGTTGATTCATTTCCAAATATTTTCTCCCATTCTTAGGGTTGTCTTTTTGTCTTCTTTGTAGTTTCCTTTGCTTTGCAAAAGCTTTTAAGTTTCATTAGGTCCCATTTGTTTATTTTTGTTTTTATTTCCATTACTCTGGAAGTGGATCAAAAAAGATCTTGCTGTGACTTATGTCAAAGAGTGTTCTTCCTATGTTTTCGTCTAAGAGTTTTATAGGGTCTGGTCTTACATTTAGGTCTTTAATCCATTTTGAGTTCATTTTTGTGTATCGTGTTAGGGAGTGTTCTAATTTCATTCTTTTACATGTAACTGTCCAATTTTCCCAGCACCACTTATTGAAGAGACTGTGTTTTCTCCATTGTATATCCTTGCCTCATTTATCATAGATTAGTTGACCGTATGTGTATGGGTTTATCTCTGCCCTTTCTATCCTGTTCCATTTATTTATATTTCTGTTTTTGTGCCAGTACCATATTGTCTTGATTACTGTAGCTTTGTAGTATAGTCTGAAGTCAGGGAGTCTGATTTTCCAGCTCTGTTTTTTTCCCTCAAGATTGCTTTGGCTATTTGGGGTCTTTTGTGTCTCCATACAAATTTTAAGATTATTTTGTTCTAGTTCTGTAAAAAATGCCATTGGTAATTTGATAGGACTTGCATTGAATTGGTAGATTACTTTGGGTAATACAGTAATTTTCACAATATTGATTCTTCGAATCCAAGAACATGGTATATCTCTCCATCTGTTTGTGTTGTCTTTGATTTCTTTCATCAGTGTCTTATAGTTTTCTGAGTAAAGGTCTTTTACCTCCCTAGGTAGGTTTATTCCTAAGTATTTTATTCTTTTTGTTGCAATGGTGAATGGGATTGTTTCCTTAATTTCTCTTTCTGATCTTTCATTGTTAGTGTATAGGAATGCAAGAGATTTCTGTGCATTAATTTTGTATCCTGCAACATTACCAGATTCATTGATGAGCTCTAGTAGTTTTCCAGGGCATCTTTAGGATTCTCTATGTATAGTATCATGTCATCTACAGAGAGTGACAGTTTTACTTCTTCTTTTCCAATTTGTATTCCTTTTATTTCTTTTTCTTCTCTGATTGCCATGGCCAGGACTTCCCAAACCACGTTGAATAATAATGGCAAGAATGGACATCCTTGTCGTGTTCCTGATCTTAGAGGAAATGCTTTCCATTTTTCACCACTGAGAATGATGTTGGCTGTGGGTTTGTTACATATGGCCTTTATTGTGTTGAGGTCAGTTCCCTCTATGCCCACTTTCTGCAGTTTTTATCATAAATGGGTGTTGAATTTTGTCAAAGGGTTTTTCTGCATCTATTGATATGATCATATGGTTTTTATTCTTCAATTTGTTAATATGGTGTATCACATTGATTTGTGTATATTGAAGAATCCTTGCATCTCTGGGTTAAATCCCACTTGATCATGGTGTATGATCCTTTTACTGTGTTGTTGGATTCTGTTTGCTAGTATTTTGTTGAGGATTTTTGCATCTATATTCATCAGTGATATTGGTCTGTAATTTTCTTTTTTTTTTTTGTAGTATCTTTGTCTGGTTTTGTTATCAGGGTGATGGTGGCCTCGTAGAATGAGTTTGGGAGTGTTTCTTCCTCTGCAGTTTTTTGGAAGAGTTTGAGAAGGATGGGTGTTAGTTCTTCTCTAAATGTTTGATAGAATTCGCCTGTGAAGCCATCTGGTCCTGGACATTTTTTTGTTGGAAGATTTTTAATCACAGTTTCAAGTTCATAACTTGTGATTGGTCTGTTCATATTTTCTGTTTCTCCCTGGTTCAGTCATGGAAGGCTATACCTTTCTAAGAATTTGTCCATTACTTCCAGGTTGTCCATTTTATTGGCATAGAGTTGCTTGTAGTAGTCTCTTATTAGGATGCTTTGTATTTCTTCAGTGTCTGTTGTACCTTCTCCTTTTTCATTTCTAATTTTATTGATTTGATTCCTCTCCCTCTTTTTCTTGATGAGTCTGGCGAAAGGTTTATCCATTTTGTTTATCTTGTCAAAGAACCAGCTTTTAGTTTTATTGATCTATGCTGTTGTTTTCTTTGTTTCTATTTCATTTATTTCTCTTCTGATCTTTATGATTTCTTTCCTTATACTAACTTTATGTTTTGTTTGTTCTTCTTTCTCTAGTTCCTTTAGGTGTAAGGCTAGAATATGTTGAGATATTTCTTGAGGTAAGATTGTATTGCTATATACTTCCCTCTTAGAACTGCTTTTGGTGCATGTCATAGGTTTTGGATCGTCCTGTTGTCGTTGTCATTTATCTCTAGGTATTTTTTGATTTCCTCTTTGATTTCTTCAGTGACCTCTTGGTTATTTAAGTAACGTATTGTTTAGCCTCCATGTGTTTGTGTTTTTTACCTTTTTTCTCCCCTGTAATTTATTTCTAATCTCACAGCGCTGTGGTCAGAAAAGGTGCTTGATACAATTTCAGTTTTCTTAAATTTCCTGAGGCCTGATTTGTGATGCAAGATGTGATATATCCTGGAGAATGATCTGTGTGCACTTGAGAAGAAAGTGTGATCTGCTGTTTTTGGATGGAATGTCCTATAAATATCAATTAAACCTATCTGGTCTATTGTGTCATTTAAAGCTGTGTTTCCTTATTAATTTTCTGTTTGGATGATCTGTCCATTGGTGTAAGTGAGGTGTTAAAGTCCCCCACTATTATTGTGTTACTGTCCATTTCCTCTTTTATAGCTGTTAGCAGTTGCCTTATGTATTAAGGTGCTCCTGTGTTGGGTGCATATATATTTAGAATTGCTATATCTTAGATTGATCCATTGATCATTATGTAGTGTTAGTGTACTTCCTTGTCTCTTGTAACATTCTTTATTTTAAAGTCTATGTTATCTGTATGAGTATTGCTACTTCAGCTTTCTTTTTATTTCCATTTTCATGGAATATCTTTTCCCATCCCCTCACTTTCAGTCTGTATGTGTCCCTAGGTCTGAAGTGGTTCTTTTGTAGACAGCATATATGTGGGTCATGTTTTTGTATCCATTCAGCAAGCCTGTGTCTTTTGGTGTCTTTTGGAGCATTTAATCCATTCACATTTAAGGTAATTATCAATATGTATGTTCCTGTTACCATTTTCTTGATTGTCATGGGTTTGTTTTTGTAGGTCCTTTTCATCTCTTGTGTCTCCCACTTAGAGAAGTTTCTTTAGCATTTGTTATAGAGCGGGTTTGGTGGTGCTGAATTCCCTTAGCTTTTGCTTGTGTGTAAAGCTTTTAATTTCTCCACTGACTCTAAATAAAGCCCTTGCCGGGTAGAGTCATCTTGGTTGTAGTTTCTTCCCTTTCATCACTTTCAGTATATCGTGCCACTCCCATCTGACTTGTAGAGTTTCTGCTTAGAAACCAGCTCTTAACCTTATGGGAGTTCCTTTGTATGTTATTTGTCATTTTTCCCTTGTTGCTTCTAATAATTTTTCTTTGTCTTTAATTTTTGTCAATTTGATTACTGTGTGTCTTGGCGTGTTTCTCCTTGGGTTTATCATGCCTGGGACTCTCTGTGCTTCCTGAACTTGGGTGGCTATTTCCTTTCCCATGTCAGAGTATTTTTCGACTATAATCTCTTCCAGTATTTTCTCGGGTCCTTTCTCTCTTCTCCTTCTGGGACCCCTGAAATGCAAATGTTGGTGCTTTTAATGTTGTCCCAGAGGTCTCTTTGGCTGTCTTCATTTCTTTCCATTCTTTTTGCTTTATTCTGTTCCACGGCAGTGAATTCCACCATTCTGTTTTCCAGGTCACTTATCCGTTCTTCTGCCTTAGTTATTCTGCTATTGATTCCTTCTAGTATATTTTTCATTTCAGTTATTGTATTATTCATCTCTGTCTGTTTGTTCTTTAATTCTTCTAGGTCTTTGTTAAACATTTCTTGCATCTTCTCGATCTTTGCCTCCATTCTTTTTCTGAGGTCCTGGATCATCTTCACTATCATTATTTTGAATTCTTTTTCTGGAAGGTTGCACATTTCCACTTCATTTCACTTTTTTTTTTCTGGGGTTTTATCTCGTTCCTTCATCTGGCACATTGCCCTCTGTGTTTTCATTTTGTCTATTTTTCTGTGAATGTGGTTTTCCTTCCACAGTTTGCAGTATTGTAATTCTTCTTGCTTCTGCTGTCTGCCCTCTGGTGGGTGAGGCTATTTAAGAGGCTTATGCAAGTTTCCTGATGGGAGGGACTGGTGATGGGTAAAGCTGGGTATTGCTCTGGTGGACAGAGCTTGGTAAAACTTTAATATGCTTTTCTGCTGATTTGTGGGCCTGAGTTCCCCCCCTGTTAGTTGTTTGACTTGAGGCCACCCTGCACTGGAGTCTACAGGCTTTTTGGTGGACTCCAGGATGGCTCATGCCAAGGAACACCTCCCAGAACCTCCACTGCCAGTGTCCGTGCAGTGAGCCATAGCCACCCCCCACCTCTGCAGGAGACCCTCCAACACTAGCAGGTAGGTCTGGTTCAGTCTCCTATGGCGTCACTGCTCCTTCCCCCTGGGTCCTGATGTGCACACTACTTTGTGTGTGCCGTCCAAGAGTGGAGTGTCTGTTTCCCTCAGTCCTGTCGAAGTCCCGCAGTCAATTCCCTCTAGCCTTCAAAGTCTGATTGTCTGGGAATTTCTCCTCTCGTTGCTGGATCCCAATGTTTGGAAGCCTGACATGGGGCTCAGAACCTTCACTCCAGTGGGTGGACTTCTGTGGTATAATTGTTCTCCAGTTTGTGAGTCACCCACCCAGCAGTTATGGGATTTGATTTTATTGTGATTGCGCCCCTCGTACTGTCTCATTGCAGCTTCTCTTTGGATGTGGGGTATCTTTTATGGTGAGTTCCAGTGTCTTCCTCTTGATGATTGATCAGCAGTTAGTTGTGATTCCAGTGCTCTTGCAAGAGGGAGTTAGTGCATGCCCTTCTACTTTGCCATCTTGATTCAATCCAAAGTTATTCAGCTAAGTAGCAGAGCTGCAATCTGAAGTCACCTCTTTCTGACTCTAGAAACCACGTTCTTTTCAAGACACCACACAGCTTTTTCACAGTAAGTTATCCCAGGTGAGCTACATTCCCCAGGATGAAAGCACTAACCCAGCCGTGGTTGCCAGTTCCTGGAGCAAACGCACCTCTCCTTGTGTCTCTTTTTTTAACAATGGCACCTCTAAGACATTGATGAAATACTTTTTTCTTTCATCAGTGTCTTACAGTATTCATTGTACATGTCTTTAACCTCTGTGGCTAAGTTTATTCCTATGTATTTACTGTTTTTCATGTTTCTGTAATGGAATTGCTTTCTTAATTTTTCTTCCCAATAGTTCATTGTTAGTGTATAGAACCACAACTGATTTTCATATGTTGTCGCGCAACTCTACTTAGTTTGTCTATTAATTCCCACAGTTTTTGGTAGAGTATTATTTTCTATATATAAGTTTATGTCATCTGCAAACAAAGAAAATTTTACTTTTTCCTTTTCAATTTGTGTGCCTTTTCTTTTTCTTGCCTAATTGCTTTGGCTAGGACTTTCAGTACTGTGTTGAATAGAAGTGGTGAGAATGGGTATCTTTGTCTTATTCATGATCTTAGAGGAAAGACTTTAAGCTTTTTACCACTGAGTATGATGGTAGGTTTGCCTTTATTATGTTAAGTTGTTGGGAGTTTTTATCATGAAAGGATTGAATTTTGTCAAATGCTTTTCCTCGCCTATTGAGGTAATCATGGTTTTTTACCCTTCATTCTGTTACTGTGGTGTACACAGTAACTGATTTGTAGTACTCAAGGTAGTATGGCACTGGCATATAAACAGCACATAGATCAGTGGAACAGAATAGAGTGCCCAGAAATAAGCCCATAGTATATGGTCAACTAACATTTGATAAAAGCATCAAGAACACACAATGGGGAAAGGATATCCTCTGCAATAAATGTTATTGTGAATATCCACATAAAAAAAATTAAAACTGGATCCCTACCTTACACCCATCCTGAAAATTATCTTGAAATGGGCTAAAGACTTAAATGTAAGACCTGAAACCTTAAAACACTTAAATGAACCCATAAGGGAAAAGCTTCTGGACTTTGATCTTATTTGGCTATCACACCAAAAACATAGGCAAGGAAGTACAAATAAATAAATAGGATTACATCAAATAAAAAGCTTCTGGGGCTTCCCTAGTGGCGCAGTGGTTGAGAGTCTGCCTGCTGATGCAGGGGACATGGGTTCGTGCCCTGGTCCAGGAAGATCCCACATTGCTGCGGAGCAGCTAGGCCCGTAAGCCATGGCCACTGAGCCTGCGCATCTGAAACCTGCACTCTGCAATGGGAGAGGCCACAACAGTGAAAGCCCCGCGTACTGCAAAAAAAAAAAAAAAAAAAGTGGTATATACAATGGAATATTATTCAGTCAGGAGAATGAAGAAAATCCTGCCATTTGCAAGGACATGGATGAACCTGGAGGACATTATGTCAAATGAAATATGACAGATAGAGAAAGACAAATACTGTATGGTATCATTTATATGTGAACTCTTAAAAATAAGAAAGCAAATCTTACAGAACAGAGAATATGACGGTAGTTGCTAGGGCTGTGGTGTGGGGAAATGGGGAGATGCTTGTCAAAGGGTACAAACTCAGTTATAAGATGAATATGCTCTGAGGATCTAATATACAGCATGGGGACTATAGTTAATAATATGATATTGTATACTTAAAATTTGCTGAGAGTGGATCTTAAGAGTTTTTACCACACACACAAAAAGAGTTAACTATGTGAGGTGATGGATGTGTTAATTAACTTGATCTTGGTAATGATTTTCACAATGTATATGCGTATCATATCATCATGTTGTATACTTTATTTTTTTTAATTTTTATTCAAGTATAGTTGGTATGCTATGTTGTGTTAGTTTCAGGTGTACAGCAAAGTGGTTCAGTTATACATATATATATTTTTATAATATTTTAATATATACAGTTTTGTCAGTTTTCCTCAATAAAGCTGGAAGAAAAAGACGCATGTAAAACAAAGAAGTCCCTTCTATTCCTAGTTTGCTAGGATTTTTCTTTGCTATTCTTACAGCTTTGATGTTCTCAATTTTGTTAATTTCAACTTCTCTTTCCTACCTTCTATTTTCTTTAAGCTTAATCTGTTGTTCTTTGCTTAACTTCTTAAATTGATGCTGGGCCCATTAATTCTGAACTTTTTCCAACTTTTCTGTATATACCCGTTAGTTGCATCCAGCAAGTTTGGTATCTAGTGTTAAGTTTTAAATATCTAACTCCCAATGAGTTTTTCTTTGACTGATGAGTGATTTAGTAGTTTTAAAATTTCCATATATGTGTAGTTTTTCTAGTTATCTATTTGTTATTTTGTTATTGATTTCTAATTTATTTATTTTGTGACTAGTGAATACAGTGTATACTCTATGATACCAGTCCTTCAGACACATAGAGAATATTGTCTTTATGTGTGTGTGTGACTGTTCCATGTAGAAAATATTCTGTTTATGGTACATATGTTGTTCAATGTATGTATATTTGAGCAATCTTGTTCATTGTGTTGTTTAAATTTTCTATAGCTTTAGCAACTTCTGTATGTCTGATCTTTAAGTTTCTAAGGTGTTATGGACTTTTTCCGTGTTATCATATAATTCCATAAATTTTTGCCTTATATGTTATGGGTAGTGTTGTCTGGGTATATAGATGTTCAGAATTGTTTTCCTGGTAAATGGGAAAATTTATCATTACATTGTCCTTTATCTCTAAAAGTGCTTTTTACCTTTTGAGTCTATTTTGTTTACTAGTAATATAGCTATACTACTTTTCTTGTGCTTTATGTTTTGCTTGATATATCCTTTTTCAAAATCTGTACTTTCACCCATTTGGTGTTATGTTTTAGGTGTGTCTTGTGTAAGTAGCATATAGCTGAGATTCTTTTATTTTTTTATTTTTTTGCGGTACACGGGCCTCTCACTGTTGTGGCGTCTCCCCTTGTGGAGCACAGGCTCTGGATGCGCAGGCTCAGCGGCCATGGCTCACGGGCCCAGCCGCTCCACGGCATGTGGGATCCTCCCAGACTGGGGCACGAACCTGTGTCCCCTGCATTGGCAGGCGGACTCTCAGCCACTGCGCCACCAGGGAAGCACAGATTCTTTTATTTGTATCTATTTACTTGATTGCTGAAATAGTTGGATTTGTTTCTATATTATTTGTGATTTTTAAAAGTTCTTTTATTTCTTTCTTTTAGATTTTTCTTCTTCTTGTTTTTTTGTTTGTTTGGTTTTCTCCTTTGGCCGTTTGGAAGTTTTACACTGACTTTCCATTCCTTTAGTAGTTACTTTGACACTTCGCCATTCCTAATTAATAAAATCTAAGATTAATAAATGTGTACACATCTTTTTTGAGCTGCATAAAGATCTAAGGACATATTAATGGCCATCACCTCCTTGCAATGTTAGTGCTATTTTCCCCTCTATTGTCATTCTATCTTGCTTTCCCCAATATGTATTTTTGCAGAGTTACCAAAATATTAACCAACATATTTCTCATCATTTCTTATTACATTTCAAAGCTCCCATCTGGTATCATTTTCCTTCAGTCTTAATTATATCTGTGATTATTTTAGTTAGCCTGTGGTACACTTTATTTTGGATTTTGTCTGAAATTTCATTGATTCACTTTTGGTTTTGGAGTATATAATTTTATTTTGATTTTTTTTCTTTTCAGCATTAGGAAGATATTATTTCACATTGCCTTTTATTGTTATCTAGAAATCAATCATCATTCTAATTGCTGTCTAGCCCTAAATTATCTTTTTTTTCTACTCTAAGATCTTGTCATTGTCTTTGGTATTCTATAGGTTCACTATATGTATCTTGGAATGAATTTCTTTATATTGTTTTCAATTTATGTATTTTACTAGAGCTCAGGATTCATATCTTTCAACAGTTTTGCAATTTTCTGGTATCGCTTCAAATATTGTTGCTTCTTCTTTATCTCTATGATCTTCTGCTGGAAATTCGATTATGTTGTGTTACATCTTCTTATGATACCTTGGTGTATCTTAAGTGTTTTTCTTATTTCCCATATCTTTGTTTTTCCATGCTTAAATTAGGGTGAATTCTTTGAAACTGCTTCCCAGCTTACAAGTCTAATATTCTGTCTAATCTGTTTAGTCACTTGAGTATTAATTTCTAATTATATATTATTTATAGAAATTTATTTTTAATATACTCAGTTATTTTAAAAATTGAGTTTCTTACTCCTAAGTCATATTTTAAATTTTAATTTTTGATGGTATTAATATATATAGTTAGCATTCTGTGGTGATAGTTCCAATAAGTGAAGTATTTGTGGATCTTATTCTACTGTGTTTTTTCTCCAATCTTGTTAATGGTGAGTTTTTCCTTGTTTTTAACTCAGATCTTCTCATTTTACTTAAAATTTTATATATGGGAATTCTTTGAGGCCTGGGTTGAAGGAGTTTTCCCCTAGAGAAAGCTTTTGTTTGTTATTTCTGACATCAGGGAGCATACCACACCTGGAACACTTTAAATTAAATCCTAGCCTTGCTGCTTTTTCGTGACATGGTAGTATAAATTTAGACTGTGAATCCATATGAGGTCCAGCTTATGGCTGTGAAGTCTCAGGAGAGTTTGTTTATTTATTTACCCTCAACACAGTGCCAGATTCAAAACAGGCAGGTTTGCTTGTTATCCTTTTGGTGTGGCAAGATTCTTCTTCAGTTTTGTGGTTCTGTATTTATGCATAGATTTCCTCTCCTCTGTTCTCTGGATATATTTCAAAGAAGAATCTTAAGTTTTCCAGAATTTGGCAGAAACCCTCACGATGAAAGCAAACTTTGTTGCTTAATTATCTACTAGTTTCTGCTTTAACTATGTTTTTGGCCTCTCTGAAATTCTTCCTTTGTTTCAATTTATTAGTACATTAAATTTTTCAGTATTAAAAAAATATTTCCTCTGTAGTGTTAGACATTAAAGTCTCCCAAGGAGTACTTTTTTATTCCATTTCCTTCGGTTTGTTCCTAAGTCTCTTATGTTCCTCCCTTCTTACTTTTTTCTCACTAGTTGGTTATGGGACTTGAACACAGTTTTATCAGTTTTACTTGGAAAGAATTTGAGATGTAGACTGTAGCCATTTTTTGTTACAGTATACTGTAGATTTTATTGAATACCTACTTAGTGTGAAATATTTAAACCTAAGTGAACATTATTTTGTGTTTTAGCATTTTACTGCTTATATACCAGTAAAATTATTGACTGGTTGGTTAATAAATTATCCAATAAATAATTTCTTTACTGGATTATTATTGTAAGATACAGTTTTAAGTTTGCTTTTATGAGGGAATCCATTACAGTCCCAAAATATTGCATGTAAAGAAATATTAACACTACACACTAGTTTATTCAAATTTATTTCCGTGGTAATTTATTTTCTATATTATTTAGTTCTGTATATTTTAAACATTTTTTCCTATTGTGTAAATAGACTCAAAAATTCTTTTAAGGCTCCTTCTACCATCATTCCTAGATTTTCAGTATTTACTTCAAATCTCAAACATAACCATTTCTACTTCTTATTAACTCAGTTCTCATCATATGCAAATGATATAATGTATATAGTTAATTTAGAAGAAATAAATTATCTTTTGTTATTTATAGCAGAGTTGTCTCCAGTTTATAAGTAGTTGGATTTTATTTTATTTATTTAATTTATTTTTAGTGTCTTTTTAAATTGAAGTATAGTTGGTATACATTATTATGTAAGTTACAGGTGTACAGTATAGTGGTTCACAATTTTTAAAGGTTATATTTCATTTATAGTTATTATGAATTATTGGCTATATTCTCCATGTTGTACAATATATCCTTGTAGCTTATTTTATACCTAATAGTTTGTACCTCTTAATCATCTACCCCTATATCTCCCCTCCCCTGTTCCCTCTACCCATTGGCAACCAGTAGTTTGTTCTCTGTATCTGTGAATCTGTTTTTGTTATATTCACTAGTTTGTTGTATTTTTTAGATTCCACATATAAGTGATATACAGTATTTGTCTTTCTATGTCTGACTTATTTCACTTAGCATAGTGCCCTCCAGGTCCATCCATGTTGCTGCAAATGGCAAAATTTCATTCTTTTTTGTGGCTGAGTAGTATTCCACAGTATACATATACCACATCTTCTTTAGACGGTCACTTGTTGATGGACACATATGTTGCTTCCATATGACTGACAATTGTAATTCATTGGATTTTAATAGAGTCACTGGACTTTAGATTATTCGTGAATTTTTTTCATCTTTTCTTTCCACACACAATGATATCTTTAATATGCCCAAACACTAATTTACTAAAACAGTCTAATTTTAGTGACCATCCTCTTAATTTATAGCTTTTCTTCTAGACTTGCTTGAATAAGTTCTTTAAAAAGACACTTCATTGACTAGTTCTGTACTTGTTGTTGTTGTTGTTGCTGTTCTGTTAACACATGAACATGTTAAGGCCAAAGTATCCAGGTGGGAAGAGTTTAGGAAGTATTTAAAGGGCTTTAACTAGGATGGTAAACCTTTTATGGAACCAAAATATTTTGCTGTTCCCAAATATTTCTGATTCTTACTCATTTAGTAGTCAATGTGAAATCATTTCATTGCTTCAGTTAACATTCTGTACAACTTGTATGCTTATGGTGTGTTTTCAATGTCAAATAGTTCTATTGGCAAACAAAGCCATACAGCTCTGTCAAAAATGACTTTGCAGGTTTCACATATACGTAGACATTTAGGATAAGATCTGAATGAATTCTAGTGGCTTCTAAGACTATGTCCTCAACCCCCTCTATACTTTTCTAATCTTCTTTCTTAGCACTTTCCTTTTGGCTCACTGCATATCAGTCATGCTGGCCTTCTTTTGGAATCCAAAAAGGACAATATCATTCCTACTTTAGGTCCTTTGAACTTTCTGTCCTCCCATCTTAAAATTTGCATAACGGGCTTCTTTTTTTTAAATTTCAGATCCTATCTTAAATGTCACTTCCCCAAGAGATCCCTGATCCCCACTCTAAATTATCTGTCATGATCTTTCACATTTTCCTGTTTTGTTTTCTTCACAGGACTTATAAACTTTGGAAATTATCTTGTTCTTCCTGCTAAAATATTAGTTTCCATTAGAACAGGACATTTTCCATCTTATTAACTTCAACATCCCTGATACTTAAACATGTGCGTGGCACAGAGTAGGTGCTCTTACCTTAAATAAATCAAATCTACGTAATGGAATTCTCCCCAATATACTACTATTGTTGTTATAATAATATGTAACATTTTATAGTCTAAGACAGTTTTTAAAGCATATTCACATACTTTATGTCATTATCTTCAATCATGTAGGAACAATTCTAATTGTCATAAATGTAATAAAGAAATTTTATACAAAGGAAGCGTGGTGATAGGATTTTCAAGATATCTTACACAAACATTATGATGAGAATTTCATGTTCTAGTATAGTTCACTTCAGCCTCTACAAATACCTTTGTTAGGAATAAAAGTGATGTATGAAGCAGTTACCATGGTAAACTTAGATTTTCAATAATGCAAGTGAAATTCCTTTGTAAAAGTCAAAACTAAACGTCACAGTTGATTTTCCAGTTGTGTGTTTTTTTCATGTTTATTTCTAGAAAGTAATTTTTTTTCTTCCTGAATGGGTAACATCTCTCAGTGACATTTGGTTAGGTAAGACAAAATATCTGGAATCCAGTTGGTCCTATACAAGCATGTTTACCACTTATATCAGGTC
The DNA here is from genome assembly GCF_964270905.1 of Leucopleurus acutus. Taxonomy (NCBI): domain Eukaryota; kingdom Metazoa; phylum Chordata; class Mammalia; order Artiodactyla; family Delphinidae; genus Leucopleurus; species Leucopleurus acutus. The sequence goes on along the minus strand of NC_139146.1, from coordinate 48,692,709 downwards.
CTGAAATTTGAAATAATCCGAGAGTGTGGTAAAGTTTTAGCACCACCAAAATTGACTTCAAAAACTTTGTCTCCTATTTATTTTTTCTTTTTGTAAGAAGGGGTATATCAGTTAGCTTTTGCTATATAATAAACCACCCACAATATTAGTGTCCTAAAACAACAATCATTTATGAACTTGGCAATAGTATGGGTTGGCATTTTGGGCTGGGCCCAGTCGGACAGTTTTTTTCCAGGTGTCTCCTGGGCTCACATTCACTGCTGCAGTCCGCTAGGGGCAGGCTGGTACTGGATGGCCTTCTTCACATGTTTCACTGCTGAAGTCCGCTAGGGGCAGGCTGGTACTGGATGGCCTTCTTCACATGTTTCACTGCTGACTGCAAGGACGGAGGCAACTGTGTCATGTGTCTCTAGTATCAAGCAGGCTAGTCCAGGCTTCTTCACATGGCAGCAGCAAGATAGCGGATGTTCCATGGCACAAGTCTCTGCTTCTGTCATGGTTGCTGAAGTATGTCACATGCCCAAGAACTGATAGCAAGAAGTAGATATATATATATATATATATATACAACCTCTTCCTAGAAGGAGCTGTGAAGTCACATTGTAGAAGGGTGTACATATAAGATTAGGAGGGATTGGTGATCATTTTTTGGGATTTACTAGAAGGGCTTCCTAAAAATCATTTTTTAAAATCAAAATATCACAGAGCCAAGAAATTTCAAGGTTAAATCACTGAATTAATGTTTTTCTAACTTTTTAGCCTGAATTCCTAAAGTAGTAGTTCTCAGTTTTGATATGGGTAAGAATGATCTTCTATGCCTTTTGATATGCAGATTCCAGCATTCTTTCCTTACCCCATTCTGATTCAGTGTATTTGGAGTGAGGTCCATGAATCTTGTTTTTTTAAAACTTACGTATGTATTGTCATGTAGGAGATCTAGAAGGACTGCATTTTTCTGAAGACAGAATAGAAATGGTATGCATGCTAGTGTCTGGACAAGAAGTATGAGGAAATCTGTTGAAAGCTTGCATTTCTTTGAAATTCATGTTTTATCTGAAAAAAAAATTAAATAATATATGGTTTTCTTTAATCTCTAGCTAAACTCAAGTTAAACTCTGGTGAGTTAAATTCCTGTTTTCCCATGTGATAAATTTTCTGTCATGTAAATAAACTTAAAGAGTATGAAAAACTATTTGTTAAAATATATATTATAGAAGTGCAATGTGTTGTTTTAATTGATAATATACCTTCCATGTCAGATCTTGTATGAAGCATTTGTCTAAAAAAGATCTTTTTTTTGATTTTGAACATTGTGGATTTGAGAAAAGTGAGCAGATGAAATAGGGAAGTAGCAAACTAGATTTTTTCCAAGTGATATATGTGCTATTTCTAAATAATAAATTAGGAAAAATTATATTTAAGTTCTTACTCTTTGGCCAAGTTCGTTATTTATGTGAAAATGATTGGATAAATATTTCAATAAAATACTTCGTATTGCTAGTAATTTTATATTTTAACTTGTAAATTTGACTTATATCTGCTTAAATATAGGTAAACCATATGCTTTATATGCTAGCTAGGCAAATAATCTCTACCAGTTTATAATCCACTTGTTGAAACAACACCATGAAAACTAACAGTTTACCATGGAGCAGACCACTAGATGTATATATGGTTAGAAAACAAGAGACAAATTTATGTTTAAAAACATTTGTTTTGGAGTAATATTATCAAACAGCCCTGGGAAATATATTGAGTTTAACACCTTGTGGTTATATCTGCTTACTTGATTATTGGGTTGAGACTATGGATTTGTCCTTAATAAAATCCCAGAGGAAAGAAACTCTTTTCCTTGCAACTTCGTATAGAAAATCACAGGAAGACTTCTGGAGAAGGGTTCTGCCTCTAGAGACGGACTAATTAAACAGTTTTATTATCATCTAATAAAAAATTCTCAGTATGCTGTTTGCCATTTTATTTTCTGAAAGCATAAGAAAAATTGAAATATTATTGGCCCTATCTTATGTCCTGTGAAGATAATATCAGTATGTCATATGTCTCTTGGTAAATCCTATGCTTGGATGCCAGGTAGAAATCCTGATGAATCCTTTTATAATCCTGATGTAAAGTCAATGCCTACTTTATTTCACTGGTCGTACATTTTGCTTCCAGAATAGGTTGTGGACCTCTTCTTTTCCCTTGTGCTTCCTTTCAGGAAACTCATTGTAAAGATGTGAATTAAGAAAGATGTTATTAAGCACATTTCTTATTTGTTAGCTAGGAAGTAATTCATAGTCCAAGTGAGAAATATCAGTCTTCCCTTTTTAAGTAAAATTCTCTCATTGTGAAATTTTAAAATAAGAGGTTTAATAACTAAGGTTTAAATTTAATTTAAATGTTTTAAATAAATTTACTTATATATAAGCAGTGTGAGTAACTGCTGAGACTTCAGGTACCTATTGACTCATTCATTCATCCATTCATTCATCTACCTCATCAACATGGTCCTTAGAATGAATTATAGAACACAGCTGAAACTATATTTCAGTGTCTTTTCTCACAACGCATATGCCTGATGGTCACTTACCGGTGATAATAATGTTCAGTTATCAGTTGCATGACATTCAGTTAATAGTGACAAGGATCTTGCAACCAGAGCATGGCCCTCTAATGTGGAAATGAGCTGTTTTCTGATGGGTTTGTTTGCATGTGAACAATCCTATGAGCATGAAGCAAATTTAGCTTAAAGAAAAAAAAAACCTTTAATGGTCATTGAAACCAACTGAAATGTCAGTGAACTTTGAGAAATCCAGTTATGAGGCCAATGTGAAATTATCAGCACAGCAAAATAAACAAAGCATCTGGACCTGTCTAAAGCCCGTTAGAGTCCTAAAAATACATTAGATTAAGATAGTATCTTGACTTTATGAATTAAAATGAAAGAGGGAACAGAATTAGTTGCCCCTCTGGTAGTGATTTGTTTCTCTTGATCGGGGGAATTCAGTGCCCCATAATTCTGATGGTTTTTTATAGCCTAAATGCTTTTCCAGATTGATACGGATCCTGTTGGCTCATTTTCAGAAAGTGTTTTCTGGCTGTAAATAAATCAGTTCTGCATGTGGGTCAACATATATAGGAAATCAAGGTTACAATGCTGTGTGTGAGTGTGTGTGTGTGTGTGTGTGTGTGTGTGTGTGTGTGTATACATATCTTACAACTTAGTGTCGTTTAAAATGATTTCTTGTACTATATGTTGTTCCATTGACGTTTGATGTGAGCTACATAAGAGATGGGAAAAAAATAAGTCCAAAGGGGTATCTAATTTTTTATGATTATCTCATATTTTTTTAGATATCTGCCTTTACTTTATTTTTCAACTTTCTAATTCATCCCAACTAATAGAGTGAAAAATGCATTACTTTCATGGAAAGGCTGTTTTTTATTATTCACAGTTATATAGTTAGCTATATCAATCTTAAATATCTCGCCACTTTCCATCTGGGCACTGTTCCAGTATTTTAAGCCACTAAATATAATGAACATTGGAGATTAAATCCGAGTTCACAGTGTCCCTAAGAGTGACCAAATCTCATACTGTGCATCAAAAATGACTGCCTCATAATTTTCTCTCTAAAAATATGTGAACGTCTCTCAGACCTTAGATGTTGGAACAAATGATAGATTTTATAATTTTATATGATATTTTGAATATAAAACCTCTCTCCCTCTGCCTCTCTCCATGTCTCCCAACACACACACACACACACACACACACACACACACACACACACACACATCTATAAAGGCAATTACAAAAAAGAGTTAGTTTAAAATTCATTTCTTTAAAATAAAAATCACTACATTGTTTCCTCCAACATAATCATGTTGGCATCTGGGATTCTGTTTCTTTCCTTTATTTAATAAATATTTCTTAAGTATTGAGCAGCCACAACGTGAGATGCTGGATAAATAGCGGAAACTAAAACAATATAGTCCTGGCATTCGCCAAACTTGATGTCTGTTGCAGGAAACAGGTTAACAAACAAATATCAAATTATAAATGAAGGGAAGTGAGAGATACTATAAAAAATAATAAAGAAAGGAGCTATTTTGTGTTGACTGGTCATGGAAGACGGCTCCAAGGAAGTGGAAATCAAAGTGAGGACTGGAGCAGTCTGCCCTTCAGTGTGCTGTGCAGTGTGTTGTTAGCTGTGTTGGGGGTGGAGAGCAGGGTTGGAAGGGGGAGAACTGCCTGTTCTGTGAACTGAAAGGAGGCCGGTATGCCTGGAAGCCAGCAGTCAAAGGAGACAGATGAAGCTTAAGTGGATAGGTAACTTCCAGAACATTTGACGAGGCTTGGATTTTATTCTAAGTGCAACAGGAAGCGTTTGCAAGGCTTTAGCCTCGCCTCATGTTAGGGCACATTAAGCTATATGGTTCCCTTTTATTTCCTGGAAAATACTTATCTAAAACTTGATAAAGAAATTTGGAAATCTGGGCATGAATTTTATATGGATTAGCTATGGTTTGAGAGACTGGTCATTCTAGAACCAGAGAGTAGGTGGGCTTCCCATCATTCTGAAAGAGGGAGATGGCTTTCCCATGTTGGGATACTCTTCAGCTAGCTGCAGAAAGGAACTGGTTCTGCCCTCATTACTATCAATACTTACACTAGAAATGATTTTTTCACTAGTCCTATAGGATAAATTGATGATGTATATCTTGTTTTCATTTGAGCATCTATTTGATAAAAGCTTATGGTGAGACAGAGTTTTTGAGAATATAATAATTCTAAAATCCAGAGGGGCTCTAAAAATCATAAAACATTTATTTATTCAAGTACCATCTATTGCAACAGTGTCCAATAGAAGTTTCTGTGATGATGGGAATGTTCTGTATCTGTACTGTCCAGTATAGAAGCCAGTTCTCACAGGTGGCTTGCTGACTATATAAAATTTGGCTAATGAGACTGAAGAACTGAATTAATAATTTTATTTCATTTTAATTAATTTAAAAGTTAGAAGCTGCATGTCACTAGTGACTACTGTACTGAACAGCCTGATCCGGTAGGTACTTACCATGAGTTCTCAGTTGGGCAGGCCAGCAGGAAATAAAATACACAGAACCTGCTCTCTAAGGGTGCACAGACTTATAAATATGATAAGATGTACATGTGAATCTCTAGAATATAACTTAGAAAGTGAGAAGCACATCAGAGTTTTGGGTTAACCACTAGAGGTTTCAGAAGAGGGATTGATGCTTTTGGGGTGAGAAACCAAGAGACAGTGGTAGAGGAAGTGGCAGTGGTCCTAGGCTTTGAAGGATGGGCAAGGTTGTTAACATGTGGGATTAGAATGAAGGGCATTCAGACGAAGGAACCAAGAGGAGAGGAGGAGAAAGGAGTCAGCATTATAGACATGGGAATAATAATAATAATATAGTAATAGCTAACATCTACCAAGTGTTTACTATGAGATCTTTTAAAGAGCTTTACACGCATCAATTAATTCACCACTTTCTAAGGTTAAATGCCATCATAGAATCTCAATTATTATCATCCTCAATCTACAGATAAGGAAATTGAGAGTGAGAAGGTCAAACACATTTCCCAAGGTTGAGGGGTAGTGCCAAAGCCATGATCTGAACTCAGGAAATCTGAGACTCAGGCACAAAGTGCTCCAGATGGAAGCTTGAAGATCAAGTAATAATGAAAGGAGTAGGATATGGAGAGCAGATAGGCAGACACAGTTCCTCACAAGGAATCCTACACAGGATGGCAGGAGGATGAGAAAATAATAAGGACTTTACAGGTCGAGGGTTAAGGAGAGGACAAAGAAAGTGCTGTGTATTGGGAGATGGGGTTGGAGGACGTGTCATGGAGGAGGTGTGATCAGCAGACTATAAAGACCTCTGAAGTCTAAACCTCCAGCCTAAGCCTTTCTATAGACATTTTATTTGACCGGGGGTGAGGGTTGGCGGGGGGCATCTTTCACCTTTCAGTTTCCTAATTGCTTCCTCTTCTTTTTGATTGTTTCCCTTTCAAAGATGAATTGTATTACAGCTTGTTGAATTCCTAAGGTTTAATAAAATGTCCCTGGATATTCAGAGTTACGGTCACTATTAGCTAGAAATAGTTAATTGCAGTATGTATGATGATGGGTCATCATCACCCATCATATATACTGTGTTAAGGGTCATTTCTGTAGTGCCCATTCATGTGGTGATTTCTTCCAAACCCACAGTTGGTTTCTGTTACAATCACTTTTTAAAATGATGTAATAATTTTAGATTTGATTTTGGATGGGAGCAAAAGTACCCCAATGTTCCCACCAGCAATAGCTTTGATAGTAGAAACATTTCAGTCTCCCAAGGGACTTGCCTGTGAGAGTCATCTTCATTACTGAAATCAAGTCACCTGCCACAAAGACAAAACTGGATTTAAAAAATTTTATTTGTAAATACAGCTAATCTACAGTTTTTTCTTATGGAAAAACCTAATTTGTACCTACAATTGAGGAGATATTTCTGGAGATCATAGCAGCTGGTAGCCTAGATGGGACAGATGGTCCAAAGCTTTTTAATGGGGGGAAGATAATGTATTGGCTTGGAGAGACCTGAATAAGAGACTTCATGAACTCTGTTTTTCATTTAAAAACTGTTCTATAATAATATTTTCACAAGCTGTACTTTCATAAGAATGGAGACTAGCTTTTTAAACATAATCATTTGCATCCGGCTTTTATCAAGTGATAAAAATGATAAAACAGCGTATTTTTTTTTTCTGTCTCAATGCATACTTGTAGATATGTCTACATATCCTCCGAAAATAATTATGCTATGTTTGTTAAAGCTAGAGGTCAGAGTTTTGTTTTTTGTTTTTTTATTCTTACTTGAAAACTCTGAGGATTCTATCACTTAAAGAAATATTAGAGCTTTAGTGATCTTTACTAATAATGGTACTGGTGATGATGACGTGGTGGTGATGATTTCACTAATAATGATACAAAGCCTATTCTTCCATTGTAAAAGTTTTTACACATATTTACATATTTGTTCCTTTTATTAGTTATTGTTTATCCCATTTATTGTTTTCTCCATTTTACATTTTTATCCTCATTTTACATTGCATGTTTAATGCTCACATGTATATTACTATCTCCATTTTACAGATAAGGAGATAGAGGCACCAATACCTCAAACACCTTGCCCAAGACCATATAGCTAATTAGTGCTTGAGACAAGAGTCAACTAGCAGAGAGTTCTAGACTCTCCATTCTTAACCCAATGTACACTATGACCATAGGATTTCTTATGACTGATTAAATGAATTAATCACATGTATAATTTGTATAATTCTTTATAGTTTACCTAGTACATTTGTTTATATTATCTGACTCCCTGAAACTATGAAGTTGGTGAAAAATGGATTTAAGAAGGAGTGCATGACTTAGCCAAAAATGCACAGAAAACTCTTTGGTAGAGCTGGGATTCATTCCTCAGTTTTATGGCAACAAGTCCATGTCAATTTTAATAGTTTCTGCTGGAGCAGGACATTATATCCTGTGGGACTGAACATTGAGACTGTCATTAAGGACATCATGTGCCTGGAGGAGACACGTGCTCTTAATTTTCTTTTTAATTGGAGTATAGTTGCTTTACAATGTTGTGTTAGTTTCTGCTGTACAACAAAGGGAATCAGCCACACACATGTGCTCTTAGTTTGAAGGTAGTGACAGGATTTGTGAAGTTTGGTTAAATGGAGCTTCAGGTCCCTCTTCTGCTTAGACCTGTGTCAGCCTGAAAAGGCCCCTCTTTAGTCTTTTGGTCTTGTTGGGGTTCAGTCAACTCCATTGATGCCTGGAGAATACATTAGATATTACTAAACTTTTAAGTTAGTATGTCTGCTTAAGTATCCTTTTGATTAAGGATCCATGACATTTCATAGAGTCTTAGACTGGAAAATATTAGATTAGAAAGATGTGCATTATAAGTCTATGCTCCCAGTGCAGCCTTGAAAACCTGGCTTATCTTCTCTGAGCCTTGCCTTCCTCACCTCTAAAAAGATAATAAATAAACTGACATAGCAGAATTTCTCTATTACATGAAATGGTGTGTATAAAGCACATAGCACTATGCCTGGCATATGAGAGGCACTCAGTACATCTGGAAATTATTTTTAGCATTATATTTCATTCAGTGGTAACTCTAGGACATCAATGATTATACCTTAACACAGAAACCAGAAAAAGTGCTTCATGACACTGTTTCAGGGCGTGTTTCTATCTCTGCATTAGTTGCTCATCTAGTGAAGGATAAATAGGTGTCTGAAGGGGGTATGCCCTCCTTCAGTTACACTTTACTGCATTTACTGCGTTATAGCATCGGTGTATGCTATAATGATAATTTTGACATAATGGAAATGTAGCTCTTATTTATTTTAAAGGGTTTTCATATGCAACCAAAATAATATGTTGGTGTTAGTCTACCGGTTTCTCTCCTTAGTACTCTCTACTTATGTTTGTTTATGGTTTTGTACCAGTGATAACTGGATATGTGTTCTTGAATTGCTATACTTGTGTTAAGTTTCATAGTTTGTGACCACTGGGCAGGTTTCTTGAAAGTTTTTCTCTAGGATGATGCTATGGACTGAATGTTTCTATCCCTCCAAAATTCATATGTTGAAATCTCACCCATAATGTGATGGTATTTGGAGATGGGGCCTTTGGGAGGTAATTAGGTTATGAGGTTGGAACTTTCTTTCTTCTTTTTTTTTTTTTTTTTTTGCGGTACGCGGGCCTCTCACTGTTGTGGCCTCTCCCCCTGCGGAGCACAGGCTCCGGACGCGCAAGCTCAATGGCCATGGCCCACGGGCCTAGCCATGTGGGATCCTCCCGGACCGGGTCACGAACCCATGTCCCCTGAATCGGCAGGTGGGCTTTCAACCACTGCGCCACCAGGGAAGCCCGAGGGTGGAGCTTCCGTGATGGGGTTAGTGACCTTATAAGAAGAGACTTGAGAGAGCTTGCTTCCTCTTCCTGTTCTCCACCAATGGCCTTACTAAAGGGGGTTCTCAATTCTTTAACATTATGCGGGAGCCTGAGATCTTTATATGTTCTCGTGGTTGATTTTCTATCACAAGATGTAATGTTAGCACAGACTTGGGTTTGTATTGATTTAAGAAAATAAAGAAATTGACATGTTTTGCAATTTGGATTTATGGACTGGGATTAATTTTCACCCAGTACAATGATTACGTAAATAACTCTTACAGAATTTTGATATTTAATAACAAGTCTAACCTTTTGACAGCTGATAGCTCACGATGTTGTCTTATAGTGCTGTTCAATTTTTCATTTGTCTCGTTTTCTGAGCTAGAATGTGAGTCCCTTGAGTACAGAGTCCTTGCATTATTTCTTTGAATCCTCTACAATATTTGGGATATCACTTCAGGTATCTGTTCTTAATTCCCACCATTATATCTTTTTCTGGAGAGTATTATAAAAATCAATATTTATTATTGATACAATGCTTATTTTCCTGGACTCTCAGAAGACTGTGATCAGTTAACAGTACTCACCTTAAGGGGAAAAATAAGAAACAAAGGGGTGGGATAATGTAAAATAGATTTCTGTTTCCCTAGAACTAGATGCATTCTTTTTTTTTTTATTTTCCTGAGAAAAAGACAAAGGAATAAGGGGATGATTTTGAATCAGTTACAGCTGCATAATATCTATGCTAGGCATAGCTACCAAGAAGGCCCCAATTTTGTTATTACAAATATACCAATTTGTTGGGTATATAGGATACTTATGATATTTATTTTGTTGAGTCAAATAGTGTACATTTTATCCAGCATACTGTTGCTTACAACTGTTTAGACTTAATTTTATTCAATGATGATTACTTAACTGAAAAATTAACATAACTCATGTCAAACATTAAGAGTATTTGTGGATATTAAGAATTTATGGATAATTGCCGCTGTTCATTCCCCTTTTGTCTCATTTACAACCATGACAGGGGCTCCCCCTGAGGCCTTGATTGTGTCCATTGAGACACATTTCACAGCTTTCTTGGAACCCCCTTAAATGTGCCGATTTAAAATTCCTCCAGTCATCATGCTTATTGTATCCTTATCTGGCCACGTCACATACTCCTTATCTGGGTCAAAATCATGCATACTGCTTTTATTCAGTCTTGGAGAAAGGAAAAGAAAAAAAAAAGCAGTCAGACCTATATACCCAAGGTCATTTGAGCTCTTCTTTTTGAGGCTTTCCTTTTTGGACTCCAGTGGGCTAGTACTACTAGCTCTCTTCCCCGCATGAATGAAGGGCTCGGTAAATCCTGCCCACTTCTGAGTTTTGCTGTGGCTATACTTACACAAGTCCTAAAACGGGATCATAAGAGGAAGGCTTTATTGAAAACACGTGAAGTGCATTATATTATTATCCATTTAATTCATTCATTTAGAAGCTTTCTTTAAAATATGAGCTGTGGTTTCATTAAAGTCTAGAAATTTCCTTCTTCTATTCCATCCAATTCCTTATATAGTACCATGTATGTACCCCATGGTGAGTAGTAATGGGAGGATTCAGGCAATAAAAAGATGCTGGGTTTTACTGTTATCCATCTTTCTCTAACTTTGGAGACTGAGGCAGCTTATCTATGTAGGATTCAATGGCATGTTGGATCTTAGGTTTTTAAAGTATTATAAATCTAAAATGTGTTGATATTCATTAAGGAATCCCCAATGCTCTCATTCTGTGTTACATTTGTCCACATTTTTTGAGCCAGAGGGCTAAGGTTAAGCATGTAATAAATATCTTTTTCTGCTTAGTATACGTGCTAATACTTGCTCTTCCCTCTTTCCCTACCCTGTCCCTACCGAAAGAGCAAAATGGGAACAGAATATGTTGGGACCACAAAAAGGTATTTAAATGCTAACTCAGTGGTTGGTATTGGAGGATAGCAAAATCTTCATTTCTCTTTACCATGATCATAGCTTTCTTAATTTGTTGACCTTACTCAGACTCTTACTCAAGGATTTCTTGTTGCTTGGTATTTGAAATATAAAGGAATTTGTTTCCTCTCTTTTGGGAAAACAGTGGCCTAACTATCGGTCAGTCACCTTCAGTGATAGTCCTTCTCTCTTGTCAAAAGTTTGTAGGTACCAGGGAGAATTTTCTGATTTGTATGGGGTTTGGGTGGAGAGAAGGTGGGCGAGGAGTGGATAAAGGTTTAGAAGAGAGAACAGACTCCTAGGAATACTAATGCCTGCTATGTAATTTACTAGCTCTGTGATTTTATACAGTTTAATCCTCTTTGTACAACTTCCCTCATTTGTGAAACTGAGGAGTCTGTGTTTTATATACTTTACAGGATGACATGAAATCATGTGCATATGATCTCTCCAAATGTGGTGTGTGTTGAGTGATAAATAAATGATAGTTTTATTATTTTTTTCTCTTATCTTTATCTTCTTTCCCCAAAAGGCTTTGCTTGCCTATGTTTCACAGTCTCCACTAGTGCCACTCCCCTTCATGGTGTCTTTCTCCATTCTCTTCGTCCTCTAACCCTAGTCCTTCCTAGTGAGCTGTTAAACTGGAGGCTCTGGAGTGAGCCATTGAATTGTAAAATGTCACTTCCATCTACGTTACCTTAAAAGGAGGGCATAAGTTCTAAGCATAGTAGGCAGTTATATGGTCTGTATGATTCTTTGGTTAATGCTTCACTTCTCTCTGGGATGTCAGCTCTAAACAGGCAGGCCTGGGCCTCATTAATTAATTCCCTTTCAAATCCCAAATGCCTAACACAATGTCTGACCCATCAGAGAGGTGCTGTACAAGTAAAATAAACTCATGACAGAGTAATCCTTAATATATAAAGTAAAAATAACTAAGCAGGAGTGAAAACTTCCTCTGGTTTGAATAAGTAACTAAACCATAGACACGCTAAGCCTATTAGGGGTATACGACATCATATGAGGAGTGTCTTGTGTCATGTGATACACCAGATGAATGCCCAGGCGTGCATGAGGAAGCCTGGGAAGGTTAGAACCCTAAATTCAAAATGTGTTAGGTGAACCCATGCTTTCATATCCAGAGGGATTTATTCTGGACCTACTGCTTCATTGAGGAAACATATTTCCTGAAACCTTTGAGCTGTGAAGCCCAGCTTTGTATGTCAGGAATTCTCTGTTTTTAGAGTTTCTTTTCAGAGTAGCTTTTCCCTTGAGAAGTTCTAGCAGAGCTTTTGTGGCTTCTTTGTTTTTCTAGATTAGAGTGCAGGTCAGGTCATCCCCAAATTTTGGGGAGAGCCACCCCCAAAATAACAGATTTAGAGCTAATGGAATCATGTTCATGAAAGAGAAATGAAAGCAAACAGAATCTAGAGGGAATTCCAAACTTTGAAGATTTTCATTAAAATGGACCTTACAGATCATTTATGACCAGCCATTTATTTTATATCTTAACTATCCATGACCTAGGGAAAATGAGTGATGAAGGCAAATCCTGGTCCATGTTGGGGAGTGACAACATCAAAACTATACCTCAGATTCTGAAACCGTTGATTACCATTCATCGTACCCCCTGATAAATACATGCCAAAATTCTAGGTGGCAGAACTTTCATCGTGATTAAATTAATTTTTTTATATCATTTTCTTATCTTACCAAACACTTTGGACAATCATATGCAATCTCAACTTTCAGGGCAGTACAATATTTTGTCCACTCAGCTTATTCCTAAATCCTGTGTAAAGTTCTGCATGCAGGTATCTTAGTTACAGAAGCAGTGTTAAGGCCAGGTTCCAGTTTCCATAGCTGCCCTTGACTGAGGGTGCACCAGGAGCCCATTTTCATTTCAGTGAGCAGTTCATGGAGGCAGCTAGTTGCGTGCGTAATGAGGATTAGAAAGGTCAAAACTTTTGTTCCATTAAGTGGTCCTCTGAATAATAGGGGACTTTAATGCCAGTTGGCCAGTGGAGGAACATTGGCACAAATATAGAAATGACTTGACACATTATTTAATGTTCTCATCATCCTGGAGCCATGGTTTATTGATACGGTTTCTGGGAACCTCCTCTATATTCCTAGAAAGACTAGGCTCTTGAATTAATTAGTAACCATCAACTTGTATTAATTATATAGGTGATCTTGGGGTGGTTTACTGATATGCTGCCAAGCCTTGTCCTTCAGACGAGCCCATAGTCCTGGTGGTTGGGACGGGCTGTGCTTGCTAACTGTCCAGGGCTCAGGATCAGTGTGGCTGGAAGGAGGAATTGTCCTGCTTCCCTTATTCCTCAAGAAATCGTCCCTAGAAGGGGAAGCTTTGCAGTGGCAGATCGTAGAGAGATGGCATAGATGAGGATTTTATTTTTTAACATCTTTATTTGGGTATAATTGCTTTACAATGGTGCGTTAGTTTCTGCTCTATAACAAAGTGAATCAGTTATACATACACATATGTTCCCATATCTCTGCCCTCTTGCGTCTCCCTCCCTCCCACCCTCCGTATCCCACCCCTCCAGGGAGTCACAAAGCTGTGAGTCGATCTCCCTGTGCTATGCGGCTGCTTCCCACTAGCCATCTACCTTACATTTGGTAGTGTATATATGTCCATGCCTCTCTCTCGCTTTGTCCCAGCTCACCCTTCCCCCTCCCCATATCCTCAAGTCCATTCTCTAGATGAGGATGTTTTAGAGTGAGACTACAGGAAAAAGGGTAAAAAACCTTGGAGCCCAGTTAGGTAAACCACAAATCTAGATATAGTTCCACCAACTTTTGTTTTTTAACAGCTTTATTGAGGTATAATTTACATACCATAAAATTCACCCATTTTAAGTGTACTATTCAAATGATTTTTAATAGATTTATAGAGTAATACAACCATTAAGACATGAGGTTATTCAAAAGGCTCTGGATTCCTCTCCTTCCTCAGCCCAACATACTGGGTGGGAGAATCCTCAAAGTGAGATTTTAATTTCTACTGGAGATTAAAGCTAGCGAAACAGTATTTTTAATTTGTGCTTTTTGTCTTCTCCATTAAATTATATTCCCTGCTCTGTATTCAGGTAGAAATTGTAAATCTGTTCTTAGGTTTCTACAGTTCAGGTTTGAATTTATTGTTTATTTGTGCGTGGAATGGGGTTAGAATGGGCAAGAACAACATTATATGTTTAGGAAAGTAAATGCTAGTGTAGTGAGAGATAATAAAGTCTTTAGCAAGTCGCAAAATCCTATAATTTAGCTTTTTTCTTATAAAACCTGTGATCTTACATATGTTGTTATAAAGTTATGAATATAAATTTTGAAACTCTCTGGAATCATAGGTTTGCTTTTTCTTTTTTTTTGCATCTTTATAGGAGTATAATTGCTTTACAATGTTATGTTAGTTTATGCTTTATAACAAAGTGAATTAACTATATGTATACATATATCCCTGTATCTCCTCCCTCTTGTGTCTCCCTCCCACCTTCCCTATCCCACCCCTCTAGGTGGTCACAGAGCACCTAGCTGATCTCCCTGTGCTATGTGGCTGCTTCCCACTAGCTATCTATTTTACATTTGGTAGTGTATATATGTCCATGCCACTCTCACTTTGTCCCAGCTTACCCTTCCCCCTCCCAATATCCTCAAGTCCATTCTCTAGTAGGTCTGCGTCTTTATTCCCGTCTTGCCCCTAGGTTCCTCATTACCATTTTTTTTTTCAGATTCCATATATATGTGTTAGCATACGGTAGTTGTTTTTCTCTTTCTGACTTACTTCACTCTGTATGACAGACTCTAGGTCCATCTACCTCACTACAAATAGCTCAATTTCATTTCTTTTTATGGCTGAGTAATATTCCATTGTATATATGTGCCACATCTTCTTTATCCATTCATCTGTCGATGGACACTTAGGTGGCTTCCATGTCCTGGCTATTGTAAATAGAGCTGCAATGAACATTGTGGTACGTGACTCTTTTTGAATTATGGTTTTCTCAGGGTATATGCCCAGTAGTGGGATTGCTGGGTCATATGGTAGTTCTATTTTTAGTTTATTAAGGAACCTCCATACTGTTCTCCATAGTGGCTATATCAATTTACATTCCCGCCAACAGTGCAAGAGGGTTCCCTTTTCTTCACACCCTCTCTAGCATTTATTGTTTGTAGATTTTCTGATGATGCCCATTCTAACCGGTGTCAGGTGATACCTCATTGTAGTTTTGATTTGCATTTCTCTAATAATTAGTGATGTTGAGCAGCTTTTCATGTGCCTCTTGGCCATCTGTATGTCTTCTCTGGAGAGATGTCTATTTAGGTCTTCTGCCCATTTTTTGATTGGGTTTATTTTTTAAATATTAATCTGCATGAGCTGTTTATATATTTTGGAGATTAATCCTTTGTTGATTTGTTTGCAAATATTTTCTCCCATTCTGAGGGTTGTTTTTTCATCTTGTTTATAGTTTCCTTTGCAAAAGCTTTTAAGTTTCATTAGGTCCCATTTGTTTATTTTTGTTTTAATTTCCATTTCTCTAGGAGATGGGTCAAAAAGGATCTTGCTGTTATTTATGTCATGGAGTGTTCTGGAATCATAGCTTTTTAAAGTGGCAGGAGGCTAAAGTAATCTTCATATCTATTTTCGGGCCAGTGAAATATTGTCCAGAACATGAAACTGTTGAAGTTTAGAGAGTCTACATTTGTTCATTCATTTTTTCATCAATTGTTTGAGTGAATTCTGCATTCAAGCCACAGAGTTAACTGTTAGTGAGAATTAAAAAAAAAAAAAAAAACAGGTCCCCACTCCTGTCAGCTGAGCTGGCCTGGCTCTCACAGCAAACTCATGGTGTTTACCCATTTGACATACATACTCAATTTCCCAGAATACCTGCATCACATGGAGTCACCACGTGATCATGATGGAGTGAGGCAAAAACAAGACAACTCCATAATCATGTCTGATGACAGACAACACAGAAGCACAGCCCAAACCACAAAAATGGCAAAGCATGCCTCTTTCCCAGCTTATGGGGAGACTGCAATCTTTACCAGTGAGCGACTGCTGTTTCTTTACCAATTATAGTTTTAACTTCACATTGCCATTCTTGCCTCCTAAATAAAAACAATTCACATATCCAGTCATCCCATTGCCCTTATTTTCTAACAGCACCCAATCTAGAGCAAAATCACATTTTCTTGCCTCTTCCACAAAATCATCTAACACAAATCCAAATCCTAAAACAAGCTCCTCTTAAATACCCTCTACTGAGATGCCCGCACCCACAGTTCCACATGGTAGCTGTCTTTTACTGTATGGGCCAGTAAGTCTGACTTTACTTGACTACTGATCTGTCCCTTGTTGTCTTTGACTGGGGGTCATTGACAACAGTGCTGGAGGTAAAACAGATGTTGTGTCAACTCATATTGACCTTTCTTTCTTGTCAGAGAGACAGACATTATTAACAACTTGCTAATTAGTGGATAATTGCCAATGAAATCAATGCTTTGCCAAAAGGGATTTGGCTGTATATGCAGCAGGGGTTTGGAAGCTTCACTGGGGAGACGTCTCTTGAGCTAAGACGTGAGAAGGATAATAAGGGGCTGATGTGAAGGGTCAATGGAAAGAACCCGAGACTGGAGAAAGTGTTGCTCTGGAGAATCTGAGCTAAGACTAGATGGAATAGAGGGTAGGGAGAGATAGGGGCAGATGAGGTAGGTTTTAGAGGTCTGGATGTTGAATGTTTAAGCTTTTCTTCCAAAGAGAAGACAAAAACCATTGAAGGGTCTTCAGAAGGATCATGACGTTATCATATCACAGTGCATTGTGCAAAGATTTTTGGATGTTGTATAAAGAAGATATTGGTGAGAATTCACAGTGGATGCGGGGAAACAGGGTAGGAGGTTTATTCAGGTAAGAAATAATGAAAGTGTAGATTACAACAGAGGGTGTAAAGGTGGAGAGGTATAGACTCATTTTGGATATACTTTATTATGAAGCTAAATAGGATTGGGTAATGGGTTAGGGGTGGGTTAATGTGAGGAAGGGAGAAGTATTCTGACTTGGGCAACGAAACAGGTGGTGTGGTGTCATTCATTGGCTTGATAAATGCTACATCTACTGACTTCACTAATGTTATAAAACTACTAAATGTTGGAACTAAAACTCACAGAAAGGTTTGTCTTCTGGAGCAAACCTTTCTGCCTTTTACTTTCAACCCTTGTTTGTATTATAAAAAGAAGTAAAAGGGAAGATGTGGAGCTAGGAGACTTCCAGAACAGGTTCATGGATTGGAGTGCAGCAAGCAGAGACATTGTCTTGAAATATAGCATCATGCTGTAATAATCATTTTTAAAGCTCTTTTTACATTCTGAGATCAATTATTTTAAATCAAACTCTGATTCCCCTGAACAGGAAAGGGTATTTTCTGGAAGTAGGTGAGGGTGGAGGTTGGAGAGAGGAGAATGAGGTTGAGGAAATGTAATTGTATGTATGGAAACCACCTCTTTCCCTTAGATTTCATTAGAATTGGGACTCTGTGGTTTTAAATTAATGAGTCATCCTTTCATTCATTCACTCAACTTTTATCTTCATTCAAAAACATTTCTAGAGTGATTAATTCCCATGTCCTCTGCTAGAAGTTGAAGATAAATAACAATGAGTAATTGTTAGGTAATGTAGAGTATGGCCAAGGAGTCAGGAAACCTAGTTTTAGTCTCAGCTCTACTTCTGTTTTTGTGTATGTTTCTTTAAATAATTTATTCTTTCTTTTATTTTACTGACAGTATGGGAATAAAAAATACATATCCTGATTACCTCATAGGTATCAACCTTTATTCTGGAAAGCAAAAACAAAAAAATGTGTCCCCCCAAACTGATGGGCAACATTAGGGAGGCAGTTATACACTCTGAGCTTCAATTTCTTATAAAATGAGGATAATATTATTGCTTTTCTAACACTTTCAGAATAAATAAATAAGACACGTAAAACTATGTTAAATATGAAATAGTCTAAATCATAAATAGTAGTCATAGTAAATATTAAAACACTAAGAAACCTAAAATATTTATTATTGAAGAAAGTCATAGATTTTAGCATTTTGGACACAGTGGACAAATGTTTTCATTTTGATTTGTAAGATAAATAGATGTCCCTAGGTCTTAGTAGCATGGGATTATGAAAAATTAGAGTAAAATTAATTCCCACAATCTTTCTCCCATGAAAAACTTCATGGTTATCGTCCCTTTTTTACCTATCCATGCCATCTAAAATATGTGCTTTTTTAATGTCTTGAATTCTGTTTATTGTTCTCTATTCTTTTCCTCTCATTTTTTTCTTGATTTCTGTCTGTGTAGCTCCTGAGAGCAGTGTTTCATCACAGCTGTCTCTAAGAGAGAGCTGCTTCCCAGCCCAGCTTCTATATCCTCGTGTCACACAGCTGCATAAAAACACCCTTCATGTGCCAATTATCACCACTTTCCAAGTAGTGTTCCAGGCAGATGTGCTTTGTCACTCGTGTCCCAAACTGGTATTGCTTTGGCCACAAATCTCTGCATAGTGTCTTAAACCATTTCATGGCACAATTTCCATAACCACTCATCTAATGTCAGGTCCTTCCCTCTCTTATCCCAGATACAAAATAAAAAGCAGGCCATTTTGGGGAATAGTAGGTGGTCACTGGTTTTATTTTTAAGTTCAGTTGCAAACCACTGCTCTTACCTACTCCTTACCTATTAGTTACCTACTACTGATCATTTATCTACCTATTTGGGAGTTTACTTTTCTTTTTTGACTACATATATTATTTTCTCATAAATTAAAAAAAATTACATGCCAACATACTTTCTATAGTTGATATAATGGGAAAAATACCTTGGACATGAAGCTGTGAAAATCTGTATTAGAATATAGTCTCTTCTACTTACTAGTTAAATCATCTGAGGAAAATACATGAAATTCTCTCAACCTCAGCTTCGTATAAAATGGACATAACACTTCACTGGATTTTTCTGAGAAATCAGAGAGGATATGTCCAAAAGGACCTTGCACAGTGCTTTGTAAAGTAACTGATTTATAGAATGAATGCAATGAAAATGTTTGCCTCAGGTGGACTAAAGAAAACAAGAGAGATTTCTGATGAGAAATGTTGGCAAATGTGATCACTAGAATTCGTTTTAGAAGCTGTTTAGCGCTTGATTACCTGAGGCATCAGGGTGGGTTTATGTCCTCCATCATAAGATTGCATGTAACGTTTGGCAATGCATTGTATTCTGCTATATCTGCAATTTATTTTGGGAAAGAGTTTGTATGATGAGTTCTATTAAAATAAGCAGTATTGAATTTTTCCTTCAATTCCTCTAGGCCCTGCCTGCTTTATTATTGGCTTACTTGTTTATTTTTCAGATCATCATGTGAACAATGATGAAAGTAAAAATCATTCATTGAAAACAGAATGCAGATGTTTGGGGAGTGGGTTGTTGTCTTAGGGCATATAATTCACTTACTTCTTCTGGTTATAAAGTTCTATTTTATTTGGAAGTATTTTGCCTTGAGAGTCACTGTTCTATTTGTATGTATGTGTGTGTTTTCTTTAGAAATGATGATAAAGAAATAAGCTTCATAGTATTAATTGATCCAGTCTGGTTCATGTTGTAATCCTCACTTTGGCTAAAAAGGAAAGAAAATGGTGGTAAAAGCCCTTTTGCTAAACATTTAAAAACGCAGTATAAATCTAAAGTGAAGATTATATGCAAGAAATGAATTGCAGCAATCTTCAGTTGAAAACAAAATCAACAATGAAAGTTGCTAGTTACCAAGCCCCATAGCATAGGCAAAATTCCTAGTGGTCTAGAATTAATGTAGTAAATATCCTGATTCAAATAATCTCATTATTAATGACATAATTTTATGAATGAACACTTTTAGGGGGAATGAACTCATTTCTAGTTCAGAGGTTAGAGAAGGTTCAGGAGCTTTGTCTATGCTCAACTGTCAAAGATTTGTGCTCTATGTAGAGATTATCTTCACGGAAAATTTTTGCTCAAACTGAACAGAGAAAAGAGCAAGACAGACTATATTCCATAAAGAACCTCTACTACAAAACAATTAAAAATACTAAATAAATATGTGAAGTATCTTTTCAAATGCATTGCTGAGCCGGCAAGAATGCAAGGGTGATCCTCAGAAGCTAAAAGCGAAAAGGAAGCTGAAATGTGTAGATGTAAGACTACGGTTCTAGAGCTGTTTTGATTTGCCCCAAGATACCTTCTCATCATGGATGTCTGTGAACTTCTATTTTGATGGCAATAGGGGCGTGAGGGAAAGGGAAGAAAGCTTAGAGCCGATGTTAGGTGGGGAACATGAAAATAAACCTCCCCCCTGTTGCAAAAAGCTGGGACCCTCAAGGTGTGCAGAGAATGGGTAACACAAATAGTTTTTTGTTTCAAAACTTGGCCATGGGGCTTCCCTGGTGGTGCAGTGGTTGAGAGTCTGCCTGCCAATGCAGGGGACACGGGTTCGTGCCCTGGTCCGGGAAGATCCCACATGCTGCAGAGCGGCTGGGCCCATGAGCCATGGCCGCTGAACCTGCACGTCCGGAGCCTGTGCTCCTCAATGGGAGAGGCCACAACAGTGAGAGGCCCGCGTACCGCAAAAAAAAAAAAAAAAAAACTTGGCCATGGATAGAAGGAAAGAGTAGAATTTCCCTTTGGCACTTGTAACCACAATCCAGTCCTCCCATGGGTTAGTTAGTAGGTCAAATTTCTATTAACAGTACATTCCCCAAAACAGTCAAGCTTAAAATGTAGTTTAAAGATGTCCACAAGATAATTACAGAAGCAGAACCATCATCAATAGACCAAAGGGAGTCCAGGAGCCAGTCTCATGTGTTCCAGATAAGACTTACTATTCACATTCTCTTTATATCATTGACAGGAGTAATGAGATCCATTGTACCCATCATCATGTTCAAGCCAGGCCCACAGCAACTTAGATGTCCCAGGTCATCCCTTATCCAGTTAGATTTCATGCACAGTGAGGTTCTTTCCCTGTGGCACTCTACTCTCCCCCTCCCCTATCTCTTTTATTTATTAAAATAGCAGTTATTACCATCTGATATACATTTTGCTTATATATTTGTATGTTACCCCCACTGAAATCTAAATTTCATGCGGGCAGTGCATTTTATTTTTTCTTCACTACTTTATCTCTGGTGCCTAGAACAGTAGCTGGTACATAGGGGATTTTCAATAAATATTTTTTAAATGAGTAAAGAAATAGACATTCTGGAAATAAAATATGTAATAATTAAAAGTGTGAAGTAGATTTAAACTGCAGATTAGATACAAGTAAGAAAGTATTAACAAACGATGGTAAAAACTGAGGAAATTATCCAGACCAGCAGAGACAGAGAACAGAATGGAAAACATGAAATTAAGAGATATAAAGAGCCACAGGACTCAGACAAGAAAAGGAAATAAAAGGTATCCAAATTGGAAGGGCAGAGGTAAAACTGTCACTATTTGCAGATGACATAATTCCCCATGTAAAGAACTCTAAAGACTCCACACACAAAGTATTAGAACTAATAAATGATTTTAGCAATGTAGCAGGATACAAGATTAATATATAGAAATCTGTTGCATTTATGTACACCAATAATGAAATATCAGAGAAAGTAAAAAAGAAAAAAATCTCATTTAAAATTGCATCAAAACAAAACAAAACAAACAAAAAAAGCACTCTAGGAATAAACTTAACCAAGGAGACAAAAGACCTATATGTTGAAAACTATCAAGGAAATTGAAGACAATTCAAAGAAATGGAAAGCTATCCCATGCTCTTGTGTTGGAAGACTTGATATTGTTAAAACAGACTTACTACTCAAAGCAATCTACAGATTTAATGCAATTCCTATGAAAATACCTATGGCATTTTTTCAGAGAACTAGAATAAATAATCGTAAAACTTCTATGAAACCACAAAAGGCCCAGAATTGCCAAAGCAACTCTGAGAAAAAAGAATGAAGCTGGAGGTATAACCCTTTAAGACTTCAGACTATACTACAAAGACACAGTGATTAAAAAAACATGGTGTTGGCACAAAAACAGACACATAGATCAGTGGAAGAGAACAGAGATCCCAGAAATAAACCCACACACTTGCAGTCAATTAATCTATGACAAGGAGGCAAGAATTTACAAGGAAAAAAGGAGATCTCTTCAACAAATGGTGTTGGGAAAGCTGGACATCTACATGCAAAAGAATGAAATTGGAACATTCCCTCACACCATATACAAAACTAAACTCAAAATGGTGTAAAGTCCTAAATGTAAGACACAACACCATAAAACTCCTTGAAGAGAACATAGGTGAAAATTCTTTGACATAAATGGTAGTGATATTTTCTTAGGTCAGTCTCCCAAGGCAAAAGACATAAAAGCAAAAATAAACAAATGGGACCTAATCAAACTGAAAAGCTTTTGCACAGAAAAGGAAACCATCAACAAAACTGAAAGACAACATACAGACTGGCAGAAAATATATGCAAATGATGTGACTGACAAGGAGTTAATATCCAAAGTATGTGAACAGCTTATACAGCTCAGTATCAGTAAAACAAACCAATCAAAAAATGGGCAGAAGAGCTAAATAGACATTTTTCTAAAGAAGACATACAGATGGCCAACAGGCACATAAAAAGATGCTCAACATTGCTAATTATTAGAGAAATGCAAATGAAAACCACAATCAGGTATCACCTCACACTGGTCAGAACGGCTATTATCAAAAAGTTATCAAAAAGTTACTAAATGCTATAGAAGATGTGGAGAAAAGGGAAACCTTGTACACTGTTGGTAGGGATTTAATTTGGTGCAGCCACTGTGGAAAATAGTATGGGGTCTCCTCAAAAAACTAAAAACAGAACTACCGGCTGATCCAGCAATTCCACTCCTGGGTAAATACCCAGAAAAAATGAAAACTCTAATTCTAAAAGATACATGCAGCCAATGTTCAGAGCAGCACTATTTATAAGAGCCAAGAAATGGAAGCAACCAAAGTGTCCAGCAACAGATGAGTGGATAAAGAAGATGTGATAACTATATATACACACACACACGCACACACACAACAATGGAATATTACTCAACGTAAAAAAGAATGAGATATTGCCATTTGCAGCAACATGGATGGACCTAGAGAATATTATGCTTAGTGAAATAAGTCAGAGAAATATAAATGCTATATGATATCCCTTGTATATAGAATCTAAAAAATAATACAAATGAGTCTATCTGCAAAACAGAAACAGATTGACAAAGAAAACAAACTTATGGTTACTGAAGGGGAGAGGTTGGTGGGAGGGACAAATTACGAGTATGAGATTAACAAATATAACTACTTTACTTAAAACAGATAAACAATAAGGATTTACTGTATAGCACAGGGAATTACATCCAAAATCTTGTAGTAATCTATAATAGAATATAACCTGCCCCCCCAAAAAAAAGAGTGTATCACTATGCTGTTTTCCTGAAACTAATACAATATTGTAAATAAACTATACTTCAATAGAAAGTAGAGATATAAAGATGTCTGTTTAAATAGGGAATGTCAGTATTTGAAAAGAGCAGTTTCCTTCCTTGCGAAGTTCTAAATTAAATCATTGGTTATTTTTTTTTTGAAGCAGTGAATAGAAGATTCTGAATTATGAGAGATAGACACAAGTCAAAGGGATTTTCAACAAACTTCCTTTTGTTTTCTGTTGACCAAAATGTTCATTCGTTTTTCCCTGTAAGCTGGCTCTAGTAGCGCTTAGTTGTCTTTAACTTCATTCAAAACGATTTTGTTAGATTGTATTGTGACAGCTGTCATATCAGCGTGCATTTAAACTTTGACAAAATTTAAAAAAGAAAGTGGTCTATCTTCTGTGATGAATTCTTGACTAAATTCCAGAAAATATCATTCGTATCACCAATTATAGATACTGGTAGGACCCATGGTAGAGACCCTCATCTTGGTAAATCTCAGAGTTGAGAGCCGGTCCAGGCGTTCCTGTGGTGGCCCCATGGGCTCTTCTTCAGCCTACGGGCCTTCCCATGAGTTCTAGACTCTTCCTTGAGCTCATCTCTCAGCTCTGCGGGTCCCTCTGCTCCCCCATTAGCAGTTCACCACTTTTCACTTAATTGACAACTTTTCCCTGCTGCATCTTCTGACGTGGCCTCTCACTTCTGTATGAACCCTGACAGATACAGGGCATTGCAGACTTTGAATTTTTATATTTTACTGGGGGATTCACTCTTTTCATCCTTATTTCTGGGGATTTTTTTTTTTTTTTTGCTTTATGGGCAAGGATATTACTTAATAATATCATTAATTATTACCCACATTGGTTTCTTAGTTACTTTTTGATTCAGATTCTTTTCTATAATTATTTCACAAGTCTAAATGGTCCAGACCTTTGTATCTTTGGCAGAGGTTTGCAACTTTTTCTGTAAATATTTTAGGCACAGACATACATAGTGTCTATCACATGCTCTTCTTTGTTTTCCCTTAAAACCCCTTCTACAATGTATATGTTTATCAAATCATCACGTTATATACTTTAATTATATACAATTACACTTGTTAATTATTTCTCAATAGAGTTAAAAAAAATCAAAGCTATTTTAGTTATGGTCCATACAAAAACAGTCCATGGGCTGGATTGGGCATGCACTGTAGTTCGCTGACCCTGTTTTAGGTGGTAAAGTCAGAGAGAAGCTGGTCTGTGGTCGGGTCCACAGACATGACTAGGTCACTGCTTTCCTGAGACGAGAAGACCTACTTCCTTCATCTATGCTGCACTTAGATGATTGATAGATTGACACCCACTTATAACTTCTTGTTTGTAGCACTGAGAAGAAGGTTTGTCACTTACGTAAAAATTACAAAGTAGCAAACCTGCAAAATTGCCCATGACTTAAAACGGGTCATAAAGACACTGAAGAATATCCCGTTCTTAAGTTTCTTCTTCTTGTAACCTTATATTGCGAACATCCTGGCAATGACACGGTCTAAGCCTTTTGGTACCAGATTGTCAAATTAACAGCATATCAAGTCCAATTTTCTTCACTGAAAAAGGAAGGCTTGTCACAAGGTAAATTGCTCCTCAGACTTTAGGACAGGATTTTCCACCCCTGGCACAAGTACCCTTAGGCATTTGTTCTGACATCTCTTACAGTGCTTAGCATTGCTTTTTAATTATTCACTAAAAATGTTTGTCTATCCTCACAAAGTTTCTTGATGACATATACTCTGTCTTACTCATCTTTGTATTCTCAGATTTAGCATTTGTAATTTGTGTATGTGTGTGTGTGTATGTGCGTGTGTTAATAAAGAAGTGACTGTTGCTCTTAAAATATTTAGCATAGAAAAGAATTTGAAGAAAGAAACCAGGGAGAAAATGGGATTGTGTCTTTGTAGAAGCCTTGTTTCCAAAGGTATGTGGCTTTCGATACATATTCAATCACCTTGGTAGGAATTTATTTGTGTAACATAATATAACTAAAGGGCTGGCAAAGTTTTTTGTAGGAAGCTAGATGGTAAGTATTTTAGACTTTGTAGTCATATAGTCTCTGTCATAACTGCTCTATTCTATCCTGGTAGGGTAAAAGCAGACAGATGATATGTAAATGAATGGATGTGGCTATGTTCCAATAAAATCTATTTGCAAAAAGAGGCAGCATGTTGAATTTAGCCCCTAGATTGTATTTGCTAATTTCTGTTCCTGAGAGAAGGATGGGAGGGAAGCCACTCACTTCTGCCACATGGTTGATGTATAACATATACAACACAGTCAAAATTCTGGAGTTCAGGGGTCTTTCTTCAATGGTGTTGTGAGGGCCTAGACATTGAATTATGCCTCATACTGTCTCCAGTTCTCTACCTCCTTTGTACCAGGCCCACCCAGCACCATTTACTAACCTGTTTTTAACATGTTAAAGTCAAGATTCACCTTTTATCTAGGAAATAGCTAAGCAATTTGAGAATTCAAATTTAAGTAGGTTCTAGTGTGCCGTTTTGTTAGCCATTGCCTCTTCCTTCCTCCTACAATCAGGTATTGGATACCTTTCTACTCTGGGAACAATACTCTTAACCAATATTAGTATAAAGGATTATCAAAACAAATAAAGTAGGCCCTGATTAGCACTTGGGGAAGTTTTTTCAATTTTAGTTTCATAGAAAAAAGTTTAAGAGTGTGGAATTTGGAGTTGTCCATATCTGGATTAAACTCCTGGCTCTGTCATTTACTAGAATAAGACCTGCCCAAATTACTTCACCTCTTTAAATCTCAGCTGCTCCATCTGTAAAAGAGGGACAGTGTGGTGCCGTATCATTAGGTTGTTGTGAATACCACAGGAAATTATTCTTGGAAAGCACTTAGCACAGTACCTGGTCTGTAAGAAGAGCTTGGTAATTGTCACCTATTATCATTACCAATGGTATATCATTAAAGTACCAAACAGGCTCTTGTTGCTTTGTTCATGCTTTCAAGACTATAACAGTTTGAAATTATAAGTGTTTTTTCTGGATAGATTGTTACATAAAATCGTTCTCTCTTCCAGGAAAATGTCAGCTTATAGTTGACAAATGAAAAAATTTTGATAGTGCTGTCAAAGATTGGAAGAGAAATTTATTATGTATGGGCAAAAAGTGTTCATAGACCAAATGACTAAGTCAAATATACTAGTAGTCTTTAACCTTCTTAAAGAACTGATTATTTTGCAGCAGAGTAACTTTTGTCCATCCTGATGTTGTTGGTTTGTTTCATGTGTTTTCTAAGCATAAGTAATGTAAGATATTCAATTAGTTTTGGAGAAATGCGCAAATATAAAACTGAAACTGAATGTAATCTATAAATTTTCAGTGCCCATGGAACATAGATTTTTCTTTACTTTCGAAGTCCGTTACCCAAGGGAGCCTATTTGTTTTTCTCTCACCGTTTAGATAATATGCTAAAAGAATGGCTCTATGAGGCTTCCCTGGTGGCACAGTGGTTGAGAGTCTGCCTGCCGTTGCAGGGGACGCGGGTTCGTGCCCCGGTCTGGGAGGATCCCGCGTGCCGCGGAGCGGCTCGGCCCATGAGCCATGGCCGCTGAGCCTGCACGTCCGGAGCCTGTGCTCCACAACAGGAGAGGCCACAACAGTGAAAGGCCTGCGTACTGCAAAAAAAAAAAAAAAAAGAATGGCTCTATGGACTTTTGTTTCTAATCTTCAGTGTATATAATATACATGCCCAAATCATATACACATATCTGTCTGAAATGGTTTAATGTGTCTGTACTTAATCTGCTAGAATTACAAGTTATCATGTGTGTATAAAATGTATGTATATTTTCATGTTTCATATAGCCAAGTGAAACATCTTGAAAGGGAGAGAAAGAAGGAGAGGAGAATTACAACTACAAGGTACTTTTTGGTGGGCTAGGAGTGGAGGAGAATCTACCAATATCTCTCTTAAGATAAGGTTTTTATCCTTACATCATAAAATTCTGCTTTATATTTTGACATTATCTTTTCTCTTACAGTGTCTATTCCTTCATCTGCGTTAATCTCATACAGATAGTGATGATAGTAGGAATGTGTGTAGGAATCTTACCAGAGCGTCATGTAAAACTAACAGCTACCCTACTCAACTATTGCTGTTAACTAGTTTCTTCAGTCTCAGTTTATTCTCTAAGAATCAGAAGTAAATATATGTCTTGTTGTAATATTACATATTTCTCTTGGTATAAAATTGGAAGATCAGGTAAAATT
This sequence comes from Leucopleurus acutus, assembly GCF_964270905.1. Lineage (NCBI taxonomy): Eukaryota > Metazoa > Chordata > Mammalia > Artiodactyla > Delphinidae > Leucopleurus > Leucopleurus acutus. The sequence goes on along the minus strand of NC_139146.1, from coordinate 48,664,929 downwards.
CATTGTATCTGGGATAAATAATCATAGTAACAAGAACATATCCCATAGAAACTAAATGAGATGAAAACCAAATACAATAATGAACCTCTGATGGCAGGGGATTGCAAAGAAAACAAGTTTTAAACATTCAAGTGTGGAAATCTCTAGCGAGAACAAAGCCTACATTGTAGGAAATACCAAACCATAGGATATAAATGTTACATAAAAAAATGCAGACAGTCTAAGTAGAATGAACAAATCTTTTTGAGAAAATGAGTGAGGCAGCAGGCAGAGATGGGACAGTCATGTAATTCTGCATAGTGTCCATTGAAGGAAGCTGTTGAGAAGATGGGAAGTAGGAATGGTCTCTGTGATCAGTGATTGTAAGAGACACTACAGTACATTCATTCAAAATAAAAATGGGGCTCTTTGCTCAGAGTGTGTGGAAGTTGTGCCAGTGTCAAAAGAATTAAATCTAAAGGGAGTGACTGTTGCTACAGTCACTAAATCTAAAGGGAGTGACTGTTGCCACATTCTGAGGTACTGGGTTAGGGCTTCAACATATGAATTGGCGTTCGGGTAGTGGGGCTACAATTCAGTCCATAACAAGAGCCAACAGTACCTGACAGCAATCATGAGTTTTGCTGGAGAGAGAAAGGGAAATTCAGGTCTCAGCAATTTTTTAATCCAGAGACTCATGCTCTATGAATCTCCTCCAGAGTAAAAGCCTCCCCAGCGGGCAGCACTCTGTATTTTCAGCATCCCTCCTGTTGGAATTATTACTCTATACTCAGATGCCATCAGGAAGTTGCCAATGCTCATAGGTACACGTTTTCATGATGCAAAACAATTGATTTAAAAGTGAACTGTTCAGTCAAACGTTTATGAGTATATGGCTCTTGACAAAGAATAAAATTAAGTAAAACCGAGGTGATCCAATACATGCTCTCTTCCCCCCTGGTATATTTTCATGTTTTGTTTCTCCAAGTAGAGTGGAAGACAATTTATATAGAAAAATTTTGTACAATTAAATGGAAATAAATATTTATACATAAAGGAAGGATTCAGGTAGTATTTATTCTTTTCCAAGCTCTTGAATTATAAGTTGTGAATTTTACTTTTTTTTTCTATTATTGAATAACTACTTAGCTTTTTAGAAGACCAGAACATTTCTGGATATGTCCCATAATACTTCCTGCAGAAGAGTCGGTACTATTTTATATATACTGTATTTACAAATTTACAAGTTTATATTTGGTGTAGATTTTTTTTCAGGAACTCATTTTATGCTTTGTTACCTTTAAAGGTACAGGAAAATCTGTGATTGTACATTCCCACTGGCCATCCCTACTTGCGTTTGCTTCTCAGGAATAGAAAATTTCTGCTTCCAAATGTATAAGGCAATAGCTCTCCCTCTCTCATCTCTTGGCTCTGAGCCAAAGGATTCTTTCCAAATGTCTTTCACATACTCTTAGCATTGAGAATAGTGCCCTTCACTGTCATATCCAGTTTTCTAGGTTTGGTGTTTATAAAGAAATCAGAAACTATAGACGCTTCTCATTGTTATATGTTGAAATCCAATAGATAATTTGTAAGTCATGGCCCTCTATGATTGAGGGATTCTCCCCCATGAACTTAGAGTGGTAGTTAAACCTTCAGATACACTTTATGTCTGGAGCCCGTGAAGTCACAATTGGGCTCCCCCAGGCAGAGAGTTCTTGCTCCTCCCTCGGCTGGCCTCAACCCAGCTGTTAAATCAAGACCTTCCCACCTACACCAGGCCTTCCTCCTCACTCTTGATCCTGACCTCCTGTCTCGTTCATTCTTCGTGTAGTGAGTTCCCCGATCTTTGGTTATTCATGACCGATTTAATAACTATTGCCAGTTACACATACCACCTATACCATTATTTACTTAATAGGTTTTTTTTTTCTAAATAGTTGTTTGACTTAATACGTTTATTTATGAAGGCAACTTTATGTCACTAGCACACATTTAAAAATCTATACCATTTGACATTGATGGAAAGTAAATATAAAAATTCACATAATGGGAATGAAGTGTCACGGAAATTCTTAGAGCTTACCATGCGCCAGGCTCTGTGTTGGTATCTTTACTACATCTGGGGTGTAGCTTCACTACATCTCCTCACTGATTGCTTCATTTGGAATCACAACTTCCAAATGAAACATACAAACAAATTCCTTTATAATGAGAATATTTGTTGTGGGCTTACCATGCTCCAGACACTGGACATAAGGTGAAAGCCAAGACAAACAAGGTCTATGTGCTTGTGGCCCATTGAGGGAGAGAAATAAAAAAGATTAAAAATTAAGTGAGCCCCCCAAAGATCAGAAAGTAGTAAGTGCTTTAAAAAATAGAGGATATTGAGATAAGGAGTGATTAAGACATTGGTACCATTATTAAATATTTTCTTTCTACAGTTGAGGAAAGTAAAAGTTAAGTGTATAAAGTAACCTACCAAAGGTCACACAAGTAGTGAACAGTGGAGCCAGGCTTCCTCCAGCCCCCCTGAAAATGGGCATGGGCATCTCATTCACCAGAGGGAATCCCAACATGGCACTCATTGCCTTGGCCCACATAAATGCCTGTTCCTGTCTTGTTTTCTGGAATAAGCTGAAAGTACTAAAAGGAGCACTTAAAACCCTTCACGTCCTTTAGCCTTTTTTTTTTCTTCCTTATTCTCTCACATGCGTGTTTTATTCATTTTCCAGTTAACCAAGAAAAATAGCAGTCCTCATAAAATGATGAATGCCAAAATAGAGATTTTTGTGGACTCTGCAAGCAAATAAGGGAATCATACATTTCAGTTGGGTAAATGCAACAGCTAAGCATTAAAGTTATAAATTGTGATGATTGTGGCGCTACAGAGTGGCATCCTTTTTGCTTCTGTTGTCATTAGCTTAGGTAAATGATGGCTGCTCTTAGCATAGCAAGTGATGACATTCTGCAAGGCAGGAATTCCACCACATATTGTTATTTATATATATGGTTAAGTTCTTTTTTTAAATTGTAATGCAGTGGTTAACCAGATTATGCTGAAGCATCATTCAGGATAGGAAAGGTACTTTATCAGTGGACCGTGGGATTTTTAGGTCTGAGGATAGCGCCATCTTCTGGTGATTAACAGTACTTTTTCCCCTTAATATGTTTTCTATTTTCTATTCAAATGGAAATATAATACAGAACTTGTCCTGGAAATCCAATTTAAAAAAATTTCAAGTTGAACAGTAGAACGTAAATTATCATGAAGTGAGGTTTTGGTAAGATAAATTCTTCTCTAATTCTGATGTGTATGAAATTTGAGTGTACTCTAAAATACTCTGAAAACAAGATAAAGCAAGTGTGTGTAGAGTGTCTTAATATTAAAGTAATTGCTTGTAAATATTTCCATCATTGATGGAATGTGTTTTTAATCCACAAGCAATTTTGAAAATGTTTTGAGGTTTGCACACCCTTATCAGGAAATGGTTAACAGTCGCTGTTATTTCCTAAAAATGAGCATGTTGATTACTTTGGATCATTTTCATTTTTCTTCCCAGCTTCTCATCCTCTCTTCCTATGACTTAAACCTAATGTGCACACAGGCTGTACGTGGTTTATTCCCAGGCTCCTTTCATTGGCGCCTCCATGTAATGGCTTTGCCTGGAGCCCTTTCCATGAAATGACATGCTGAGCTGGCCTCTCATGGCAGCTTTATAACCAAAATAACATTTCCATGCTTTTCCTGGTGTCAAATGGATATCGAGACTGAAAAATGTGAAGATACCAAATTTCAGTTCTGGGCTCACATTCAAATTCATTTACTTTGAACCGACCACAAACTGAATCTGATGTTCATTTTCACGAGTAATTGTTAAAAAGCCAAATTTAGGCAGATTGCCTTAGAAGTAATATTTATTTAATAGAAGAAGTAACATAAGGCGATTTTTCCTCAACCCTGATTTTTTTAAAAAGTGAATACAAATATAATACCTTCTTTTGTGCATAAAAGCAGTGATCTACACAGAATTAAATCTCTGTATTTATGCAATTTTTAGGAAATTGTAATATATAAGTTGTAAACACGTTAGCTTAGCTGTCAAAGACACAACCAGTTCTTAACACAGATATAGTAAAGACGTTACATAGTCTTAAACAGCCATCCTTCTGTGACCCACTTGCCATACCTAATAATGATATGGAAATTTAAGTTTTTAAAAGACGTACTTTTTGTGAAGCCAAGTGCTGAAATGGTGACCATTTTGCAGACTGGCCTTGGAATGAATGTGCAACTAACGCCATCTAGTGGTCAGGTGCAGGAGACAAGCGCAAAACAGAAGGTTTCCATGTCCAGTTAGGAGTAGCTCTCTTCTGTTGTTTCCTAAGATAAACTGTCAACTGAGATGAAATATTAAGACTGTAATCTGTATCTTCTTTTTAATCATTTACAAAGTAAATGAAAATTTTTATAGACCAAGATAGATATATTAAAATTTATCTCTAATAGTACATTAATATACATATTTTTCCAGTTTTGAGACATAATTGACATACAGCACTGTAAGTGTAAGGTGTACAGAATAATGATTCGACTTGCATGCATCATGAAATGATTACCACAGTAAGTTTAGTCAACATCAGTCATCTCATATAGATACAAAATTAAAGAAAAAGAAAAAAAATTTCCTTGTGATGAGAACCCTTAGGACTTATCTCTTGATAATTTCATATGTAACATACAATGGTGTTAATAATATTAATCATGTTGTACATTAATCACTATTATTTCTTTATCTTATAACTGGAAGCTTGTACCTTTGACCACCTATGATTTTATTATTTGTTATCTCCTTGTGTCACTTCCTCTATAAAACCGTCCCTGATTTCTCCCAGCAAAGCTAGTCATTTCTCACTCTTAGCTGCCATTGTATGTAATTACTCTATGGGAATGGAATGCTGTAGAGAAAAATAGTGGACTTTGGAGTCAGGTGGGCCTGGGTTCTAATGCCTCTCTAGCTGTGTGCGTGGAGGCAAGGCACACAACCTCTCTGAGCTTCAGCTACTCTGTTTTTACTATGACAAAGCCATGATCATAATCCACAGCAGGTTGTTGTTAACATGGCAGGGGCTCATGTGAGGCCTGGGAGGGTTGTGAATGGTAGCTATTTTTATAGTTACTTCTGCATCAACTCTTATTAAAGAACTAAAACATTAGTATTTGTTCATAGTCTTTTTTTGTTGTCATTGTTTTCCCCAAATCAGCTGTGAATCCCTTGAGGGAAAAAGCTGCCTTAGCCATCTCGGTCGTAGATGTCTAGTGGCCTGCCTGGCACAGGGTAAATGTCTGTAGAATGCATGCATCTCATTCCATCTTGCCAACCAGGCTGTAGTTTCACATGGTTAGGGGTTGGGGATGAGATTTCTCTGTACTCCTTATCATTTGTAGCACAGAGGTTAGAGTACCTGATTAGCATGTGAATGATGAATTTTGATTGATGTGCTAAAAATTATGTGCCGTCCACTTAGTTATTCAGCTAAGTATTAATGTCATTCAGCTAATTAGTGAAGTTCTACTTCAAGTATGTATTGAACGTCAATCCCAGTTTTTTTTCCATTTTCCATTTCCCATAAAATTTCAACTCCTTGTTTCTATTGTTGATCGCTTAATCATCATGAATAGTATTACTATTAAAACTGTATGAAATTCATCTGTGAAAAGCAATACAGTTATTTTTTGTGATCTTTACCTCCCAAATGTTGAAATGTCCTATGTGGTTTACTTGCAAAAAAGTGAGTATCTCCCTGGTTGAAATAAGATGGACAAGGCTTATTGTCGACTTGTGGCACTTGACTTTAAATTTCTTTGGGGAGATAGCCTCATCCACCAGAGGGCAGACAGCAGAAGCAAGAAGAACTAGAATCCTGTAACCTGTGGAACGAAAAGCACATTCACAAAAAGACAGACAAAATGAAAAGGGAGAGGACTATGTACTAGATGAAGGAACAAGATAAAACCCCAGAAGAACAACTAAATGAAGTGGAAATGGGCAACCTTCCAGACAAAGAATTCAGAATAATGATAGTGAAGATGATCCAGGACCTTGGGAAAAAAATGGAGGCTAAGATCGAGAAGATGCAAGAAATGTTTAACAAAGACATCAGAAGAATTAAAGAATAAACACCTAGAAGAATTAAAGAACAAACAGACAGAGATGAACAATACAATAACTGTAATGAAAAATACACTAGAAGGAATCAATAGCAGAATAACTGAGGCAGAAGAATGGATAAGTGACCTGGAAGACAGAACGGTGGAATTCACTGCTGCGGAACAGAATAAAGAAAAAAGAATGAAAAGAAATGAAGACAGCCTAAGAGACCTCTGGGACAGCATTAAATACACCAACATTCGCATTATAGGGGTCCCAGAAAGAGAAGAGAGAGAGAAAGGACCTGAGAAAATATTTTAAGAGATTATAGTTGAAAACTTCCCTGACATGGGAAAGGAAATAGCCACCCAAGTCCAGGAAGTGCAGAGAGTCCCAGGCAGGATAAACCCAAGGAAAAACACGCAGAGACACATACTAATCAAATTGACAAAAATTAAAGACAAAGAAAAATTATTAAAAGCAACAAGGGAAAAATGACAAACAACATACCAGGGAACTCCGATAAGGTTAATAGCTGATTTTTCAGCAGAAACTCTACAAGCTAGATGGGAGTGGCACGATATATTGAAAGTGATGAAAGGGAAGAACCTATAACCAAGATGACTCTACCTGGCAAGGATCTCATTCAGATTTGACGGAGATATCAAAAGGCTTACAGACAAGCAAAAGCTAAGGGAATTCAGCACCACCAAACCCGCTCTATAACAAATGCTAAAGGAACTTCTCTAAGTGGGAAACACAAGAGAAGAAAGGACCTACAAAAGCAAACCCAAAACAATTAAGAAAATTGTCATAGGAACATACATATTGATAATTACCTTAAATGTGAATGGATTAAATACTCCAATCAAAAGACACAGGCTTGATGAATGGATGCAAAACCATGACCCATATATATGCTGTCTACAAGAGACCAACTTCAGACCTACGGACACATACAGACTGAAAGTGAGGGGATGGAAAAAGATATTCCATGCAAATGGAAATCAAAAGAAAGCTGGAGTAGCAATACTCATACAGATAAAATAGACTTTAAAATAAAGAATGTTACAAGCGACAAGGATGGACACTACATAATGATCAATGGATCAATCTAAGAAGAAGATACAACAATTATAAATATATATGCACCCAACATAGGAACACCTTAATACATAAGGCAACTGCTAACAGCTATAAAAGAGGAAATGGACAGTAACACAATAATATTGGAAGACTTTAACACCTCACTTACATCAATGGACAGATCATCCAGACAGAAAATTAATAAGGAAACACAGCTTTAAATGACACAATAGACCAGATAGATTTAATTGATATTTATAGGACATTCCATCCGAAAACAGCAGATCACACTTTCTTCTCAAGTGCACACAGATAATTCTCCAGGATAGATCACATCTTGGGTCACAAATCAAGCCTTGGTAAATTTAAGAAAATTGAAATCATATCAAGCATCTTTTCTGACCACAATGCTGTAAGATTAGAAATAAATTACAGGGAGAAAAAAACCCGTAAAAAACACAAACACATGGAGGCTAAACAATACGTTACTAAATAACCAAGAGATCACTGAAGAAATCAAAGAGGAAATCAAAAAATACCTAGAGACAAATGACAATGACAACAGGACGATCCAAAACCTATGAGATGCGGCAAAAGCAGTTCTAAGAAGGAAGTTTATAACAAAACAATCCTACCTCAAGAAACAAGAAAAATCTCAAGATAGTCTAACCTTACACCTAAAGGAACTAGAGAAAGAAAAACAAACAAAATCTAAAGGTAGTAGAAGGAAAGAAATCACAAAGATCAGAGGAGAAATAAATGAAATAGAAACAAAGAAAACAATAGCATAGATCAATAAAACTAAAAGCTGGTTCTTTGACAAGATAAACAAAATTGATAAACCTTTAGGCAGACTCATGAAGAAAAAGAGGGAGAGGAATCAAATCAATAAAATTAGAAATGAAAAAGGAGAAGGTACAACAGACACTGCAGAAATACAAAGCATCCTAAGAGACTACTACAAGCAACTCTATGCCAATTAAATGGACAACCTGGAAGAAATGGACAAATTCTTAGAAAGGTATAACTTCTAAGACTGAACCAGGAAGAAATAGAAAATATGAACAGACCAATCACAAGTTATGAAATTGAAACTGTGATTAAAAATCTTCCAACAAACCAAAGTCCAGGACCAGATGGCTTCACAGGTGAATTCTATCAAACATTTTGAGAAGAGCTAACACCTATCCTTCTTAACTCTCCCAAAAAATTGCAGAGGAAGAAACACTCCCAAACTCATTCTATGAGGCCACCATCACCCTGATCCCAAAACCAGACAAAGATACTACAAAAAAAGAAAATTACAGACTACTATCACTGATGAATATAGATTCAAAAATTCTCAACAAGATACTAGCAAACAGAATCCAACAATACATTAAAAGGATCATACACTATGATCAAGTGAGGTTTATCCCAGGAATGCAAGGATTCTTCAGTATACGCAAGTCAATCCATGTGATACACCATATTAAACTGAAGAAGAAAAACCATGTGATTATCTCAATAGATGCAGAAAAGTCTTTGACAAAATTCAACACCCATTTGTGATAAACACTCTCCAGAAAGTGGGCATAGAGGGAACCTACCTCCACATAATGAAGGCCATATATGACAAACCCACAGCCAACATCATTCTCAATGGTGAAAAACTGAAAGCATTTCCTCTAAGTTCAGGAACACGACAAGGATGTCCACTCTGACCACGGTTATTCAACGTGGGTTTGCAAATCCTAGCCATGGCAATCAGAGAAGAAAAAGAAATAAAAGGAATCCAAATTAGAAAAGAAGAAATAAAACTGTCACTGTTTGCAGATGACATTATATGATACATAGGTAATCCTAAAGATGCCACCAAAAAACTATTAGAGCTAATGAATGAATGTGGTAAAGTAGCAGGATACAAAATTAATGCACAGAAATCTCTTGCATTCCTATACAATAACAATGAAATATCAGAAAGAGAAATTAAGGAAACAATCCCATTCACCATTGCAACAAAAAGAATAAAATACTTAGGAATAAACCTACCTAAGGAAGTAAAAGATCTGTACTCAGAAAACTATAAGACACTGATGAAAGAAATCAAAGATGACACAAACAGATGGAGAGATATACCATGTTCTTGAATTCAAAGAATCAATATTGTGAAAATTACTATATTACCCAAAGCAATCTGCAGATTCAGTGCAAGTCCTATCAAATTACCAATGGCATTTTTTGCAGAACTAGAACAAAATAATCTTAAAATTTGTATGGAGACACAAAAGACCCTGAATAGCCAAAGCAATCTTGAGGGAAAAAAACAGAGCTGGAGAATCAGACTCCCTGACTTCAGACTATACTACAAAGCTACAGTAATCAAGACAATATGGTACTGGCACAAAAACAGAAATATAGATCAATGGAACATTATAGAAATCCCAGAGATAAACCCATACACCTATGGTCAACTAATCTATGACAAAGGAGGCAAGGATATACAATGGAGAAAAGACAGTCTCTTCAAAAAGTGGTGCTGGGAAAACAGGACAGCTACACGTAAAATAATGAAATTAGAACACTCCCTAACACCATACACAAATATAAACTCAAAATGGATTAAAGACCTAAATGTAAGACCGAACACTATAAAACTCTTAGATGAGGTAGACATAGAGAATGGACTTGTAGACATGGGGTGGGCGCACAAAGCTGGGGCAAAATGAGAGTAGCATCAACATATATACATACCAAATGCAAAATAGTTGGCTGGTGGGAAGCAGCAGCATGGCACAGGGAGATCGACTTGGTGCTTTGTGATGACCTAGAGGGGTGGGATAGGGAGGATGGGAGGGAGGCTCAAGAGGGAGGGGATATGGGGACATGTGTATGCATACGGCTGATTCGTTTTGTTCTGCAACAGAAACTAACACAGTATTGTGAAGCAATTATGCTCCAATAAAGATCTATTAAAAAACAAAAACTCTTAGAGGAAAACATAGGAAGAACACTCTTTGACATAAATCACAGCAAGATCTTTTTTGACCCACCTCCTAGAGTAATGGAAATAAAAATAAAAATAAATGAATGGGATCTAATGAAACTTAAAAGCTTTTGCACAGCAAAGGAAACTGTAAACAAGATGAAAAAACAACCCTCAGAATGGGAGAAAATATTTGCAAACAAATCAACAAAGGATTAATCTCCAAAATATATAAACAGCTCATGCAGGTTAATATTAAAAAAAAAAAAAATGGGCAGAAGACCTAAATAGACATCTCTCCAGAGAAGACATACAGATGGCCAAGAGGCACATGAAAAGCTGCTCAACATCACTAATTATTAGAGAAATGCAAATCAAAACTACAATGAGGTATCACCTTCACCAGTCAGAATGGGCATCATCAAAAAACCTACAAACAACAAATGCTGGAGAGGGTGTGGAGAAAAGGGAACCCTCTTGCACTGTTGGTAGGAATATAAATTGATACAGCCACTATGGAGAACAGTATGGAGGTTCCTTAAAAAATGAAAAATAGAATTACCATATGACCCAGCAATCCCACTCCTGGGCATATACCCAGAGAAAACCATAATTCAAAAAGACACATGCACCCCAATGTTCATTGCAGCACTATTTACAATAGCCAGGTCATGGAAGCAACCTAGATGCCCATCGACAAATGAATGGATAAAGAAGATGTGGTACGTATATAGAATGGAATATTACTCAGCCATAGAAAGGAACAAAATTGGGTCATTTGTAGAGATGTGGATGGACCTAGAGACTGTCATACAGAGTGATGTAAGTCAGAAAGAGAAAAACAAATATCGTATATTAATGCATATATGTGGAATCTAGAAAAATGCCGCAGATGAACCAGTTTGCAAGGCAGAAATAGACACACAGATGTAGAGAACAAACGTATGGACACCAAGGGGCAAAAGCGGGGAGGCGGGTGGTGGTGGTGGTGTGATGAATTGGGACATTGGGATTGACATATAAACACTAATATGTAGAAAATAGGTAACTAATAAGAACCTGCTGTATAAAAATAAATAAAATTAAAACTAAATAAATTTCTTTGGGGAAATCTATCAAGCAGCCTGCCTTCAGATTTATAGATTTTTTTCCTCTTTTGTTCATTTGCTGTCCCACCTAGAGCAAGAGACATAGGATCTGAAGGAAGTTTCCATGGCACAGTTGATGGGCGAGTCCCTCCCTATCTTTTGCAGTGGCTCACTCCTTCTAAAATTAAATAGAAACATGGGGAGCTTAGAGAGTTGTATAGAAGTGTGTGGTTCAGCTCAGGGGGTTGTCAGCAGCATAAACCCTTCCCCGAACAGCCTGCGTGTTGTGCTTGACAGCTGTGATATTTTTCCACAGGGACACCTTCTCATTGCTCATTCCCTCTCTGTCACTTTTTTAAAATAAAGTTATTTATTTATTTATTTATAGTTTTGGCTGCGCGTGGGCTTTCTGTAGTTGCAGTGAGCAGGGGCTGCTCTTCATTTCGGTGCACGGATTTCTCACTGTGGTGGCTTCTCTTGTTGCAGAGCATGGGCTCTAGGCACGTGGGCTTCAGTAGTTGTGGCATGCAGGCTCAGTAGTTGTGGCTCACGGGCTCTAGAGCACAGGCTCAGTAGTTGTGGTGCACGGGCTTAGTTGCTCCGTGGCATGTGGGATCTTCCCGGCCCAGGGCTCGAACCCGTGTCCCCTGCGTTGGCAGGCGGATTCTTAACCACTGCACCACCAGGGAAGCCCCCTTCTCTGTCACTTTCCTGTGGCTTCTCAGGGTTCCCTCTGGTTACTTACAGATTCTGCTGGAGATGGATGCTATAAATGGGGAAAGTCCTGCCTTTGATATTTTTGATTTGTATTACGTTTGTAAATGCTTTGGAATACCTGACACTGCAAAGATACAAAATACAAGTGGCTTAAGTTTCTGACACCTATAAATAAATCTCCTCACCAAAGCACAGCCTCTTGGAATCTAACTTGCTGAGGTTTCAAAGTTGTTGTACAGGGAATAGAGTTCTGTGTTCAAATAGAATTTGAAAATCTAAGAGTTAGCTGCAGTGCAGAAAGTGATGTTCATGATTAGTTTAACGTTACTGGGAACAGATTTTGAGGTATAAATTCCAACACTGCTGCTCCCAACCTTGGGCAACCTGCCTAATGTCCCCACACTCATTTCAGGGAAATGTTAAAAGTATCTCTGTGCCTAAGTTCTTATTCCCTGAGAACAGAACTTGGCATTAGTAGGCATTCAATAAATGTCCTTAGTGTCATGTTAAATATTAGTAGTAGGATTAGTGTTTGTATTCATAGTTATATTATAAATGACAATCAGAGGTTGCCTTCCTTTTTGGGTTTTATGGTCATGATTGGTTTGACCCACACTGAGTATCCAGCAAAGTGATTTCTGGTCCCCACCACTCTATAAGGAGTCTATCATTGAAGTCCTTCCTTAACCAGGGTGGCTGCCACTGCGGCAGAGGCCATGGGGTTAATAAGATAACTTGCCATATTCAACACCCCTTGGAATTTCCAAAAAAAAACATTGAGGGCTGATTTTCCGAGGGATTAGAGACCCTGTAACTGTAGGTGAGAGCTTTAGCTACAGAAATATTGCTTATATGACTTAGATAATGGTAACTCCCATTTATAATGTGCTTATACCATGCTGAGCACGTACTAAGTGATTTATGGCATTACCTTGTTCAATGGAGATAACACCTGTATGAAGTGACAATTATTATTTCTCTTTTATTAATGAGGCAATGGGTTCTGAGAGCTTATGTAACTTGCCAGTGTCACATGATATTAAGTCTTGGGGCAAAATTCAAATCCAGGTTTATCTATTTCTCGAATCTACAAAAATACTTGAAAAATAAATTACCTTGCTTATGAGGTAATATGATGTAGTGAGAAGCATTCTGGGTGGGTATAATAAGAGAATACGTGTTCAGAACTTACTGTGTTCCAGATGCTCATTTAAGGCCCAGGGGGACACTTTTATTTCCCTCGTGTTACAGACGAGGCACCTGAAGCACAGAGAGGTGACATGGCTCACCCAGGTCATGTGACTAGTAAGACGTGGAGCTGAGAGTCTGGCTGTTCAGTCTACACAATGGTGATGATCACATCAGAGACCTGGGTTCCAGTCTCAGCAGGGGTACTTCCCAGGCAGTCACTGTGCAACTCACTTAAAAACTCCAGGTCTTGGTCTCCTCACTTGTAAGTTAGTGATCCTACTTGTTCTATCCTCTTTAGAAACTTTGTATGAGAGATAAGGCACTTATAAGCTATAACCACTGACTACTATTGTTATTAAGTCTTGTGCCCTGTGCAAACCAATGTGATGTACATAAAAATGCATATATTATAGAATCAATCTATTACTTCTATTTCCTATAACCGTTCACAAAATAAATAAGCAAACAAACAAATGCATAAAATGGGCTCGCTTTGTTTGTTTTAAGCTTTGAGATGGGCAAAAAGTATACAATGGATTGAAGTTAATGGAGAATTATTTTAGGAGCAGACAAGAAGCTTTGAAACAAATATAAAGGTTTACGTATACAAGCTTTTAAATCAATCAGAGATGCAACCTGTTTTTGTAGAGGAAGTAATCATATTTTTAGTGCTTTTAATTTTTATTCTGAATGCTAAGTGATTTGTCATTCTTGTCATTTTTGGCTGTAATTGATTCATTCCAGGGCACTTACGGGTGGATTTAGTGAGTGGTTCAGGCTTCTGATGAGAATTGAGAAGTGTATGTGACAATTAATTTATACAGTTAAAAAAAAAAAGCAGTGAAAGACAATGATGCATTGAAGTTAATGCTAGGTTCCCTAAACCCATGTTCTGTTCTACCTTTGGCCTGAGTGCTGTAATTCCACTGGCCAAATGGAGAAGTATTTGTAGGGATATAGAATGTTACCCATTGTCTGTTGTTGTGGTCTAGTTGCGTTGGTGTACAGCTGAAGCACAGGGCAGAGTGTGTTATTCCCAATTCAGTGAAAGGCCCTGAACTGCTTGTGGCTCTGAACATAGGGGTCAGAGACAAGGCTTCCATTTATTTGGATTTTCCTTGTACTTGAACATCTCTTCTCTCAGCCCACTCTCTGTCCTAATCACCCTCATTTCGTTCATTCCACAGGTCTTTATTAAACCTCATGACATTGTTGGGTGATGGCAACATGAAGATGAAACACTGTGTGGTTTTAGCCTTGAGGAAGGCAGGGGGAAGGAATGAGGGAAAGAAGGAAGGAACAGACTTAAATTTTAATGAACACCGGCTAGGTGGCAGATGGTGAGTTGAATTGCTTAATGCATGAACTCTTTTTATTGACATAAGAACTTATGAGGTAGAAGTCAAAATCCTTTTGTTCAGATGTAGAAATTAAAATGATTAAGTTTGATATTCGTAGAGTCACTTGATTATTCACTACCATCTTTGATATCTCAGCTCACAGTGTGTCACGTCCTGACCTTACCGACAAGTTTAGTCTGAGCACTGTTGGTGACAAGCAATAGAAACCTGTTCCTTTTTTTTTTTTTTCTTTTAAAGAGAGATTTTGTACATTATTGCCTCAAACAACAAGAAAGTTCTGGAATTTGCTGGCCTCAGCGGCTCCCTGAACTCAGTCTCTCAGCTTTGTTTTCTTGGTTTGGTCTCATTCAGCAGATGGTCCTCCATGTGGGAAGTGGAAGAAGAGCTTGGCTACACACAGTTCTAGGCTTACAGCATCTCAGTTTAGCGACTTGAAAGGAAAATGGGAACCCCAGAAAACTGTGGTGTCCCTCCCTACAAGAGGACTTTATATAACCTTCCTTTATTTATTTATTTTTTAATATATTGAGGTAACATTGGTTTATAACATTGTAGTGCCACTTCTGGATACACTACAGAAGTAGTATACAGTAGTTACCCCCTGGTAACCGCCTCTGGAACATAGTGGTGCATATATCTTTTTGAATTAGTGTTTACATTTTCCTTGGATGCCCAGAAGTGAAATAGCTGGATCATAGGTAGTTCTATTATTAATTTTTTGAGGAATCTTCCTACTGTTTTCCATAGTGGCTGTACCAATTTACATTCCCACCAACAGTGTATGAGGCTTCCCTTTTCTCCATATCCTTCCCAAACACTTCTTACTTTTTGCCTTTTTGATAATAGCCATTCTAATGGGTGTGAGATAATATCTCATTGTGGTTTTGATTTGCATTTCCCTAATAATCAGTGATGTTGTATCCCTTTTCATATGCCTGTTGGCCAGCTGTATGTCATCTTTGGGAAAATGTTTGTTCAGTTCCTCTGCCCATTTGTAAATCTGTTTTTTTTGTTGTTGTTGTTGAGTTGTATGAATTCTTTATGTAGTTTGGACTTAAACCCTTTATTGGATATATTATTTGAAACTATCTTCTCCTATTCACTAGGTTGCGTTTTTGTTTTGTTAATGGTTTCCTTTGCTGTGCAGAAGCTTTTTAATTTGGTATAGTCTTATTGATCTATTTTTGTTTTTGCTTCCCTTTCATGAAGAGACATATCCAGAAAGATATTGCTAAGACTGATGTCAAAGAGCGTACTATGTTTTTCTTCTCAGAGTTTTATGGTTTCAGGTCTTAAATTCAAGTCTTTAATGCATTTTGAGTTGATTTTTGTGTATGGTATGAGATAAGGGTTTCATTTTATCTGTGAGACTGTTTAGCTTTCCCAGCACCATTTATTGAAGAGACTCTCCTTTCTCCATTGTGTATTTTTTGCTCCTTTGTAGTAAATTGATTGTCTATATATGTGTGGGTTTATTTATGGGCTCTCAGTTTTGTTCCATTGATCTTTGTGTCCGTTTTTCTGCCAGCACCATGTTATTTTGACTATTATAGCTTTGTAATATAGTTTGAAATTGGGGGGGGGTGATATCTCTAGCTTTGTTCTTGTTTCTCAGGATTGCTTTGGCTACTTGGGGTCTTTTGTGATTTCATATAAAATTTAGGATTTTTTATTTATGTGTAAAATGTCATGGGGATTTTGATAGGTATTGCATGGAATCTATAGATTGATTTAGGTAATATGGATATTTTAACAATGTTAATTCTTCCAGTCCATAGCATGGAGTATCTTTCCATTTCTTTGTGTCTTCTTCAGTCTTTCAACAATCTTTTATAGTTTTCAGTGTACAAATCTTTTTTTTTTTTTTTTTTTTTGCGATATGCGGGACTCTCACTGTTGTGGCCTCTCCTGTTGCGGAGCACAGGCTCTCGCCGCACAGGCTCAGCGGCCACGGCTCACGGGCCCAGCCACTCCGCGGCATGTGGGATCTTCCCGGACCGGGGCACGAACCCATGTCGCCTGCATCGGCAGGCGGACTCTCAACCACTGCGCCACCAGGGAAGCCCCAGTGTACAAATCTTTTACCTCATTGGTTAAATTTATTCCTAGGTATTTTATTCTTTTAGTTGTGATTGTAAATGAGATTGTTTTCTTAACTTCTCTTTATGCTAGCTCATTGTTAATGCATAGAAATACAATAGATTTTATATATTGATTTTGTATCCTGCAACTTTACTGTATATGTTTATTATTTCTAATAGATTTTTGGTCAAGTCTTGACTTTTATTAATATGTAAAATCAGGTCATCTGCACATAGTGACAGTTTTACTTCTTCTTTTCCAGTTTGGATGCTTTTTATTTCTTGCCTAATTTCTGTGGCCAGGGTTTTCAATACTGTGTTGAATAAGAGTGGCAAGAGTGGGCAGCCTTGTCTTGTTCCTGATCTTAGAGGGATAACTTTCAGTTTTTCACTGTTGAGTATGTTGTTTGCTGTGGGTTTGTCATATATGGCCTTTATTATATTGAGGTATGTTCTTTCTATACCCATTTTATTGAGAGTTTTTAACATAAGTGAATGTTGAATCTTGTCAAATGTACAGCCTTTCTTTTGAACTCAGTCACAGCATATGACTTGATTTGACCAAAGAAGTAAAGTGTTTTTTTTCTGAGAAGCAGATTTAAGAAACAGTGTATGGTTCATGAAGCTGTTTTTTCCTTTCCTCTGGGATCAGGGAAGCCTATGCCAGCTGGAAACTCTGCCATCGGTGTCCCTGAATGACTTCAATAAGCAGAGTCTCTATGTTGACTCATGATGGAAGTGTCATGTGAGCAAAAACTGTATTTTGCTGTTTTGAGCTGCTGAGATTTTTCTGGTTGATTATTATTACAACATTACCCAGCCTTCCCTGACTATTGGTAGACTAGGTTAGGATACTAGTCTATCTGACTCAGGTATTATGCCCCTCCATTGTATATTGACTGTGGCTGGGTGGGTAGTATATAGTATACTATGGGTAACCAGGCTGAGTCAGGATACCAACTCTTTGGCCAGATTTGGGGTACTGTAATTGGCACACCCTTCCTGGAACATCACTGAGTGGGGAGGGACAGTCCCAGTGGAAATGATGGTATACAGGTAAATGGCCCTCAAAGTTAGAAACTGCAGATATTCTAATTGGCACTGTGTATCTCTTTTTGTTTTTTATCAGTTTGTATTAATGCATTTAAATATGGGGTTTTGGGATTCATATCTGCTTCCTCCACCAGAATATCAACTCCAAGAGGACAAGACTGCAATTATATGCCCAGTGCCTGTGCAGAATCAATATCCAATGTTGAGTGAATAAACACATAAAGAAAAAATGAACAATTAATGGTGGAGAGAAAAGGTGCAGATTTTTTTTTTTCAGATTTTCAAGTACAGTATACCCCCCCAATAGTTTCAGCTCTGTGTGAAATGTTATAATGGGAAGGCAAGAGAATCAATGTGAAGATCAGCAACTTGGGAGTCAAATAGTCTTGGGAGCTGATCTTGGCTCTGCCATGTGCAAGGACCATGTACAAGTTAATCATTTAGATTCTCAACTTATCATCTTTAAAATTTGGTTAATTCAACATCATAGGGGTGTTTTGAGAAATGAATGACAAAGAAAATGTAAAGCACTTAATATAGGACCTGGAACATACTTAGTCCTCCCATGGCAGTGTAAATGAGAAAGCATCTAACACTAATTGGGAAGGGAAGGTTTTTCAGTTGGAGTTTCTTTGACAAAATGGAGTTGAAATGGTGGAGGAGAGTATAGTGCAGGAAGAAGGGCTAATCTGTGCATATATGAAGTGGCACTGATAAACAATTCCTGGTTGGGAGAATTAATCATTCATTAGAGTTTGAGATTTGGAGATGAGCTGGGCGTGGTGAGAGATGAGGCTGAAGTCTTCTGTAGCACGCAAATAAATATAGAAGTGATATGTGTATGTATATACGAAATGTGGTCACTGATTCGTTTGATTCACCTCCACTTGGCATATTTGACTTTCCAAGTTCCAAGGCTAGAGACATAACCTTTATTCTTATGTAGTCATTGTTGGTCACATGAGTCACTCTTTGATAAAGGCTAGAATAGTGACTCACAATCTTGGTTTCAAATACCTCAGTCTGGAGCTTAAAAACAAAACAAAACAAAACACAGTGCCTGGACACAACAGGTATACTGAATGAATCAAACTCTCTTGGGGGCATCTACTACTATAGTTATAATAACATGGCAGATCAGATAATAGCAGATATTGGCCAGGATGAGAAGAAATTGGAGCCCTTTGTACTGCTGGTAGGATTATAAAATGGTGCATCCACTTTGGAAAAAAGTCTTACAGTGTCTCAAAAAGTTAAACATAGAGTTACCCCATGACCTAGAGATTTCAGTCCTAGATATGTATCAAGAGAAGTGAAAAGATACGTCCACACAAAAACTTGTACATGAATGGTAATCGTAGCATTATTCATAATGGCCAAAAAGTGAAACAACTCAAATGTCCATCAGCTGATGAATGGATAAGTAAAATGTGGTTTATCTAATGCAATTGAATATTCTGTGTCAATAAAAAGAAAGAAGTACCAATTTATGCTACGGCATGGATGAAATTTATGCTAAGTCAAAGAAGCCAGATAAAAGGCCACATATTGTGTAATTCCATTTACATGAAATGTCCAGAATTGGCAAGTCCATAGAGACGGAAAGTAGGTTAGTGTTGACTTAGGGCTGGGGGGAAGCAATGATTGGGAATGATAGCTAATAGGTTTGGAGTTTTTTAAGAATCATGAAAATGTTCTAAAATTGATCGTGGTGATGGTTGTACAGCCCTGTAAGTATACTAAATCCACTGAATTGGACACTTTAAATGGGTGAATTGAATGGTACGTGAATTATATTCCAGTAAAGCTGTTAGAAAAAAGAATCTCTGGATAAGGAGTCTGAGCAACTACGACTTTTCTAAAAAAAGTTCTCTGGGTGATTCTGATACACAGCAAGAGTTTAAAACTACTACTTTAGGTGGACCAAACTAATCCGTCTCCACTGTTGTACATATAGTTTCAATGACCTGTTGTTTGGGAGCCATGGGGTGGGAGTGGGGACAGTCAATAATATATCTTCATAGTTCAAGAACAATTTCACTCCAGCTTTACAGCAGCTAATTTAGCTTAAAAGACAATTTGTATGAAAGAAATGACACTTGGTCCTGAAGGTTTTGGAAATATTAAATTAACATCAACTCAATGTTGACTCAAAAGTAGTTGATCAAATTTACCCTGGTAAAGAGTAGAAGGAAACTAAATTTAAGACATGATCATGATAAGATAAATGAAAATGCTGTGTGAAGAAACCAGGAGTTGTATTAGATGATAAGTTCTGCATTTCTACTTTACAAAGCTGAATTTTCATCAGATTTTTCCAAATGAAAATATATTTTCAGGGATAAAATTTTTGGCTTTATGGTTACTCTGTTGAGGTTTTTTGACATCTACTTATATGTATATATTTTCACATTTAAAATATGTCATTATATCTGGTTTCAAGAAGACATCCTTATGCAAATATTTCTGTTTGGCAGATTTACATCTTAGAATATGAATATGTCAAAGATAAAACCACTGACCTTCATAGCATTTTTTACAACTCCCAGTTTTTATTTAAAATATAAACATTTATTTTTTAATCAGAAAATGTTTTCTCTAGGTTTAAGAATACTTTCTTTGGGCATGAAAGTTTTTTGTCATTTGAAAGCTTTTTAAGTTGCTGTTACACATGCAATGGTAGGGCATAGGATTTGTTGGAGTCATAGTATGTTTTGTTATATATGTATATGGCTTTGATTAAATAAATATTTCTACAAAGCTTATTATGAAAAATAACACCCCTTTCCCCCAGTTCTTTCAACTCTATTTACTCTTTCTTTGGTCAAATAATATAGATATGCTGTTCCTTCCTGATCTTTCAGTTTTGGATGTTATCTGCTGACTTACTACAGTGGAAGATGGGGATTTAGCTCTCTTTACCAACTCTTCCAAATGCTCACTTACAATACTTTCATCTTTCTACTGTAATTATATGATCACTCTAGATAAATCAGTCTTCAATGTTTATATTATTATGGCTGTAAACCCTGATGTCTAGAGATCTATGTAATCATACTTACATTTCCTTTCTTTTCCATCCTTTTCTTTCCCAGGAGATGATGTCTCCTGTTTTGATTTTCTTTAGTTTTATATGTGTTTATTACTAATTTATCTTTAAACTCTCCCCCAATTTTTATTACCAATTCTTTCAATGTGATCAAGCACTTCAGTTTTTGTTTGTTTGTTTGTTTTAATCAATTTTACCTTCTTGGAGATAACTTCCCCTGGAGCCTCCTGCTTGCTTCTATCCACATGTATTCACTTCTAGGCCTGTTGTAAAAGTTTATCCTGTGATTTCTCTTTACTTCTTGCTTGTGTTGGATTTCCTGTATCTGGGATCTCATTCTTCCTCTTTTTAAGGTACTTTTCTGTTTAGCTTTTTATTTTGAATTAAATGTAAATTAACAGGAAGTTGCAAAGATAGTAATGAGAGGACTCACATAACCTTCACTCAGTTTCTCTCAATTGTTACATCTTATGTCACTACAGCCAAATATCAAATCCAGGAAATTGACATTGTTATAATATATAGATACAGTTCTATGTCATTTTACCATGTGTAGATTTATTTAGCCACTACCATAATCAAGATACACAGCTTTTCCATCCCAACCAAAATCTCCTGAGTGTTATTACCCTTTTATAGTCATACCCATCTCTCTCTCCCACCATGCCTTACTCTTGGCAACCACTAACCTGTTATCCATCCTGGTAATTTTGCCATTTGGAGACTGTTATATAAATGGAATTATACAGTATTTGAGGTTGGCTTTTTTTCAGTAGGCATAATGCCCTTGAGGTTGTTTAAAATTGTTGCTTGTGTCAATAGTTCTTTTTTTATTACTGAATTGTGTTCCATGGTAGGGAAGTACCACAGTGTAGCTAATTACCTATTGTAGGACATTTTTATTGTTTCCAAGATTTTAGCTGTTACAAATAAAGCTACTGTAAGCAGTTGTATACAGATTTTGACATACAATTTCGTTAATCTGGTATAAGTGTCTATGAGTGTGATTGCTGGGTCATATGGTGAGTGTATGCTTAGTTTCTTATATTAGTATAGCCACCCCTGCTTTCTGTTGGTCGTTGTTCCTATGATGTACCTGTTTTCATCCTTTAACTTTCAACCTACATACATCATTGAAGTAAGTTTCTTGTAGACAGCCTATAGTTGGGCCGTGCTATTTTAATGTACTTTACCAATCTCTGTTTTTCACTTGGTGTATTTAGACCACTTGTATTTAAGAAAATTAATGGTATGTTAGGGTTTAAGTCTGCCATTTTATTTTTGTTTTCCTTTTTCTTTTTCGTTCCTCCATTTTTTCCCTGCCTTCCTTTGAGTTATCTGAATATTTTTTAGATTTCCATTTTGATTTGTCTGTAGTGTCTTTATGTACATCTTTTCTACAGTTTTTAATTTGTTGCTCTAGCTATTTTATTGTGTATGCATTACTTGACAAGTCGATTTGTGTCAACATTTTACCAATTTGAGTATAGTGTAAAAACCTTCCCTTTAAGCCCCCTTTACTCTCTGTCATGTACTACCTATAATTGTACTGTCATGTACTACCTATAATTGTACCTATAATTGTCTTAAATATTTCCTCTCTATATGTTGATAATTATATCAAACAATGTTATAATTTTTGCTTCAGCCATCAAACATAAGTTAAAAACTCAAGAGGAGGAGAACTATTTCATTTACCCCTATTTTCACTCTATTTTTCTTTCTTCCTTGCTTATGTTCTAAGATTCCTTTGTTAATCATTTCCTTTTGGTTTAGATAATTCACTTTAGCTATTCTTTCGAGATAGACTTTTTGGCAAGAGAGTTTCTTAATATCCCTTCATCTGAATGGAATGTATCTGTTATGGGTTAAAATGTATCCCCTCAGAAGATATGTTGAAAAGCTAACTCCCAATACCTCAGAATGTGATCTTATTTGGCAAAGGGGTCATTGCAGATAAAATTAGTTAAAATGAAGTCATATTGGAGTAAGGTGGGCCCTTAATCCAGCATGACTGCTGTTCTTGTAAGAAGAGACCCAGACTCAGGCACACAGGAAGAGGGCCATGTGAGGGTGAGAGCAGAGAAAGGACCTGGGGTTACCAGAAGCTGGAAGAGGCAAGGAAGGTTTCTCCCCTAGAGGCTTGGCCCAGTCAACACCTTAATTTCAGACTTCTCACCTCCAGAACTGTGAAAGAGTAAAATTCTCTTGTTGCAACCCACCTAGTTTCTGATAATTTGTGATGGCAGCCCTAGGAAACTAACACAATCTTGGTTCCTCCTCTGTTCCTGAAAAGTATCTTTTTCAGGATTGTCTTGGGACTTTGTGCCTTTTGGCATGTTCGGGTTGTTTGCTTCTTCATCACTCTGTCTGGGATATTTGAGGCAACATGAAAATCCAAGGAGTTCACCACCATGTCATTCCTTGGGTTCTTCAGTTCCTAGCCAATCTGTTTCCTTCTCTTTGCCTTTCAGAATCTTGTTATATTTGTTATACCTATAGTGCCCAGAGTTCTTAGTTGTACCCAGAAGGAAGAGTAGGGAAAAGGATGTCTAGTCCATCATTCTGGAAGCGGATATCTTCTTCTTTTGTTGTTTATTTTTTTAATTGAAGTATAGTTGCTGTAAAATATTACATAAGTGACAGGTGTGCAATATAGTGATTTTCAACTTTTAAAGGTTATACTCTATTTATAGTTATTATAAAATATTGGCTATATTCCCTGTGTTGTATAATATATCCTTGTTTTATACCTAACAGTTTTTACCTCTTAACCCCCTACCCTTATATTTCCCCTCTCCTCCTTCCCTCTCCCTACCGGTAACCACTGTTTTGTTCTCTGTATCTGAGTTCTGCTGCTTTTTTATTATACTCACTAGATTGTAGTATTTTTTAGATTCCACGTATAAGTGATATCATACAGTATTTGTTTTTCTCTGTATGACTTGTTTCACTTAGTATAATACCCTCCAAGTCCATCCATGTTGCTGCAAATGGCAACATTTCTTTCTTTTTTATGGCCAAGTAGTGTTCCATTGTATATGTAATACCACATATTCTTCATCCATTCATCTGTTGGTTCGCACTTAGGCTGCTTTCATGTCTTGGCAGCTGCTGTGAACACGGGTATATGTATTTGTTTGAATTAGTGTTTTTGTTTTTCATGGAAGTCTTCTTTTAAGGCCTCTTAGTAAAGGATCTTCTCCAGTGGTTTTCTGTGGAAGGGTGCATGGGACTTATTATTGTTGTTATTTTTAGATTTTATAGGTCTGAAAATACTTTTTTTTTGTCTTCCCACATTTTGGTAGTTTGACTGTATATAGAATTTGGGGTCTGAAAGCAGATATACCAAGAAATTCATGAAGCATATGCTTTAGGGCCTCTCATTTACATATACCACTTTCAAGATCTTATGTCTAATTTTGCATTTACATTTCAGAATTATTTTCTTAAAGAGGACTCTTCCAAATTGTATAAGCTTCACACCTCACAAGACCTAGAAATCCTTTTCCCTCAGAAGTTTAGAGGAATGACTCCTCCATTTTCTAGCTTCGGTGAAGTCCACTGACATTGTGATTCTTGGCTCTGTATTTAACTGTATTTCCCCCTCTCTGAGGATCTTTTATTATTATTATTACTACTACATTAGAGTACATTTGGATTATATTAGCTTAGCTCCTCTAAAAATCTTAATTTTACTCGTGCATTCATTTTAATCAAAGGATACTTCTAAAGTTATGTAAAATGTTTTTCAACACTTGCTCTAAAAATGCTGTTTGTAATATTTTCTGTTATAGTATGCAAATCACCTCTGTAAAGCAATACAAGAGAATAACTTTTTTAAACTTTAGGTTTAAGGCACACAAACAAAAAACATATAAACATATTTTATTTTAAGGAGTTGCTGTGTGACCTTCTTTTTGATCATAAGGGTTATAAAAATTGTGCATTTTTTTTTCCTGCCCTGAAACTTGGTTTCAGAGGGAGAATAGAGAATTCAACCTAGTCATGGCAGGACAGTTGTTCTGTACTTATTTTTAAAGGACTATTTATATTTATAATAATCAAACTAACATTTATCTCACCTGAATGAGGATTTTAGTCTAACCATGATTATGGTCTAAAATTACAAATTTTATATGCAAATCTTCCCTTGGTTTGGACATTTAAAGAAAAACTTTAATTTTTACTAACGCGTGTATGTCAGTCCATTCAAGCTGTTAAACAAAAATATCATAGGCTGGGTGGCTTATAAACATCAGAAATTTACTTCTCACAGTTCTAGAGACTGAAAGTCAAAGATCATTGCACTGGCAAGTTTGGTGTCTGGTGAGGACCTGCTTCCTCGTTCACAGGCAGCTGTCTTGTCAGTGTAACCTCATGTAGCAGAAAAGGGCAAGGGAGCCCTCTGGAGCCTCTTTTAGGGCACTAATCCCATTCATGAGGGCTTTGCCCTCATGACATAATAACCCCAAAGGCACCACCTCCTAATAACCATCACATTGGTGGCTTAGAATTTAATATGAATTTTGGGGGTAACACAAACATTCAGTATGTAGCACTATATGAAAGAGGAAAATCATTGAAAAGTATAAATTTTAAATAACATTTTTGAAGAATTAAAGAACTGAAATGTTAAGAAAAAAATAATAAGCCAAGAAAGTTCTATGTTTGTAATAGACTCATTATGATAGCTGAGAGACAGTTTATATTTCCCTATAAATGATCAGTCATTTGCTAGTGGCAGAGTTCATAATATGAACCTTGACATGTGTAAGATTGCAGTTGTCTATGTAATGTAAACGTAATTAGAGGTGACAGATATTTTAGTTCCATTCCTTGGTGTGTTTGATGATGTCAGTTACCCACCATTGCATCCTACTGTAGAAATAGTACAATTTATTCATAAGTCATAGTATATTTAGTATAAAAATTTTCCATATTTCATTCTGTTCTCTTAAAATGACATGCTTGTAGAG
Organism: Leucopleurus acutus; assembly: GCF_964270905.1. Taxonomy (NCBI): domain Eukaryota; kingdom Metazoa; phylum Chordata; class Mammalia; order Artiodactyla; family Delphinidae; genus Leucopleurus; species Leucopleurus acutus. Next base: position 48,639,228 of record NC_139146.1, on the reverse strand, counting down.
TATGAACATACTTTGATGATTGTTGTATATTATTAGAGTGATAATTGATTATTGATTACTGTTTTGGAGCTGGATATTATCCAAGTGTGTCAGAAATATAAATTCACGGTGAGTTAGAGTGAAGACGTCTTTGAGATCTTTAACTTGAATTTCTTCATTTTATATCAGAAGGAAAGAAGACATAGGAAGGGGTAAAGTAGATGATTTTCTGTAGGTCACAGTGCTTCTAGAGCCTCACTTTGTGATTTTTTTGTTTACTACACTTTCTGCTTCACCATATTAGAAATGCAGAAACACCCCATGAAGCCAGGTGAATGTGTTTTTTTTTTTTTTTTTTTCGGTATGCGGGCCTCTTCCTGTTGTGGCCTCTCCCGTTGCGGAGCACAGGCTCCGGACGCGCAGGCTCAGCGGCCACGGCTCACGGGCCCAGCCGCTCCGCGGCATGTGGGATCTTCCCGGACCGGGGCACGAACCCATGTCCCCTGCATCGGCAGGCGGACTCTCAACCACTGCGCCACGGGGGAAGCCCTACAAGGTGAATGTTAAATCAAAATCTGGTATGAAGTGATTGGCAGCTGGCCAGTCTGTCCTCTGCCTAGTGCCCCTTCTCATTTCATTAACCTCACAATAATATCAATAGAACCCTGCATTTGTTTGTGATTGAACTTAATGGTAAGTTTTTATTTGACATAAAATATGATTTTCATTTTATGTTGATAATTGAACAGAGTTTATAAATGTAAATATAGACATGCTATGGAACAAAGCTAGCCCATCAAAAATAGGAGATTCCTTACAGTGTTCTCGCAATATTTTGCATATCAGTGTCATACTTCAGGCAGGTGCAGAAAAGGCAAGTGGCATGATGTGATAATGATTTATAGATTAACCTTCCTTCTCATGCCAGGTTACATCATGAGCTTCCATAGGAAAAATATTGAGATAACATCTTCTTGCATAGAAAAGGAGATGTGAGCAATTTTCTTCAGAGTAAAATAATGACTGATTCCAAGAGCAGGGGAATAATTTCTAAGCATAAAACCACAGGCATGAAAACATGAAGGAGAGGACTAAAATATTTGACTAAATCAAAATTTTAAATGTCTACATATTAAAAAAAAATACCACAGATAAAATGAAATCACATAGGACACGGAAAATATTTGGAACATACATGAAAAGGTTTTGTTTATTTTTAATTCTGATGTAAACAATGAAGTAGAAAACCTGGCATAGAAACCTAAGGCATTTAGAAATATAGAAATGTCCAGGAGATATATGAAAAGAAAATGTCCGCTACTAATAAAATAAACACAAATAGTAGCAGCATCCCATTTTTCTTCATTATCCTATTGGAGTAGCTTTTAAAAGTATATAAAAGGAAGTGTTGATGAGAATGTGAAGAGAGTAGCACTTTTGTAGGAGTATGAATTGGTATAGATTTCTGGGAATGAACTTGGCCCTGTATATTAAAAGCCTTCACATTTTGATATCCCTTGACTAAGGAGCTGTATTTCTAGTACTTTTTTATATTAAAAGTCAGAGCTGAGTATAAAGTTTTTAAATAGGATATTGCTACACCCCCCTAAAAACATAAATAAAATTAAAGAAACCCAAATGTTCAAAAATAAAATATTTCATATGGTTAAATATAGTCACTATAAGAATATTAAACAACAAATTTTAACAATATGTTTTAGGTGAAAAACATCATATTGCAAGATTGTATGCTTTTGAAGTTTATGTACCTAGATTATCTTTGGGAAGTGGGAACGCAGGGATTATTTTTTATTTCTGTTTTTCTATATTTTAATGACTATATGTACATTATATAATGAAAAATAATGTTACTTAATAATTTAAAATATGCAATGAACTTTCCTAAAACCTACCGAAGCCTAGGAGTGTAAAATAAACCAAGGAAAAGAGGGGATGTGTATGAATTTATTGCCTGTAAAAGTATATTTTGGTGTTTACCAGCAGGTGGCAGTAGCAGACAGCAGTATTTTAGAAATGAGGGACTAGACTTCGAAGTGTTCCTCCTTTTTCCTAGATGTGCAGGATTGTAACCATAGTACCAGAGTGATGCTATGATTTACAGTCATTCATGTACTTAGATGAGAATTTATCTTCAAATATAAATGATCAAAAAGGGTCAAACAAAACACCATTGGAGAAATTTCTAGTACTATTCAGAGGGAGAGCAGAATCTATACTTTACACGGTTCCATGTTTATTTTATTAGTATTGCTAGTCAACACAGAATCGATTATTTTTGTGTTAAAAATGTGAACCAAATTCATAATCTTAGGTCTTAAAAGCTCTCTCTAAATATGCCTCATTGTCAGTCTAACTCAGTATTCTTTTTAAGCTCAAATCATAAAATTTAGAAACTTCTAACAATTGTTTTTTAATAACTCCAGACTTTTAGGGAATACTAAAACACACATGCACACTTTAGTGTAGTATTACAATTATTTTATACTCCATTTCTAATTCAGTTAATGATTATGTGCTTTTGATGAGCGTGTCGGGAGGTTTCTTGCTTGGAGGCTTGGAGGCAGTGATTGGTGGTGTAACTGAGATTGGTTTCCCGTATGGAGCATGTCTCTCAATTTCCCTTTGAGGAAATTGTGTATTTAACAAGAGCAAATTCTTAGAAGTTTTGTCTTTTCCAATTTTGATTTGCTTGACCTTATCCAAGAGTCAAGTACACACTAAAATAGATAAGCCAGTGATAAATATGCTTTGGTACTCAGAGCAAGTTGGTGTTTGGTTAAATCACGCGTATATTACAAATCAATTTCTGAATGAAATTCTGTGTTCAATGGACTCCCACTGTATACATTTTTTCTATGGCAGGGGAAGAATAATGATTAATGTTTCATATATTTCAGGATCTATTATTTTATTTTGTAAATTTGCTCTCATTCCAGACTTGCAAAGTTTTTAATAACTGTATTTTGAAATTAAAAAGAAAAACAGTTGAGACTGAGGGGTTAATTAACCTCAGGGTCACAGAACTTATAAGGATTTCAAAGTTGGGGGAAAAAAAGCAGCTGCAGTTATCACTCTATTCTGAGCTGTGGACCTCTCTCACCTAAACTGCTGAATCTGCTTCCTATCCCCATCTCCTTGATACCCCCCGCCATGGCTGCCTCATCACCCCACAGCTCTCTTGTATAATCCCCACATAGCCAAGGGGATGTCCTTTAAAATGAAGGTAGCTCTGCCACACCCCCATTCCAAAGCCTCCCACAGTTTCCCTTCATTCTCAGAATAAAAATCCAACCTTCTCAGCAGGGTATGTCAAGGCCTGTGTGATCCGGCTCTGTCCCCTACTCCAGTGTCATTTCTTAGAGCTCCGGCTCCTCCGCTCTTGAGTCCAGTCACACTGGCCTCCTCAGCCTGTCATAAAGCACACTCCCTTCTAGACCTGTGACACTTGAAGTCTTCTCCCTGGGCTTCCTCCTCACCTCATCTCGGGGTCACTCTGTGAAGACAGATTCCCTGACACTTCCTGTGCCATCTGTCCATTTACTCAGTTTTGTTTTTCTTCATTGTAATGATCACTCTCTGACACTTGATCCAAAATACATTGTTTCATTGCATATTTTCTGTCTCTTTCACTGGACTGCAGTCTCCACAAGGGCAGGGGACTGTTTTGATCACTACTGTATCTCAGTGCCTAGAACAATGCCTGGTAGGTGGTGGACAGTCAGTGAATTTTTATTTACGTAAGTGAATAAATGAAGAAATAAAGCCTTCACTTTCTCTCAGTCCACTACTCCACAGGTCAGTTTCCCAACGGGTGAAATCAGGTTTTCTTTAGGGCCAGCACCAGACTTTGCATTGAGCACATTATGTGGTGCCCCTTGCTAGCTCTTTGCCATACGGCAGGTCAGAGGGCTTTCTTCTCTCTCTCTACGTTCCTCGTTTATAAAATGAGATAATTAATTTTCTTTTATCTACTTTGTTAAGTTATAGAAAGATCAAAAAGGAAAACAGTTTCACAAGATCTTGCTAAACTGTGAGAAATCAAGCAAAAAGTAATGGTTATTTGAGAATTTTAAGTTCACTACTCTGGCACCTTTGCTGTAGACCAGCAGTAATGGCAGTAAAGGAAAGCCTGGGACATTTGTTTTCAGACTGTGAGAGGGGCAAGGAGAGCAGGATTGGAAGCTCAGGATTCTGAAGACAAATGAACTTGCATGTGAGTCCCTGCTTGGCCCCTTGCTGCCTAAGTGACTTTGGACAGATTATTCAAATTCTCTGGGCCTCAGTCTTCCTTGTAGAAATGGTGTAACTGAAACTGCCTTGAGGATCATTACAGAGATGTTACATGGGATTGATGCGTGTCAAGCACAGTGCTTTATTATTATTGCAAGTGGGGTGACCTGGAGTAAACTTCACAGCACCCAAAGATCACATCTTCTCATTTAAAACAATGTATTTTTCAGACCACCACCCGCCCCATTAGTGGGAAGACACCTGAGTTTTCCTGTCCTTCCGCTGCCTCCTCTCATTCCTATGTAATCCAAGAACTCTCACTCACAGAGGCTTAGTCTCAGGTGAAAACCAAGTGGAGACCAGAACTACAATCCTGGTCCACAGCCGCTATTACACGTTGTGGCCACATGGTGTCACTGTTGCAGATGGCTCCTTTACAGTCCAAAAGCAATTTGTTTACTTTATGCCTTTTCCTAACCATCTCCGGGCAGTAGCACCCATGGTGCTTGGGCTCAGGGGTGCCAGCTCTCAGTCATTACACGCAGGGTGCTAAGTTCTCTGGATCCTGAGGGACTTCCAGCATCAACCACAGGCTGTGGTCAATAATGAGTGACCCCTGAGGCAGTGTCCAAGCTTGGCTTACCATCCTGAGGAGTAATTTCCTCTCTATCAGGCAGCCCCTCACTCAGGAACTGCCCACCTTCTCCACAGGGAGCAGATCTGCAGAACCAGGGATTAAATAGCTTTGCTATGTAACACAAGCGCATGCGCGCACACACACACACACACACACACACACACACACACAGTCATTTACTGTCACTTTCTCTCAGGGCAGTGGACATCATTTGCATAATTAGCAAGGCTGCTTGAGGGACCTTAAAATACAGAAAAAAAAGATTAGATTCTTTTGATAGTAAAACAACAGAAACAACAATATGCCCGTCTTAAATTCCTGTTAATGTTCTTATCTTGATTGTCACAGTGGTAGCATATATTCTGTAATAGTCACTCAGCTTAATCTCCATCTGAAGTGGGCACAGCTGTGATATGGGTCTCATAGAGTCACTGCGTCAATACAGAGCTTTTAAGGAGAAGAGCGAAGGGGTTATGAATTGACCCGCCAGGGTGCAAAGGCTCTCCTTTCCCAGACTCTGGCAAATACCTCTCTTCAGTGCTGTTGGTCTATTACCAGTTCTAAGAAGCACAAGGGGCAGCAGACAAGATAAAAGAGGGCTGGGCAGGAGGTCTCTTAGTCTTGTCCTCATCTGAGCCTTTGGTGGAAAGGGCAGCAGAGGTTTCTAAGGCTCCTGTATGGCCCAGTCCATTCAGGGTGGGGAGCAAAGCCTTAGCTAGTCTTAAAGAGCACATTCACCATCTTCTAGGGTCTTCTAGAAGCCAGGACAGTAGTTGGCAGTGATTTATGTATTCAGGGTTCTGATTCTGGCGAGACATGATTAATCATCACCAACTATGGGTACAAATATGCCACACTTCATTTTTATATAAATACCTTTCTGAAAACAAACGTCCTAGTGTCATGACATAGCCCGAGGCTCTTTCTTCTTCCACTTTCTCTCCAAATCAGACTAGCTCATTTATAAGCTTTCTCATTGGACTTTTCTTCTTCCTCTTCTGAGTTGCAAATTTAGCACATTAATTGGCACACACACTCAGTATTGCCACCTTTAGCATCTTTGCTTTTCCTCTTCTCCTGAACTTCAAAGTTTGTCTCCAGGCTGGTATTATAGCCACATTCCTAGAATTGTCAGTCTGAACCCTCTCTTTTCTCCACACAATTGTCTGAAATAATTTACTTGTTATCTTTAGCCATTATGGAAAAAATGCCTGTTTATCATACAGACATGATTTCCATTTCTGAAGGTCTGTGAAACTTCTGCAATAAATCAAATCTCTTCTGTTTTCTCCCTATTATTCTAGCGTTACCTACAGAATTATACTGTTCATTAATAAAACGTATAATCACATCTAGACCAAATGATCTAATTGTGTAAATTTTCTTCTGATCCAGAGTTCCTGGCACTCAGGCCATTTCCTAGCAAACCTATTATGACTCATAGGCTGCTTCCAAATGCTGTGTGTTGGCCCCAGGTTCTTTTTTCAAACTATAAAAAGCAACCTTGAAAATTTTTACAATTTAAGATAAATCAGAGATAGTTTTTCTTCCTTTTGCCAGCCTTCATTTTTCAACCAAAAGAAGGATGCATGCACCAAAGCTGAAATGAAAAACTCAGCATCTACTGTAGAAAAAGCACTCAACGTGTTATTTAATCCTCAGAAGAACCAACTGTGTGGGTTTAGTTTTCATTATTCCCTTTTGCTGAGAAAATTGAGACTTGGAGAAGAGAAGTAACTTGCCCAAGGTTAATCAGTCCAGTGGACAGATCCCAGTCCTTCTGTACGTACCACTTCCAGTTAATGCCCCAGGTCCCAGAAGACATTCAACAATGGTGAATTTACCCTTTCCGACTACCTAAGGCTTTGCTCCACACCCCTGAATGGACTGTTGTTTTTAGTGGAATAATATTCCATGGCTGGAATTCAAAATTTAAACCAGTTCTTTATATTCAGTAAAAGAAAAAGAAAAGAATGATAAACCATTGTGGGAAAAGAACAAATCTTAAGTGTATTTGTTAGTTACAACTCAGCTGACCTAGCAGTCTGTTTTGTCTCTGGGCGGAGTCACAGTCACCATCCAGTCACTTGTGTTTAACAAGCCCTGGATGGCGTGTACTGTTGTGTTACAGAATTACATAGCTGTGAGCTTTATTATGATGTACTGTCAACAACAATAGTTAAAATGGTAACGGAAGTAGACAGATCATTTGGGCAATGTTGTTCTCATTTCATTTGTGTGAACTCAACCATGGTTCAGGACTTGTTATCCAGGGAACCTGTGTTCCTTGTCGGGGATGCATTCTGGAGTGTCCTGTGACAAGTTCATTGTGTACCAAGCACTGCCCTAGACAAGACGACTTATACCCACCCTGTCATCTGGGGATGATAGACTTTGAAAGCTGGGGCACTTCTCAAATTCTTGCATGGATCCACCCCTTCCAGTTCCACCTCTCTCTGCACCTCCTCCCAACCTTCTGAGGTCCCCCTACCTATCTCACTCTTATAAAGACTCTGTGAGCCTTCATTCAAAGAAAGAAGCATCATGACTGGGGGAGAGTTTTGATTACTGGTAGAAGAATCTCATTGCCCCAGCCCGCTAATAACATGGATAGAGTGTTTAAGTGTTGGCCAGTGGTTGTCATCTTTATTTATAGTAAACTTTATTGAAATTAATTCCACCTGTTTCTTTGTACTTTTAAAAATGTGACTAGTAGAAGAATTAAAGTTATCTATGCAGCATATATTATATTTCTATTAGACCTTGTGGCTCTAGTGGATTTCTGCTATTTTGGGGATTATTATATAGAGAGACTTATAATCTATTTTTTTGTATTTAAGATTATATCATTAAATATTTTTTCTCAAGCCATGACTTTTTAATAGCTTCATAATTATCCATCATTTGAATGGCCAGCATGTGTTTAAACACAACATCCTGTTCTGTCCCCGTTTAGCCATTTAGGTCATTTCCAATTTGCAAAGTAAGGACTTTTAAAAAATGAATTTGTTTTTAACCAATACCATTTTTCTTCCCCACATCCATTGGAGTAAATTTGGAAAAGTTAAATCTAGAAGAAATCATTAAAAATTAAATACCTTCATTATAGGAAGTACTCACTTTTAATGTTATATTTCTTTTTTTTTCTTTTTCCTTTTTTTGATTTCTTGTTTTACAAACATATATTGAATTTTCATTCTTTTTTATTTGAACGTAAGTATTTTATGTTTTCCATTTTATTATAAGTTATTGTAAAAAGAAGAGAAGGAGATCATGTAATAGCTGTACAATGTTCTATTGAGTGAATATATCATTTTCCTTTGCTATTGGCTTTATAGGCTGAATTCAGTTTTGAACAGTTATATATAATGTATCTTTTTTCTCCAAATTTTAGATTATTTCCAGTTGTTCACTGCATAAGTCTCAGATGGGCATTTAAGAAAAAGTACCCAAAGAAGGACTGTGTATCAAATCCTAGTAAATGCCGTGCTTCAATTTAGAAGTTATATTGTTGAAAAGTTATAGGATGCTCTTCACAATTAAAATAATTAAGACCGCATGTCTCCTAGTTCTCTTTTTCATTTTGCTGTGCTGCCAGCAGAACAAATATATATTAATAAAGTCAATCTCTAAAAGCCCATCATTTTCCTATTGATTGAACAAATGCATGGTATTACTTTAATAAAAACATGTATTTAATTGGCTCTTGAATTTAAGCCGATTTTCCCATTACTAATAATTCTTATCATGAGTGTATGGGTGTGCTATGAGTGTTTTCACCCATTTAAATAGCACAGTTGCTACCAGAATTTTTCTTGGGCTGTCGTGCTATATTATAAATGTCAGCAGAACACTAAACAATCGTTCACTGCACACTAGATTCTAGTCACTGACTTTGGTTAAGTTTGGGCTGTGGAAGTAAAATATTAAGAAAGAAGCTTGGAGTGGGGGAGTAATTGAGCTAAATTTTCAGCAAGGGAAACCATGAGTAATTGAGATGCAGAGCAAGGTTATGGGCGAGGACATCATCACTCGTATTTATATTCACATTGCTGCTAGTAGGATGGTGTTCTTGAGTATGAGTGCAGTGTAATGGATGAGTTGAAGGCCCATAGTCCTTTCTTTTTCAGATTAGATGTAACAGGATATAGGTGTCAGTGAAAATAGAAAGGACAACAGGGAAATCAAGAGCAGGAAGCCTGAGTGGAGCAGTGTATTGAGCTCCAGCAGAGATGAAGGATGAGGATTTTAACCCATATTGTAACTCCATTTCTCCCAGGTCCACAGCTCTGTTCAGGTGGTCATTAAACAGCAGATCACAAGGAGTGGTGGCAAAAGCATAGACATGAGGATTCTGGAAACTTAGGTTGCCATTCCAGGTCTACTGCTCAGGAAAGTAAGTTCACCTCTGAGGAATTCAGAGTCCTCAGAAGTCAACTCTAATATGGGGACTGAGCCCGGATCAGGGTGGGTCAATATGTCTTCTCTTCTATAACTTGATGCTTGGGAATGACTTCCTAAAGTTCAGTGTTTAAGCCATATTCAGGGTCGGCTCAGGGATAAAAGTGTCCTGATCAATTATTGATGTCTGTGAAAAGTAATGTGATTACTCTGTTTAGACAAAATCATCTCAGCTGATCTTCTAAGTTAAATATTCTATAATTCTTTGACTTCAGAAGATGTGTTTGTCCTGCGAATGTAAAACTAGGAAGATTCAGTTGAAGGCTTTGTTAAAAAAATCAGTAATGTATTAAAATTTCTTGCATGATTTGTAAATAACATATAAAATAGAGCCAGTGTTAATTGAAGAGCTGTGTGGTGACAGTAAGAGTCAATCTTAGGGAAATGTGTAAATCCATCAAAAAGGGCAAAATTATCCAAAGCAAGGGTTCTTGTTCACTGACCACATCGTTATGTTAAATAATAAATTATTTAATTTATTTAATTATCATTATGATAAATTGAATTAATGTTTTAAAATTGTCAGAAGTGTAAGATACAAGAGTGGTGCAAGTGATTGCTCTTAGTACTAGGGAAATTTTGCATGGGGACAACTCAGCCCATCATATTTTCTAAGTCAAGGGTCCTTTCTTTCACAGTAGTCTATAAGCCCACGGTTATAGTCTATCATGACAGATGTCAAAATCATGGTGATACTAATACTGAGATTTAATGAGTTTTACTCTGTTCCAGGACCCATTCAACGTGCTTCACACAACTCAGTTAATTTCTCATACAAGCCTAATAAGTCATTATTATTATTTTTATTATCATTATCATCTTATAAATTAGGAAACTGAGGCATAGAAAAGTTATACAACCTACTCAAGGTCACAATACTAGTAGACAGCAGAGTTCTTAACCTGATAGTGACCATAATTACCGTTTTGAGGGTCTACTCTGCACTGAGCACTATGCCAGAAGCATTCCATAGACGATCTTGTATCAGGTCTGTTTTACAGATGAGATAACTGAGGCTCAGGTTGCCTAAGTTATGAGTCCACTGTCGCCCAGCTAGTAAGTCTCCTAGCTGAGAACCTCTAATTCCAAAGAACATGATGGGTTCAGTCCTCTCTTCTGTGAGTGGTTATATAACTGTGGATATTCTTTTTGCTAAATCAAAGTGAATGAAATACATGTATTGAAATCTGGATCCCATTTACTACTCTAGATTTACAGAATGATAGAAGGCGGAATGTCTGGAAATGCATCTTGAATAAGCATATACCACAGTCCTGCAGAAATTTACACCCTGCACAGCTGGCTGGTTATCATGATTTGGGTCAAAGCTCAAAGGTTACTTCCTCAGAGAGATATTCTGTGGTCACCCTAAGTTATGTTTTTAAAGTACCTCCCAAATATACATTCTCCCCCCCACACACCTGCAGTGCAGTTACTCGCTGTTCACGTTACTTTGTTTCTTTGTTACTTTGTTACTTTGTTTTGTTGTCTTCTGAGCACTTATCACTATTAATGTTGTCCTATCTATTCTTTACTGGGAAATAGTTTCATGAGAGTGGAGAGCGTCTGGTTTTATTGACTACTCTAACCTCAGAACCTAGGACACGAAGTACAACCTAAAATTTCTATTGAATGAATGAATTTTGCTTATTCTCCTTATTAAAAATACCCATAGCAGCAAATTTTTATTGACCAGTTCCCTATATGCCTTGCTTTGTGTTAATATACATTTTCTGAATTTATTTCTAACAGCAAATCAGGGAGTTGGTCCTATCAGCTTGAGGAAAATAAGGCATACTGAGATCAAATTACTTGCATAAGGACACACACCTAGTGGTTAAGAGGCACAAGCCAACCCAGAGACCATACCCAATATTGCCCTCCCCTGTGACTACAAATGTCCTGAACAGTTTGATCTACTCCTCGGTTGGTCTTCCCAATAAGTTATTTATGTGGTTTCATTACTGACTTTACAGACAAGATATAAATTCAACTAACATTTATTGAACATGCTCATAGATTGTGTGGCAAACATCATTAGTCTCCCTTTACAAGGGGAAAAAAGGAAGTTCAGGTAAGTAATATCAGTATTGCTGGCAAGTGGTGAATCTGCAGGACAAACCCAGGACCATTGATTTCAAGTCTCCTGCTCACTCTGTTATGTATTAAAGACAAATGGCATCTTCAGCCACGGGTTTCCTTACCATTATTTTCAAACTGTGTATCAAGCGGAAGAGTTGTAGCATGGTAGATATTGTGATTCCATTGTAAAGTGCTCTCTTGGGGCAGATAATATATGAATATAGATTCTGGATAGTGGTTTAGTCCACATCTATACATGAGTTGATTTTTTTGGCAGAGATCTCACCTACACAAAGAGGTGTCCTGGATGATTTCCTTTCTCTCCAATTTACATTTGTGTTCCGTATCCCTAAATGGCAGTTGACAAATTTCTGGATCTCTCATTGATTTGCTTTTGGGATAAAGAATAATTTCAGGAGTAATTCAGAAATACCAAAGCAAATTTGTGCCCCTTTTAAAGAGGTCAGATAGTTACTAAACTAATAAACATACATTTGGACTTCTCCTATACAAGAAAGAGAGGCTGCAGTGGAAAGATATTTCTTATAATGCTTAGCTCAACTATTTTAAAAGTTATCTATTCAGAAGAATTAATAGCAAAAAAGAAAACAGGGCTTCCCTGGTGGCGCAGTGGTTGAGAGTCCGCCTGCCGATGCAGGGGACACAGGTTCGTGCCCCGATCCGGGAAGATCCCACATGCCGTGGAGCAGCTAGGCCCGTGAGCCGTGGCCACTGAGCCTGTGCGTCCGGAGCCTGTGCTCTGCAACGGGAGAGGCCACAACAGTGAAAGGCCCGTGTTCCGCAAAAAAAAAAAAAAAAAAGAAAAGAAAACAAAATATAAAACCAAAAAAACAACCAAACCGCAACAATCTAGAGATTCCAAACTGACCAAATAGAAGAAAGAGAAATGTTTCTGCATTCCTCTAGGAAATGGGAAAAAATATTATGTTTTCAGGTATAATATGTCAATTGATATTCCTTTAAGGTAGACTAGCATGTTTAGGTTGTCAAGCAAATATTCTGATTCTAAAATGGGAGACAGGCTCATAAAATTAAAAATACGTTATATTCCCCAGGCTGTTTGAAAAGTGATAGAGCCATTTGTAGCTTCTAATACAATCTAAGGAAAACATGCAACTTATTGTATCAATTCAGCCATAACATAGCAGAAGATCATTAGTACTCTGCTGTCAACAACTGTAGAAGTTGTGAGCAGCTAAATTGCTAAGACCACATCAGAGTGAGGACATTAGTAAATTTTTTCTGAGACCTGTATTAATATAAATTCAAATGCTAAATTTCTGATGAATATATACTGACTGTTACCAATACTTTTATTAAAGATCTTTCATTAACTCCACATTTTTCAACCAGATATTTGACTAGCAGATGATAAGGTGATTTCCCTAAGAATGCTTGGGAAGTTCATTAGTTATGTCCAAATAAATATTTAGATACACCTCCTCCCCCAGCCTGATCAATTGATCAGCTTGATCAACAGCAAATAAACTGAAATTTGGGACATGTTTTGTGGGATTAGAGACCATTGACTGTCACAAGCCCCTTGTCCTTTAGTTTCATGTGCTCTGGAGAAAGGCATCTGTTCCTTTGAGATGCTCAGCTCGGGTTTTGTGTTATGCATTAACAGATGGATAACTGAAACCAAATTTTATTTCAGTCTGTATGCTTAGGATTTATTAGAGTAACGTGACTGATGTCACTCATTCTACTTAAATTTGTCCCAGAAACGTCACATTCATTATTTCATTTCCTTGTGCCAACAACCTTGCTGGTGGGGGAGGCATCATCCCCACTTCATAGATAGGAAAACTGAGGTTGAGCAAGTGATAATTTGTGGCTGACATGATTAACATCCACACTTGACTCTTAAAGTTTTTTTCTTTCCATTTTCCCTCGATAGCACTTATTTTTATAACTCTGTCCAAGATGATACTCAAGTTTTATTCAGAAGTTTTTCAGAATTACATTTGCAGTTTTGTTGTTGCCTTTTTTCTACTGGGTTGGTCAAAAAGATCTTATGGTAAAACCCGAACGAACTGTTTGGCCAATCAAGTATATGTTCAGTGGCCTTTTTTCTCCTTACCGTCTTCGTCCCACCCTAGGAAGCTGAGGGCTCAGGGAAGTTTCAATTATTAGACATGTTAAGGAAATGGTTACTTAAGTGGGAAAATTTAGGGGACTAAATTTGGGATAAAGGGGACTTACTATAGGGGACTTAAAGTACTTAAAGTGTGTAGGGGACTTACTATAATATACATTTTCCCCCCAGGATCTTAGCTAATGTAAAAGACCTTTGTAGATTATGTTAAGTATTAGGAACCTCACCACAGTGTACCCTGCACTGTTTAATTGCAGATCTTGGAAACACTCATTCAAAGATGCCAGGCATTTAACACAGTTTCTGGTTCAGTTTTGCTAAATTGCAAACATCCTTGAAAAACTGATAAACAGGAATGAGCCTCCAAATGCCTCCAGAAAGGCAAAATGCTTAGAAAAAATAAAAATCTCTAATTGCAGCAGCACATTTTATGGTCAATAAAGTGTTCAGTATGCTATGCAGCAGGGGTATTTCAACTGAGAGTCAAATAAAAATAACTGTGCATGTGATAGCTCAATGAAAAGTTTCTTTTCTCAGCAAGAGATAAAAAAACCTCAGCTGTTTCCAGCCTGGCATATTTGTTTAATTTCTTGCACAAAGAGAATGTGTGGATTTAGTCTAGCTAAAACAAAACAAAACAAATAAATTCGTGGTAGTAGGCTACTAAGGAAAGTTATGTATTTGATTCTGATTGATTTGGAATTATTTAAATGAAGTCTTTTCTTAAATGGGAATCCCTATGCTGACCCCATTGATTTTTCTTCCCAGGAAGGAATAGCACTTCTCTCTTTATTTCCTCTCTCTTTCTTCCTTCTCCATTACCCATCCATCCATACATCCCTTCTACTAGTATTTCCTAAGCATATGCTTGTACCACATTCCAAGGCTTATGCTTGTCAATATCCCTTTCTTCTTTTAAAATTTAAACTGAAAAGTATGAATAAAATTTTGTGGAATCTCAGAGGAGGGAACAGCTAAAAGCCTTGGGGAGCTGGCTAAAACCACACAGTAACTTTTGAGGTGGGTCTTGAGGGAAGAGGAGGATTATGCCACAGAGAGTGGTTTTATTTTAGTACTATTGCCACCTTTTCCTTGAACTTCTCTTACCTGGAGTTCATTAACATCTTTCATACTGTGATTATGCACATAATTATTATTGTTCCATCTGATGTTATGTTAATAATCTTCCTGCCTAAGTCTTCTAATCCTCATGGCTCTACTTGTTTTTTCCATCCCCATGTTCAACCTAATTTCATATGAATTTAAATGGATTTGGGCATTCTGGTTACATTAATAAAACGTTACCTGGCAGATGCAAATGTCCCTTTTTGAGATAAAAAGAATCAGTTCATTTACTTTTCTTAAGGCTCTTTATGATGAAAATTTGACATATAAATGAAAAGAGAGGCTATAGTATAATAAATTCCATGGACCCTTTACCAGGCTTCCACAACTGTCAACAATCGGCAGCCTTGTTTTGTCTATTAATTTATTTGGTGGGGGACGCATTTTTTTAAATAGATGCTAGGCATGATGTTTATCTTCTGCAAATTCTTACATATGCAACTCCAGCTGAAAAGAACATGTTTATACGTAAGCCTCATGCAGTTATCACACTTAGCACCATTGATAATATTCTTAAAAAAATTAATACTCGGACCATATTTGCATATTCACATTTCCTCACTTATCTCAAGAATTCTTTTTTTAATATTGTGTTTGTCACATCAGTCTGAACTTAGTCCTTTTATTGCATTTGACTGTTGTGTTTTCCAAGTCTATTTTGATATAAAACACTTGCTCCGCTTTCCTTTTTATTCAGGCTTTTGATTTGTTTGAGAAACTTGGCATGTGTTCTGGATGATGTCTTACACCGTGGACTTGGCTGAGGGCTTCCTCATGGTACCTCTATTCACATCCCCTCTGTTCAGCCTGCCCCCTGTAGAGGCTGGATTAAATCAGGTTCTTTTCTGTTTGCAAGGCCTAGGTAATCAACCAGGCAGCAGTAGATGGAGGCAAATGAAACCCAGTGTGTTCCCCAGAACTGCCACTCAGGAAATTGTTCTCTGTGATTTGCTTTGGGGTAGAAGATAGGACACCTTAATCTGTGCAAAGGGGCAGGCTTAAGTAACAATAGATGCCTGCAGTCTTATCTTACTAAGAGGTGGGTCACTCCATTTAACTGAGTTTATGTGCCTAATGGGATTCTAAATTTGTGGCCAGGGCTGAATTGTTTGAGGCCCTACAGGAGAAATGTTGTACTAACATCAGCAGTCTGCCTTCTCTCTTCTTCTGCTCTACAACTCACATTTCCAGTATAAATCAGTGTGGGGCACTTAGAAAATATAATTGGAAAGGACAGTAGATTATTAGCCTTCTCAGGGCAACCACATGACTCAGTCTTGTACCTCACAGGTACACAGGATTAGATGAAAAAATGTATATAAAATATATAGCTACTTAATACTCAGTCCTAGTAAATTGCTGAATAAATGGTAGCATTTATTTTGAAAATGTATTTATAATTACCCACTTTTCTCAGGGGATGCCAGTGCCCCACTTATTTGATAGTAAAGCCATCTTCAGGCTCAGCAGCTGCACCCTGATTCCCAGCACAGCCGCAGATCTGGAGCTTAGGATGAAGATCTCTGGGCTCTGAAATCGTTATGAAAATTCCCCTTCACTTTATCATCATACCTCTTTATTTCTCCTTCTTCCCCTCTCGATTTCCTTGGCCAGATTGGATTGTACATCCCTGGAGTATGTATGAGCCCTCAAAATTCTATGGAGTCACACACTGTGAGGTGATTTCAGTGTCTAATTCCATACAGTATCAGTGAATTGGGTGCACTTGGATCAATCTGTAGATTTCTTTAAATGAAAATGATGGTCATAATCCTTTCATTTAAAAGAAACTTCAGAGTTTATGAAACGTATTTGTATATTCCATATCATTTAATCCTTAAGCAATGCTGTTTCAAATAATTTTATACACCATAAACAATGAAGCATGGTGAATTTAAACAATTTGTTGAATGTTATAGAAGAGGAAATAAACTCTGGCTTTAATTCCACTGGTTATTAAAAAGTGTTTTTGGTACTTTCTTTGTGCTGGTTTTATGGTTACATAGGGTATCAGGGTAGAAGATATAGTTCTACCTAGGGACCTTAGACTCTAAGTATGAAATATGAAGAGATGGGAGGTATACTCATAGGGAGCAAAAGAGAAGAACAGGAAATTCAGCTAGGAGCTGAGGTTCCAGAAGGATCTTGTGTTCTAAGCAGACATGCTCTACTGTTCTTTCTACTCAAAGGTCTAGAAGAGTGAGAGGGCCCAGGCCCTCTGTGTGATGGCAGCATAGCATGTGGGAAGTCAGTGGTGGGAGATGTAGATGCAGAAGTAATCAGAAGTCAAATGATGAAGGCCCCCACTGGTGACTACTGCAATGACCTATCCAAGAGCGAGTGAGGGTCTGAGCTCATGGATGAGGATGGACAGAAATTTGGGGGTGGTCAAGTTCTTTTTCATCATAGTTACCGCTGACATGTCTGGGGGTGGTGTTTAGTGAGGAGAGGTCAATAAAGGTCAGAGCAGTGAGGAATTAGTACTTGCCACATTGGTTCTCATTTGAACCCCAAAGACAGCAGGAGAACAAGGACAGGTCAAGGTAAACTTTCATTGAAAGACAGCAGTGATTCCCAGAGCTCATGACCTAACCTTGACAAAATGCTCCTTGAGGATATGGACTTCGGAGAAATTGTTTGTTGACTGATTGTTTTGATCGGAATGCCATTGATTCCCCATCATTGATTAGGTTCACCATTGATTTCCCATTGGGAATGAGCACCGAGGAATGAGTCTTGCTTTCTGCTCTGATGGGGAAGAAAACAGGAGCGCCAGGAGCTTGGATTGTATCTTCCATTTAATTTTGAAAACCTGTTTGGATCATTTCAGTTCTAAGAGATTGTATTTGAAGTCATTTGCCTCGTTGATATTTTTATTGCATGAAGTGATTCACAATCAAGAGCTATAAATTTAATTTTCTGAATAGTACACCTAAGCTGTAAAAGAATTGAGTCATTTATTCTCTTGAATTTTTTAAAAGCAGTATTGAACTGTAGTTATTACTGAACTAACTAACTGCAATGCATCTTCTTGCCTTTGATACCATCCATTGCATGCTCTTCTCAAGTACAGAGAATGCTGTAAAGACCCAGGATCTGGATGTGAACAGCAGGATGCTTTGTCGCTAACTTTTTGTTTTTTCCATCATCAAAGCTAAAACTGTCTTACCATGGTCAGGGTCATCTATTTATTTTCTTATCTCAGCTCAGATGACTAAAAATACAACAAATGATTATTAATGACAGCACAACAACTCTAAAAATAACTGAGCAGCCAGTTACTCCCCTTTCAAAACATCCCCGATAAGTCACCTGTCTATATGATAAATGATTCCTATCAGGGTCCAAAGTCAGTCTTCAGGATATAAGCCCACCCTTTAAGCAAAAAAGATTCTATGATAGAGAAAGAACTGAAAGGCAAATCAAAAATATACTTATATAAATTTCTTTTGTATATTCAGTTTTCATATTTCATAAATACATATCTAGCATAAAATTGACATTTACTCTGAACCATTGACAGCAACAATAAAAAATCAAAATTTCTGTCTACATCTTATCAAATGCTTATTATATTGTCATCTCGTTTAATCTTGTCAACAGTACTGTGTGATTGACATTGTGATCGTGTCTATCTTTTGGAGATGTTAAATGGATATCAGAGAGGCTAACTGGATTGCCCAATGGAAAGCTGCAGCGTGGAAGCAGTACCCTTTCACTCCAGCTCTTTCTAT
Organism: Leucopleurus acutus; assembly: GCF_964270905.1. NCBI lineage: Eukaryota > Metazoa > Chordata > Mammalia > Artiodactyla > Delphinidae > Leucopleurus > Leucopleurus acutus. Next base: position 48,620,840 of record NC_139146.1, on the reverse strand, counting down.
GCTCTCCATCACACCGTTCTGCCTCCGACATAAAGAGATAGTTTTTGTGAAATGTGACATTGTTCCCTCTGTAAACAACTATATTAGTTTCCTAGGGCTTCAATAGCAAATTACCACAAACTAGGTGGGTTAAAACAGCAGAATTTTACTCTCTCATAGTTCTGCAGGTGAGAAGTCTGAAATTAGGGTGTTGGCTGGCCCACGCTCCCTCCAAAGCCTCTAAGGGAGAATCCTTCCTTGCATCTTCCAATTCCTGTGGCTCCTGGTATTCCTTGGTTTATGGCAGCATCACTGTCATCTCTGCCTCTGTCTTCACATGGCTTCTTCCCTGTATGTCCACGTGTCCTTCTCTGTCTCTTGTAAAGACACTCTCATCAGATTTAGGGCCCACACTAATCCAGTATGATCTCACTTTAGACCTTACCTTAATTACATCTGCAAAGACTATTTCCAAATATGGTTATGTTCTCAGCTTCCAGGGGTAGATAAATATTTTTTTAACTTATTTATTAATTAATTTGTTTTTGGCTGCGTTGGGTCTTCGTTGCTGCACGCGGGCTTTCTCTAGTTGTAGCGAGCGGGGGCTACTCTTTGTTGCAGGGTGCAGGCTTCTCATTGCGGTGACCTCTCTTGTTGCAGAGCACAGCCTCTAGGTGTGCGGCCTACAGTAGTTGTGGCGCACGGGCTTCAGTAGTTGTGGCTCGCGGGCTCTAGAGCACAGACTCAGTAGTTGTGGCGCACGGGCCTAGTTGCCCCACAGCATATGGGATCTTCCCGGACCAGGGTTGGAACCCATGTCCCCTACATTCGCAGGCAGATTCTTAACCACTGTGCCACCAGGGAAGCCCAGGGGGTAGATAAATTTTTGAAAGGACACTATTCAACCTGTTATAATTATGTTTCTTATTTCTACTCTAGTAGGAAAATTAAACTATTGGTTAACAATAATATCAAATTAATGAACATGGTTTGAGTCCTGATATTTTTGATGGTCAATTGATTGCCCAAAGTTTAAAATTTAGGGCTCTTTATGATTGTGCTTTGAATCTCTATATTTTACCAAAGAGTAAACTATACCATTTCACTAGCTCTGATGGTACAATATTCTGTACCCTGTACTTACTAGAGTTGGTTCCCATATGTTGGAACTTGCCAGAACTTGCTGTACATGTCCCTCACAGTCATAGAGAAAGACAGCAGATGCTGAGTGTCTCCTGTTATTGAGATGTGTACAGAACTTATAAAACATGGCTCTGACCATCAGGCCTATGCAATGAATATTCTCAGGTTGACAGACTGAATAGGGAGTGGTCATCAGGGCTCCCTGGAAGGTGAGCTTGATCAACCAGTGATTCTCAAATCCTTCTGATAGGAATCTCCAACTTTTTCCATAGATTGATCTCTTTTCATTTTTGCTAGGTCTGTAGTAACTGGGGCAGAATAAAGTGGGGTTGGCAATGGGGTCTTTAAGTGAACGTGTCACTCATATCAACGTAACGGTTGTTAAAACATATGTAACAGTATGAAAGCAAAGCATTTAAATAAGCAGCTGACATGTTAACCTAAGCTTGATAGAATTGAAACTGAACTTATCCAAATTCAATCCAATTTTACCTAAGGTACAATGATTATTTTAAATTATAGAAACGAATGCATGTTGCTTTTTGGAAATTAAAAATACATAATACCAGAAAGAAAACAACAAAACTTCAGTTTTATTACCCTAAAGTAATGACTATAGGTTTATTTCTTGACTTCTTTTATTCTATGCACCCTTTTAACATATTCCTCGCATCCTGCTTTATTTTTAAAATATAAAATTATAGATATTTTATGTTTTTCATGGTCTTTATAAATATTATATTTTCATAGCTGCATAATATCTTATCAAGGGTAGGTTTTACCTAGGAGTTTCCCCATTGTGGGTATATAAATTGTTTCAGATAATTTTGGTATTGTAAATAATACTCAGATGGATAATATTTTATTAAAGATATCTCCCAGAAGGAAATATGCTGCTCTCTAGATATATTTTTATTATCTTTTTCTTGTTTATATTGATCTATATTGAGAGTTAATATTTTTTATATTCCTAATCTGTATTGAAAATTTGTTTTCCAAAATGGTTTGCCAGTTTTTGTTTCTGTGTGTAGCATTCAGTGTCCTCATTGGACTGAATCCCTGCCAGTATTAAAATGCTAACAGCATTAAAATGTTTTTTCAATCATTACTAGTTTGAACAGATGAAAAACAGAATCATATTTTACCTTTAATTAACATTCTTTTACTTGCTAGCAAAGATAACATTTTAATGTTTTCTTAGACAGTATTTTTTGAATTGCTGATTTCTGCTATGAGCTCAGTTGTATTCCCCCAAATTCCTGCGTTGAAGTCCTAACTACCAGTACCTCAGAATGTGCTGTATTTGGAGATAGGACTTTTAAAGAGATAATAAGGGGAAATGAGGTCATGTGGCTGGGCCCTAATTCAATGACTGGCGTCCTTATACAAAGAGATTAGGACACAGGCAACACAAAGACCAAGAGAGAACCATGTGAAGACACAGAAAGAAGGCAGCCATCTGTAAGCAAAGGAGAGAGGTCTCAGAAGAAACCAAACCTGGTAGCACCTTGATCTCAGACTTCTGGCTTCTAGAACTGTGAGACAATAAATTTCTGCTCCTTAAGCCATGCAGTCTGTAGTATTTTGTTATGGCACCTCTAACATAATAACACAGTGTTTCTTGCCAGTTTATTTATTAGGGTCTTAGAGCTTTTCTTAGTAATTTGTATAGGCTCTCTTTATGTTAAACATATTTATTGTTTCCTTTTTGCATTTGTTGCAAAGTCATTATTTGCTTTTTCGTATTTTCTTATTTTTTAGTTTACAACATGTGTATATTTAAGATATTGCCACAATTATTCACCTTTTCCTTTGTGCTTCCCTTCCTAGTACTTCAAAGCTTAGAAAGTCCTTCTTCCTTAAGAGATTTGACGCACTGTTGGTTCTATTTTTTGTTAGTTTTTCTGTGGCTTGATGTTGACCTGTATAATGTAACTATTCTCCAAGTTTGAGAATGCAGACTCACAAAAGTAGGTGAATTTCGAATTTACAGAGCAAAGCTTTCTTTAAGATTTTTATGCCCTGCCCAAAACCCAATCATCTTTATTTAAAATGACCCATTTAAGATAACAGTTATTTTCAGTGGCTTTTACTTCATTTTGAAAACCTGCATTGTCAAATGGAACAATAACCTCATTTTTTAAATCTTCAAATTTATTAAGATCAAAAGTTATAAGGACAAAAACCCTCAAGGTGGAGAATAGCTACAGCTCTCTGAAACCTGTTCAAATGTCTTTGAAATTCTACCGAAATCTTCTTTGAAGTGAAGGGCATGTTTTCTTATAAGATGAAAGAAACAGTCCCTTCTGTTTTTCCTTGTTTTCACTTGTGATTCTTGTGCTAAGAAAAAATTTAAAGTATTCTTTTATGGATCATTTTATCCAGCGTTTCTGCTTTTTCTATTTTTTCCTGTGAAGATCTTTCTAGAACTTATTTAGAAATGTTTATTTCATTTAGTTTTACTCTTAGGCTCATTAAAAAGGCCATCTCTTAAAGGCACTGTCATTTCTTTGTTGGTGGCATTCATTTCAAAATATAAAACTGTCTTGACTTGTGAGATAAAATTGTCTGACCGTTCTGGAATTCCTTGAGTTGAACTACCTTTATATCAATGTTAAATAGTAAAAGATGTCATCTGAGAAATTACTTTAAGGATTTGAATGGCCTTTTCAGAAGAGGTAAAGAATATATTTACTTTTTTTTTTTAATTGAAGTATAGTTGATTTACAATGTTGTGTTAGTTCCAGGTATACAACCAAGTGATATATAGATATCTTTTTCATATTCTTTTCCATTATAGATTATTACATTAGATTTATTATCAAGTTTAATGTGCATCGTTCTACAAAATGTTTATTATAAAAGTCAGACCCTAACCTACATTGTTTGAGGTTATAGTAGTATCTTTTGATAGCCTCCTCCTCTGGTTTGAAAACACCTTGAGAGGGGGAACTAAGTCTGAACGTACTTCTCTGTGTCTCCCTCAATGCTTTCAATGGTTTAAGTACTGATTTGTATACACAAACCATTAACTTGGCAAATTTACCAGTATTTGGGTCTGGCGCTAACTCTTACATGCTTTAGTAGTTCCATCTTTTCAGTGTTGGACTTGGGGATGATGATTCATATTTAGAAAACTCACAAGAGACTGAGGCAGATGAGGTAGAATACCAACTTTTTACTTTACAGTGAGAAATAATTGTCAGATGGATCACAGGTTTCCAGCAACCTGTCTTCTTTACTCACAGTAGAAGATCCACGTAGGGAACCAAATCATAATCAAAAGGTTGCTTGGCAAACGGGGAATCAGTCTGAGTGGAATTAACTCTGTTTTTCATGCTCAGAGGCCTGACCTAACTGTTTGGAACATCCATCTGAAACAGGACTGACTCTGTCAGGAGTTTCCTTAGTATTGGCGCCCTCTCCCGTACAGTGCTTGGTTGAACAACAAAAACACACTGAAACTCATTTTTGCGCAACTCTGCAAAGCAATCTGCCTTTTCCTTAATACTTTTTCCATTAGATACAATAATGCCATTTCAGTATTACACTTGAGTTTCTTATTTATGGAGAAGAAACATTCGTTTTCTCTCTGGTGCCTTTAAATTAGGAGTTGATTTTATATTTTAACAACCAGAGTTTTGAAAGTGCTTTTCTTCTAACCACAGATCTGCACCTATCTTTGTTTCATTGTTTTCGTAAAATTGTCTGTTTAAAACTAAGATGATAGGGTAACAATCTGGATTGAGTCAGAGTTTCTGGAATGGTGTAGCAAGCAGTGGTGAGGCTTAAGATCTAAACAATGCTGAATTCCACTGGAGCCCACTGCTTTCAAATCTCACTTAGAATCATCCAATCTATCCCAGTGATGAAGGATTCATCAATAGATGAGATAGCAGGACATGCCTTGCATTTCTGGAATACTCAGTGTGCCCCTAGGCAGTAATTTCCTGGTGAGAATATCCATTTTGCTTGTTGTTTCCATCATTCTGAGTATCCAGCAGACCTCCTTCCCTCTCCAGCTCATCTATCTTTTATGCAGTAACTTGTTTTGTGGAAACAAAGAATATTGCCCACCATGGCTGGAGGCCTTCTTTCTGTAGCTGCCTTCCCAGTGATTGAAAGCACCTCCTATGTAAAAGTTAGAAAATAAAATTGGGATTGAGAATGTTACAAGTGAGTACTGAGGAATGATGCCACTTTTATGAACAGGAAAGGATATACTGATCACCTTTTAAACTGCCATATTGATGTCCACATGGGCTTATTTATTTTCCTACAGTAGCTCTCCGTGTCATTGCCACTCACATTTTCTCTCTCTCTCTTTTTGATAATAGCCAAATGGTTTTCAATCACTGTTTCTTAAGTACTTCTTCTGAGTAAAATATTTATTTTAGAGCAATGTAAAACCCTGACCATATTTTTTTTGACTATTTGCAAACCTGCAACAGTGAACCTTGGGTCTAATAGTAAATTCCTGTTCAAATGTATATGAGGACAGCAGATATGTAATATTTATTGAGCATCTACTATGTGTCAGATTCCCCACTCTACTCTTTCCATTCATTATCTTATTTAATCTGTAAGATATAGGATGAGTTTTAAATTATTGGCATTTACCCTTTGTGAAAAAGGAAACACAGCGAAGTTAAGTAATTTCCCAAAGGTGCATAAGTGATGTCATCATGATTTGAATTAAGGTCTGTCTGATTTAAAATCCTATGATTTTTTATCTGCCAACAAAGTTACATCCAGTACAATTACAGCTCCATGAAGGCAGGGTCCTTCTGTAATTATTCACCATTGGACCCTCGATACTTAACCAGTTTCCAGTATATATGATATGATTAATTATTTTTTGTGGAAGGATAAAAGGCAGAAATGGATAGAAAATGGAGTGAAGGAAGACAGTGGGGAAGGAAGGACGAAAGAAGGAAGGAAAGATGATAGGTCTGTGAAAATACTACTTTGCTTCAGGTAGCTCAAGCATCACTTCTATAGAATATAAGGAATTTGTAAACTTGCTTAGTGTATATATGTAAATAATTATTGAAAAAGTATCACTGTGTATGTGTATATTTGTATATTAATATATATGCATATATGTGTATATATGATATACATGTATAAATAAATATAATATGTATGGTGTTATATACATATCTAGCCTTGAGTATTTGAAAATTTGCTTAACTGTGGTTACTCAAGTGTATTCAATGTCATCCACATTTTTGAAACACTCTTGGGCTAAGCTCGTATGCAAAGATTGAAACTATTTGCTTTAATGATTGAGTGAATATGAAAGCAAATTAAATCAGAAATCCCTGCTTCCTTATAGATACCATTTTTGGTTTTGCTATGAATCAACCATTGGATACTTTTGTTCGATCATTTTGTTTCTTCATTTTTTTCTCCTTTGTCATAATGCTAGTTAGATTATAATGAGAGAAACAGAAAATTGGCCTTGATGTAAAGGATTTACTTCAGAGGAGCTACTCAAGACAAAAAGGAAAATGTTTCTGGACACAACTGTATTTTAACAAGTGTAATTTTTTTCACAGGTCATAATGATGTGAGTAGAAGTGGGAGTTTTCTATGCAGAAAACAATAGTTCTTTTATAATACAGAGATTCATTGCAGACAGTTATAAGCTGTCATGTATGTCTTTGGCAAGCAAATTTTTCCATATAAATTTTCCTGATACTTTTTTTGAAAAACATGTTCAACTATTCTGTAAATAATTTTGTCTAAATTATTTTGAGAGAAATAGAGATGAAACAATCTGAGAGCTGCAAGCTTGAAAAATTGTCCTTTTTAAAATATTGATTCAATTTTTAAACCTTGAAGATAGCTTTTAGAGTTTATATTTTACTTTAAAGGCAATTACATAAAACTTTTATTATAGTATGTATTTGACATAAATTTTTGAGCACGTTAACATTTTGTGGAATCAAGAGCAGGTGAGAAAGATATACTGCAAACCCAAGAGAAAAGTAGTATATTAAGAACACTGCAGACTTTTGATCCAGACTAACGTGGGTTCAAGTCCTTGCTGTGTCACTTACTAACTAGTGTTCCTTTCTTTGACAAGTTACTTAACCTCTTTTGTTTCTTAATTCCATTCAGTCTCTAAAATACTAAGAGAATGCACACTTTACATGTACTGGATGTTAATCAGATTGTGATGAAAAAGTTCATTATCAAAGAGCAATCATTACAAACTGGTGGTAAAATTGATCCTCTTATGGTAAACACAATATATAAACGTAAAGTGAATTGACACAATTCTTTATAACAAACATGAATTTTAGTATATTTTTCTATGACAAAGACACATGGTCTACGGCTTATACATTAACAGTTCTTGGGAGATTACGAAAACAAACTTTTGAATATTATAGGAAAGCTCTTTTCTCAGTTTAGGAAACAGACTTAAACATTCAACTTTTTATGATGAGAAAGTTAAACTTAAATTTTATAACTTTCTGTATGTATTTTTACCTTTCCTTCCCTTTCTGAGCAATGTGTAGTAGTCTAGTGCTCTGTGTGTCTAAGGTACCTGGGTCAACAGTCTTTTACTCCCTAGTCGTTTCTTATTGAAATGTGTAGCCTATGATTTCACTATGAGTTTAATCAAAGCTTAATCAAGGTTATTTGTACCTTTTAATAGCGTTACTCAGTAATTCCAAGGTATCACAATATTTATATTCCCCAAACCCTTTGATTCTTCCTTTCATATTTAGAGGCAGATCATTATATATGTCTGCATATCTAGAGCTGTTGACTACAGATTACTATCCCAATTAAGCAGCATACATGATGCATGCTACTGGAAATTGAGGAGAAAAAGAGGAGGACAGGGGGAATCGCCAGACCAAAGGGCTGACCTTGATAGCTGGAGAAGCATCATGACAGATACATTGGATATGACTGATGATAAAGAATGAGTGGGTAAGGGTTCCAATTTTTTCACATCCTGGCCAACACGTTGTCTTTTGATAATAGCTATTCTAATAGATGTGAGGTGATATCTCATTGTGGTTTTGATTTAGTTTCCCTGATGATTAGTGACATTGAGCATCTTTTCATATAATTAGTAACCATTTGTATGTCTTCTTGGGAGAAACGTCTATTCAAGTCCTTAGCCCATATTTTACTTGTATTATTAGGGGAGTTTTTCTAATGAGTTATAGGAGTCCCTTATACATTTTGCAGATTAACCCCTTAGTAGGTATTTGGTTTACAAATATTTTCTCCCACTCTATAGGTTGCCTTTTCACTCTGTTGATGGTTTACTTTCTCAAAGAGATGATAGCACTCCCATGTTCATTGCAGCACTATTCCCAATAGCCAAGATGTGGAAACAACCTAAATGTCCATCGATAGATAAGTGTCTAAAGGAAATGTGATTTATACATAGGGTGAAATATTATTGTCCTTTAAAAAAAGAAGGAAATACTGTAAGACGTAACAGCATGGATGAACCCGGGGGACTAAGTGAAAGAGGTCAGTCACCTCATGATCGGAGGTAAATACTCAGCCTCATAGAAGTAGAGAGTAGAATGGTAGTTGCCAGGGGCTGGAGGGAGGGGGAATAATCAATGATGGGTATAAAGTTTCAGTTATGCAAGATGAATATGTTCTAGGGATCTTACAGCATTGTTATTAATACTGTATTGTACACTTAAAAATCTGTTAAGAGGGTAGATCTCATGTTAAGTGTTCTTACCACAATAAAATAAAAGTAAAAAGTTAAAGTGTAACAAAGAAATAATAGAAGAGGATTTTCTTAATCTAGTATAGTATCTACGAAAATAAAGTTTTTAAAAAATGGGTAGAGTTAGAGAAATAAAAATGAGAGACAACATAGTCAAAGCTTACATTAATTTGACCAGAGCGACTGTGAAAGCAGGGCACGGGTAAGGATAAAATACATTCTTAATTGCTCAAACATCAGTGTAGCAAAAATCCAGAGCAATGCTGTTAAATCCGTACAGTGATGCTTTTCAGCCATTAAAAGGTTTTGTTTGAGGGACTCTTTTTAGAAGACTGAGAGTTGTTTTGTTTTGGTAAATTATTAAATCAGTAATTTTCCATTTATTTCTAACATGTAGCTACGTATAGAATTTTACTGTAATCCCTTGCCTAATTGCCTGGAGTGGATGGTCAGGTAGTTCCATTTCATTTAGAAAGCTTGAATTCCTTTTGCCACTCATGTTTCATCTGAAGTGATCATCTTAATAGCATAAGGCTTTCTTTTAAAATCCTATAAGCAGGCTATAGAAGGAGAAATAAAGACACAAAAGGATTTCAGGAAACATAACATGTTTTCTCCTCTCCCCTTTTTGTACTCCTTTAATTGTTTTTTATTAACATACTTACCTATGCCTTCTAAAATATTAATACATTTGTTTAACTTTTAAACCATTTTTAACCTTTCATTACCTCTGGTATTTAGATTTTACAGACTATGTTTCCTTCATTTTCTTCTTTTTTATTTGTATTTACATAAAAAAATATGAAGAACTTTATTTAGGTCACTTGTATTATTTAATTTAAGCCACAGAAATGGGACCCTGAGCTGGAAGGCAACAGTGATCAAGATTAATAGCAAAATAAAATCCTGTGTTTTGTTGGAGGAAGAGTCCTTGTCTTGGCCTTGAGAAATCTGAGTGTGTTGTCCTGTTGGCTCCTATGGCCTTAATTCAATGTTGGCTCTGAGGCCTTAATTAAATCATGTCTCTTCGAGTTCAGAAATTCTAAAATTGACAATAAATTGTTTTCCCTTTTCACTGGGTGACCGCTTCAAGAAATATTTTAGGGAATCAAAACAATGTAAAGACTGGGTGAAAGGAGAGATCAATGTATGGAATCAGGGCCGTGAAAGTAAATTGAAAAATATTAACAAACAAATGACTGCTTTTCTCAGGCGTGAGGATGAGGGTGTGAACTTTAGTGCACGTTCAGATAACGTTATTACTGTAAGATGACACTCAAGATTGGTAAATGGCAGTTCCTCAGGGTGAGAAGGCCTTGGAATTTATTTCTGACTCAGTCACTGGATTGGCGGCATATCACCAGACATCTGTGGGCCTTGGTTTCTGTCCCTCAAATGAAGGGATTGGACTAAATGAGTAAACCTTTTTTTTCTACTTTCGTCAGGAATCCGAGATACAATCTTAATTAAATCAGCATCAAGAAAACCAAAGGGATAGTTCTGCTCTAGCTGACCATGTTTAGGGAATCAAAGATTAGTTCCTCATATATATTTCTTGCAGGCTTTAAATGAGCACTATGTGTCAAGCCCCAGGGATTCAAAAATAGATCCCGGAAGGCAAAGTCTAGATAGAGAAATATACAGAATTGTTTGTAGTGCCATAAGGTCTTTACTATCATAGAAATGTGAGCAAATTGCCTTTGAAAAATACAGAAAGGGGAAGAAGGCACTTCTTTTGCTTGAGGTTTCCCATAATAAGTACTTGATGTATGAACATGAGTTTGTCAAGAGGAGGATTTGAGATGAGAGCATGAAGACCCAAGGTTTGAGTGCCCTGAGGCCAGGAAACTTGTTTGGGAAACTGATAATTTATGTGCGATTGGAGCCTGAGTATCAGGATACAGATCATGAGGACATTTTGAATAGACCATTTTAAACGATTTAGATCTATCTCGTATGTCATGAGGATCTTTTAAAGATGTTTAAACAGAAGAGTGTTTGGGGCCCCTACCTCACTCTATGGCACATAGGACAGATTGAAGGATGCTGAGACTGGAAGCAAGAAGGGAAGTTAGGTGGCTGTTACAGTCATTCAGGTGAGGGATTATTAGGCGTGGGAACTGAGACAAAAGTTATGAAAGAACTATTTCAAAGAATCTATAATACTTGGCAATTGTATGAGTCCGGATGGTTTGGGTTATGCTGGAATCATGAATAACCTCCAAATATCTGTGGCTTAAGACAACAAAAATGTGTGTACATACACTGAATATACATAAGCTGTCCAAGTAGGAATTTAGAGGGAGACATTCAGATATTCTTTACCCGTCCCAGTCCTTCAGGGACTCAGGTTGACTGGTTCCACAGTCACCATATTAGGGTTAAATGAACAGGGCAAGTCACACTGTCTCTAAAAGCTTCAACCTGGAAATTACCCATTTCGCTTCTGTACACACTGTACTGGCAAAGTCAAGTCATTTGGCCATGCTCAACTTCAAGGGAGCTGCAAAATGCAGTCCTGTGGGAGCTCTGGAAGTAGGAACTAGCATTAGATGAACAACTCTAATAACCGTGATAGTAAATAATTAGATTTAGAGGAGACAGGATGAGAGAAGCTAGGAAAACTTCAAAGATATTTCTAGCTTAGACTTTTATTTTTGCAGGCAGGTCCTCATTCTGTGTTGATAAATTTTACCTCTCCTTGCTTTCTCTTTTTCCAGGAAGCTCTCCTTAATCGTGACTGGCAGGGGCCAAGGTTAGATGTTCTCAATGTTATACTGATACATGTTTAATAACTGGCTATCTGTGGGGAAAAACAAACAAACAAACTCTGTTTGGTAGCATTTGTTAAATTCCCACCATGGCAAACCTCAGGCTACCAACGTGATGCCACTGCACAAGGTTGGTAATGGATGTCCAGAAGCACCCCCATTATACGGCATTTCCACCATACGTGTGCAATAGAACTAAGTAACCTCAAGTGCATAGATAATAGTAAAATGCAATAAAATGATTAGGAAGTGATGGAGTTTCAGGTATTTAGAACCTTTGTTTTAAATCTAATTTATTTAATTGAAACTTTGTCTAATTTAATTTTTAATAATGGCTGTATTCAGTGACCGGCTTACAAAATTCCTGAAAAGTTAGTTTGTAGTTGGCTCTCACAGGTGCTCACAGGCTGGCTCCCGCACAGCCCTGGAGCCTTCTTTTTCTCTGCACTCACACAATGCTCTGTACTTGTTCCATTATTGCTTTTATCAACTTTATTTTAATCATTCATTTACCCATCTGTCTTCTCTGCTGGAGAGTGAGCTCCTCAAGGCAAAGCGCTTTGTCTCACTGTTGAATGCTTTAGTGCTTGACATGGTGCTTGGAACACAGCAGAAAATCAGTAAATACTAGTTGAGATAATGAATTCATGAAAACATATTTTTCATGAAGTAAGCAAATCAGTGGTTTCTTTTTTCACTGACCCTTCTTTGCAGGGGCCAAGTCATTTCATTTTATTAAGAAAGAGCCACTCCACACAGTTGCTCTTACATTAAGCTATCCTTACCTGCAAATCCTCAGCTGTTTAAAAGAAATATCTTCAAGCCCGGCTTTGCTCCTTGGGTGAATGCCAATTTCTCTAGAAAACATCTTGAGGTAAATGTGCATTCAAGATCTAGAGTGTAGCTTTAGAAAATTCTGTTATTCTTTGGAGTTTTATTATTACATTTTCTTATGTAAATAATCTGTATGTCACCACTGAGATTTTTTTCAGTCTCCCAAATGAGGTATTATTAAAATCAGTGATTGTGTCTTATGCTTTATTCACATTCCTTTAACCTGGCACATTACTGGTCATATCATAGTGACTCAACGCATTTAAGATTTGACTGTTTTACTTCTACCACAAATACCAGGTCAAATAAATCCAAGATTACTTTCTGAAGCTCCTTATTTATCTTCTGTAGTTTCCATTTTAATGAGTTAGTTGTATCTTTATTATAGGAATGCCATTGCATTCTACTTTGAGATTAGTAGATGAAAATCTCATTGCATTGTGGTTTGTTTTTAGCTTGATTCACTCAGTATCATGACAATGACTTAAAGTTGTTTTCCCAGTGTACATTCAGCTGGACTAACATGGCAAGGACAGCAGAACATTGCAGCTAAGAGTAAGAGTGTTTAGCATGACAAATTGCAGATACTTGTTGTAGCTAGACTATGAGAATCCTTATCTAAATTGTTTACATGTCAGGTTTCTTTGGTAGCCCAGAATAATTTGGATAAATTACATCAGTGATTACATTTCCCTAACAATATTTTAGTGAATGTACATAAAAGGTAATAATAGCTTCCACCAGCGTTCTGTCCTGCAGCATGTCACAGTCCTGGATTCTGATAGTGTCTGACACTTATTACTTAAGTCATATATTTCTAAAAGCAGAGGCCTCTGCAAGGTCTTTTCCTAAATGACACTGTTTCAAGCTGCAAGGAGTGAAAAATCTGATCATGTCTGCAACTTTCCATGGATGTCATACGCATTTATGGGAAAGCCCAAACGTTCAGAATCTGGAATTATCAGGTAGAGAATATGAAATAGAATCTCTAGAAGGGGGGGCTTTCTGCCTTCCCCCTCCTCTCAAGACACTGCCGCACTCCTGAGAGGTTGTCCTCCTTCCCTCTCCTGACTGAGAATTCTTGCTCTCCTGGCTGTTTGTTGAGGTCCATGGTATTCATGAGAAGGCGTTGTCTCAGGTAGTCAAGGACAGGAAAACGTGGGAAACATTATTCTATAGCTCTTTTTATCAGAAGAATAAAAAGAAAAATTGTTGACTTGCAGGTTTATAAAAATTGTACTTACTATTCTCCACGAACAGGCATTGGTTTCAGATTTCTACTACGTAAAATTCAGCTATACCCACAGGTTAAAACCCATAGTTGTGTCTCCAAAGATGCCCCACAGAACACTACCTTGTGCCAGCGTATGTATGTATGTGTGTGTGTGGAGGAGTGTCTATATTAATGTTTGTGAAATTCTGTACACAATTTATCCTTTTAAAAATTTGTAAAACATATTAATATACTTCAGAGTCTCTGAGAAATCCTCCAGTAAAAAATGTGTGTATGTGCCTGTGTGTTTATGTGTGTGTGTTTATTCAGTCTGCTGTTTCCCAGACTCAGTTCACTGTGTGTATCAATCAGGGTCAACTCAGGAAACAGAAACTACCCAGTAATTTGAACTAAGGAATTTAATTATTTATGATAACAAGATTGAGTAAAAATCAGGATTGGCTCATAAAAAATAAAGCAAGCTCCAAAGACTCTATGCATTGCAGATATAAGGAGCTGCCGTTGCCCCTGAGGATGAGAGTGCCCCCAGAAAGCCTCATTCTCCCTCACAGGGCTGAGATCCAGATTGCATTGGAGGGTTGTGTAGCTGTTGAAAATTAACACTTTGCTAGGAAACCATGTTATCTTTAATATCAATATAGTTTTTCATATTTTTGGTTAAGTGAAATTGTATAGAAATAGAATAGAAATAGAAGAGTGGTGTTTTGGAATAGGAATATTTTGGGATAGGTTTTTAAAACTTTTTGTTTCAAGTTCACTTCTCCCATTTACCATCATATGATGTGAATCCTGGTGATACTTAGAGTCTGAGCAGACACCAATGGATAGACTATAACTTTTCAACGCTAGTGTCCTCCTCCCTTGACTCCACCTTGAGAGGTGAATATATTGAGGCAATGACGCTGGAGTGAAATGAGGGGAGTAGAGGAAGGAACTTTGCTTTAGGGATGAGCCCTGGGAGGCACCACCATTGAATGGTAGTATGTTGCTGAGCTCTGGCTTTGGATGTAGCTCTGGGCTAACTCTTGCCTGCTATGAAATAGCTAGGTCGACTTCGGGCAAGACTAAATATTTTAGAGCTATTGTGAGGGATAAATTAAAAAATGCAGACCTTCAGAGTAGCCAGAAAGAACACAATAGGTAACAATCAATATTGTTTCTCTTCCTTCTCACTTCTCTGGAACTGAATTTAGTAATTAAGGGAAGACAAAACAATTACTGGTATGTTTTGAAATATGTTTTAAAATCTGGGGCTACTGTTTTAATAAGTTTCATATTATTTTCCCTATTATGTATCATTTCATCCTAGAATGTGTCACTGTAAAGGCTCAAGTATAACCTAATATAATTGATAAATGGAGCTCAGTTGAAGTAGAATAATTATTTTTACTAGTAGATTTCCCAAGCAGTCTTTTTCTCTGGTATATTATATACATTTTGCATATGCTACAAAATGGGAAACCAAAGAACTAAGTGACCAACTTACGTTGTAACTAAGAACTAAGCCAAGTTTATATAACCAAGGTTATTCAATCAAATTAAATATATATATACACATACATATATATGTATATATATAATTGGAATTATTTGAATACAGCTGACCCTTGAACAACAGGGGTTTGAACTGCGTGGGTCCACTTACATGTGAATTCTTTTTAGTAGTAAATATTACAGTACTGCAAAGTCTGAGGTTGTTTGAGTCTTCAGATGTGGAACTGTGGATGCAGAGGAACTTCAGATATAGGGCCAATTTATAGGGCCAACTGTAAACTGTATGTGGAGTTTTGATTGCATGGAGCCTCTAACACCACTAACTGCTGCATTGTTCAAGGGTCAACTGTATACATAAGAAATAAAGAATACTGATCAACTCCCAGTTCTGGAGTTTCTCACTGAGTGCTAGGGTCTGCCCTGCCTCCAGTGTGTACCGGTACAGGACTGTCTTATCTGTTCTCATTTTTGTGTTTATGTTTTGCCAGAATATGATGATAATATTGTGATAGTATAGTGTCACATAATTAAGTTGATCATGACTTATGTCCTGGATATCAGAAGACTATGCAAAGTATGGCTAGTTAGAGACTTGTTCCCATAAAGACCTAATAGTTCACATCTTTGGATGTTGACTATCAGTAAATTTATATACTTTTCAGCCTTAGGATGTCTGGGATGAGGGACTGGTATGGTGATCAAAAACGACTTGATTCAAGGATAACATGGAGATGAGAATGATGAGAATGGCATTTGTGGCACATTATTTTTGCCATATGTTCTTTGAACTTTCTAGCCCACTTAAAATGCATTGTGGTTACCAATAAACTATTCTTCATATCTATGTTTTACTTCCAACTCTTTTTCCTCCCCTTCCCCCACCTCTTCCCTTATCCTCCACCATGTTGAAAGTATATTTCTATGTCTAAACATACAGAGATCTGCCACATCTCCTGTAAATAGTAGCTCTGTGTGCGTGTATGTGTGTGGTGTGTACCTTCTCTTAACATGTGCAGAAGCTAGATTATACTAGAAAGATTTATAATGAATAATATTGTCTAATAGTAGGACAGGCTCTCTAGTCAATAATGGGGGATTCAACCATGAGTTTGATGCCGTACATCAGGATGTATTGCTAAACTGAGCAGGAAAAAGGCCCAGGTGACATATGTGGTTCCTTCCACTTACAAGTTTGTGATTCTGAACAGATGCTAATTTCAAAGCAAATTAGAATCAAAACAAAATTCCAGTGAGCAAGAAACTAGACAGAGTTCTACAGCTGTTCTGTGACTGTCTTTGCTCATGGGGCATCCCAATATTTTAATTTTTTATTTCTTCCCTCATGAAACTTATTTTCCTTGAAGTATCTTAGTATCTCCAAGCCTCACAACCTTCCTTACAAAGACACTAGTAAGTATCCTGTCTTGCTGTCACTGGTGTGGTTTAGGGCTCTACCTGAACAAATCTAAAAAGCTGCTTATTCACCTGTATTCATTCATTCCTGAACACTGAGGGGGTGTCAACTGTGTACCAACACTGTGCTACGTGGCCATAAAGTTAAACACAACACGGAATCCTTTCCTTCAAGGAGTTCACAGTCCAGAGAAAAAGATCTAAAGTTGACAAATTGTAATGGTAAGTGGCAAATGCCAATGAAGAGTTAGGAAGAAACAGATATCAGTGTGTTTAAGAGCTAAGACAGGTTTGAATCCCCTTCCTCAATTTAATAGCCAAGTGATCGTCAGTAAGGCATTTCTTATGTTCATTTTGAAATAATCTTATGTCCATATCATAAGACTGGATATTTTTGACATCTGATTCCAGTAAAGATGGAGTAAATAACAGGGACCAGATTTACCTCCCAACAGAAACAAGTAAAAAACAGGCCAGACCATAAAATAACTGTTTTCAAAACATACGGCGTCAGTCTATAGAGGGCAGTGATCCTGGGGGATGGGAAATCAGCTAGCAATATCTGCCTCATGCAGAGTTTTCTGAAACAATTGTGTCAGTGAACCTTACACTGTATCTAATTTATGATTTGCTAAACTTTACGCATTAAATACTTTTCAAACAATACTTAACTTTCATAATGTGTCACGTATTATGCATATACGTTTATGTATTTAACAGTGTATGGTAAAGTATTCAAATGAAAGTAAAAAAAATTTAGTTTGTGAAATATATATTTCATTTATAAATAAAACTACTGTCATTTAAAATAGTTTCTTGGTTAAGATGAAAGTTTGCAAAGCCTTCTGATTTCTCCTATCCTTCCAGGAAATTTTCAGTGGAATGAGCCTTAGCCATACTTTTGCTTTAAGAATCTCTCCATTACTTATTTTCATTCACTGCAGTATTAATGTTTATTTAATCCATTCATTTGTTAAAATAAGTTAATTTATTTTATTAATAAGCTGTACTTGTGCCTTCATATAACATAATCTATACAAATCTATAATCTGCATTAATGTGAGGGGGCATGGTGAAATTCTTATCACAGAAGTCTTGTACCTTGCCTGTAAGAATTGCTAGTGGAGTAATTCTATGCTTCTAACAAATGATATTCCCTAGATTAACACTGGGATCAGAAGACTTACAGCAGCATCTCTTCTAAGTAGTCACTGGCGTATTCCTTGTTCCTTTCTAATTTAGGCTAAGCATGGCAAATTAAATGCAAAAGTGTCTCTAATAATGAAATAAAAAATTGTGTATCTATTAAGATGCCATTGGTCGAAAGTATGTGACTAAGCAAAAGGCAACCAAGAGGCCAATAATTCCTATCCAAATACAGATCTACAATTGTTTATTTACTTTAAAAGTATTTATTGAGGGCCTTATATGGATCAGGCACCTTATGAGGTGCTCAGCATATACCTCTAAGCACAGAGATAAAAGTCTGTGCACTCACAGAGCTTAGCTTCTAAAGGAACAACTGCTTCATTGCTCGCCCCAGGAGCAAGTCATTTCAGTAGTACCATCATATTATTTATCCACGAGGAGTCTGAAAGAAGTAAACATCTCTAGGCTAAAGGTATAATGATGTCCTAGCTGCTTTGGATCTAAGCATCAAAATTAATGAAATTATGAGACAATAACGCTGTTATCCATAAACTTCTGACTGTATAGTTTGCATATTTTATACAAATGAACTTGATAGGAATCAAACTATTTCCATTTGTGTACTTTTAACCTACATATAGCATTCGTTTGCTCTATTTTAAGAAAATACATCTTGCCAAAGCAGGAGGAATCAGTGATGGATTTCCATTCATTTAATTATTTCTAGAAATGTTCAAACCGGAATTTATTTCCTTCCGTTTAAAGTATGAACCCAGGAGGGGACCTTCAAGATGGCAGAGGAGTAGGACATGGAGATCACCTTCCTCCCCACAAATACATCAGAAATACATCTACACGTGGAACAACTCCTACAGAACACCTACTGAACTCTGGCAGAAGACCTCAGACCTCCCAAAAGGCAAGAAACTCCCCACATACCTAGGTAGGGCAAAGGACAAAAGAAAAAAACAGAGACAAAAGAATAGGGATGGGATCTGCACCTCTGAGAGGGAGCTGTGAAGGAGGAAAAGTTTCCACACACTAGGAAGCCCCTTCACTGGTGGAGACAGGGGGTGGGCAGGGAGGAAGCTTCAGAACCACAGAGGAGAGCACAGCAACAGGGGTGCAGGGGGCAAAGTGGAGAGATTCCTGCACAGAAGATCGGTGTCGACCGGCACTCACCAGCCCGAGAGGCTTGTCTGCTCACCCGCCAGGGCATGCGGGGCTGGGAGCTGAGGCTCGGGCTTTGGTCGGAGCGCAGGGAGAGGACTGGGTTTGGCGGTATGGACACAGCCTGAAGGGGGCTAGTTCTCCACAGCTAGCCGGGAGGGAGGCCAGGAAAAACTCTGGACCTGCCGAAGAGGCAAGAGACCATTGTTTCAGGGTGCACAAGGAGAGGGGATTCCTTCCCTGTCTGCCCACAGAAGGCAGAGCACCGCCTAAACAAGCTCCAGAGATGGGTACAAGCCCCGGCTATCAGCTCAGACACCAGAGACAGGCATGAAACACTAACGCTGCTGCTGCAGCCACCAGGAATCCTGTGTGCAAGCACAGATCACTACCCGCACCCCCCCTCCCCGTGGAAGCCTGTGCAGCCCGCAACTGCCAGGGTCCAGAGACCTAGGGACAACTTCCCCAGGAGAACACAGTACACCTCAGGCTGTTGCAACGTCACTCTGGCCTCTGCTGCTGCAGGCTTGCCCCGCATTCCAATCAAAACTACCATACCCCTCTCTCCTCGCAACAGCAGGAGTGAGCCAGAGCCCCCTAATCAGCTGCTGCTTTAACCCTGTCCTGTCTGGGCAGGAACAGAAGCCTGAGGACAACCTACATGCAGAGGCAGGGCCAAATCCAAAGCTGAACCCCGGGAGCTGTGTGAACAAAGAAGAGAAAGGGAAATTTCTCCCAGCAGCCTCAGGAGCTGCGGATTAAATCTCCACAATCAACTTGATGTACCCTGCATCTGTGGAATACCTGAATAGACAACAAATCATCCCAAAATTGACACCGTGGACTTTGGGAGCAACTGTAGACTTGGAGTTTGATGTCTGCGACTGACTGGTTTCTGATTTTTATGTTTATCCTAGTATAGTTTTTAGCGCTTCTTATCACTGGTGGATTTGTTTATTGGTTTTGTTGCTCTCTTTAATTACTTTTCTATTTCTTATTTTAATAATTAAAAAAATTATTTTAATAATTTTATTTAACTTTATTATTTTCTTATTATTTCTTTCTTTCTTGATTTCTCCCTTTTCTTCTGAGCCGTGTGCCTGACAGGGTCTTGGTGCTCTGGCCTGGTGTCAGACCTGAGCCTCTGAGGGGGGAGAGCCAAGTTCAGGACACTGGACCACCAGAGACCTCCCGGCCCCATGTAATATCAATCAGTGAGAGCTCTCCCAGAGATCTCCATCTCAACTCTAAGACCCAGCTCTACCCAACAGCCAAGAGCTCCAGTGCTGGATGCCCCATGCCAAAAACCTAGCAAGACAGGAACACATCCTCACCGAGGCTGCCTAAAATCATACTAAGTTTACAGACACACCAAAACACACCACCAGACACAGCCCAACCCAACAGAAAGACAAAATCCAGCCCCACGCACCAGAACACAGGTACCAGTCCCCTCCACCAGGAAGCATACACAAGCCACTGAACCAACCTTACCCATTGGGGGCAGACACCAAACACAACAGGAACTATGAACCTACAGCCTGCAAAAAGGAGACCCCAAACACAATAAGTTAAGCAAACTGAGAAGACAGAGAAATACGCAGCAAATGAAGGAGCAAGGTAAAAACCCACCAGACCAAACAAATGAAGAGGAAATAGGCAGTCTACCTGAAAAAGAATTCAGAGTAATGTTAGTAAAGATGATCCAAAATCTTGGAAATAGAATGAAGAAAATACAAGAAACGTTTAACAAGGACCTAGAAGAACTAAAGAACAAACAAAGAATGATGAACAACACAATAAATGAAATAAAAAATTTTCTAGAAGGAATCAATAGCAGAATAACTGACGCAGAAGCAAGGATAAGTGACCTGGAAAATAAAATAATGGAAATAACTACTGTAGAGCAGAATAAAGAAAAAAAGAATGAAAAGATTTGAGGACAGTCTCAGAGACCTCTGGGACAACATTAAACACACCAACATTTGAATTATAGGGGTCCCAGAGAGGAAGAGAAAAAGAAAGGGTCTGAGAAAATATTTGAAGAAATTAGAGTTGAAAACTTCCCTAACATGGGAAAGGAAGTAGTCAATCAAGTCCAGAAAGTGCAGAGAGTCCCATATAGGATAAATCCAAGGAGAAACACGCCAAGACACAAATTAATCAAACTATCAAAAATTAAATTCAAAGAAAAAATATTAAAAATAGGAAGGGGAAAGCAACAAATAACATAACAGGGGAATCCCAATAATGTTAAGAGCTGAGCTTTCAGCAGAAACTCTGCAGGCCAGAAGGGAGTAGCAGGACATATTTAAAGTGATGAAAGGGAAAAACCTACAAGCAAGATTACTCTACCCAGCAAGGATCTCATTCAGATTTGATGGTGAAATTAAAACCTTTAGGGACAAGCAAAAGTTAAGAGAATTCAGCACCACCAAACCAGCCTTACAACAAATGCTAAAGACACTTTTCTAAGTGGGAAAAACAAGAGAAGAAAAGGACCTGCAAAAAGAAGCACAAAACAATTAAGAAAATGGTAATAGGAACATACATATTTATAACTACCTTAAATATTAATGGATTAAATGCTCCAACCAAAGGACGTAGACTGGCTGAATGGATACAAAAACAAGACGTGTATATATGCTGTCTACAAGAGACCCACTTCAGACCTAGGGACACATACAGACTGAAAGTGAGTGGATGGAAAAAGATATTCCATGCAAATGAAAATCAAAAGAAAGCTGGAGTAGCAATTCTCATATCAGACAAAACAGTCTTTAAAATAAAGACTATTACAGAAGACAGAGAAGGACACAACATAAGGATCAAGGGATCAATTCAAGAACATATAACAATTGTAAATATCTGCACCCAACATAGCACCTCCATACATAAGGCAAATGCTAACAGCCATAAAAGGGGAAATCGATATTAACACAGTAATACTAAGGGACTTTAACACCCCACTTTCACCAAAGGACACATCATCCGAAATGAGACAAAATAAGGAAACACAAGCTTTAAATGACACATAAGACAAGATGGACTTAATTGATATTTATAGGACATTCCATCCACAAACAACAGAATACACTTTCTTCTCAAGTGCTCATGAAACATTCTCAAGGATAGATCACATCGTGGGTCACAAAACAAGCCTTGGTAAAATTAAGAAAATTGGAATCAAGTATCTTTCCCGACCACAGCGCTATGAGACTAGACATCAATTACAGGAAAAAAACTATAAAAACTACAAACACATGGAGGCTAAATAATATGCTACTAAATAACCTAGAGATCACTAAAGAAATCAAAGAGGAAATCAAAAAATACCTAGAAACAAATGACAATGAAAACACGACAACCCAAAACTAGTGGGATGCAGCAAAAGCAGTCCTAAGAGGGAGGATTATAGCAATACAATCCTACCTCAAGAAATAAGAAACATCTCAAATAAGTAACCTAATCTTACACCTAAAGCAAGTAGAGAAAGAAGTACAAAAAAACACCAAAGTAAGCAGAAGAAAGGAAATCATAAAGATCAGATCAGAAATGAATGAAAAAGAAATGAAAGAAACAATAGCAAAGATCAATAAAACTAAAAGCTGGTTCTTTGAGGAGATAAACAAAATTGATAAACCACTAGCCAGAGTCATCAAAAGAAAAAGGGAGAAGTCTCAAATGAACAGAATTAGAAATGAAAAAGGAGAACAACTGACACTGCAGAAATACAAAGGATCATGAGACATTACTACATGCAACTATATGCCAATAAAGTGGACAACCTGGAAGAAATGGACAAATTCTTAGAAAATTACAACCTTCCAAGAAGGAACCAGGAAGAAATAGAAAATATAAACAGACCAATCACAAGCACTGAAATTGAGACTGTGAATAAAATTCTTCCAACAAACAAAAGCCCAGGACCAGACGGCTTCACAGGCGAATTCTATCAAACATTTAGAGAAGAGTTAACACCTGTCCTTCTCAAACTCTTCCAAAATATAGAAGAGGCAGGAACACTCCCAAACTCATTCTATGAGGCCACCCTCACCCTGATAGCAAAACCAGACAAAGATGTCAGAAAGAAAACTCCAGGCCAGTATCACTGATGAACATAGATGCAAAAATCCTCAACAAAATAACAAGAAACAGAATCCGACCGCACATTAAAAGGATCATACACCATGATCAAGTGGGGTTTATTCCAGGAATGCAAGGATTCTTCAATATATGCAAATAAATCAATGTGATACACTATATTAACAAACTGAAGGATAAAAACCATATGATCATCTCAATAGATGCAGAAAAAGCTTTCGACACAATTCAACACCCATTTATGATAAAAACCCTCCAGAAAGTAGGCATAGAGGGAACTTTCCTCAACATAATAAAGGCCATATATGACAAACCCACAGCCAACATCATTCTCCATGGTGAAAAACTGAAACCATTTCCTCTAAAATCAGGAATAAGACAAGGATGCCCACTGTCACCACTATTATTCAACATAGTTTTGGAAGTTTTAGCCACAGCAGTCAGAGGAGAAAAAAAAAATAAAGGGAATCCAAGTCAGAAAAGAAAAAGTAAAGCTGTCACTGTTTGCAGATGACATGATACTATACATAGAGAATCCTAAGGATGCCACCAGAAAACTGTAAGAGCTAATCAATGAATTTGGTAAAGTAGCAAGATACAAAATTAATGCACAGAAATCTCTTGCATTCCTACACACCAATGATGAAAAATCTGAAAGAGAAATTAAGGAAACACTCCCATTTACCACTGCAACAAAAAGAATAAAATACCTAGGAATAAACCTACCTAAGGAGACAAAAAACCTGTATGCAAAAAACTACAAGGCACTGAGGAAAGAAATTAAAGATGATACAAACAGATGGAGAGATATACCATGTTCTTGGATTGGAAGAATCAACATTGTGAAAATGATGATACTACCCAAAGCAATCTACAGATTCAATGCAATCCCTATCAAACTACCAACAGCATTTGTCACAGAACTAGAACAAAAAATTTCACCATTTATATGGAAACACAAAAGACCCCGAATAGCCAAAGCAATTTGAGAAAGAAAAATGGAGCTGGAGGAATCAGGCTCCCAGACCTCAGACTATACTAGAAAGCTACAGTAATCAAGACAGTATGGTACTGGCACAAAAACAGAAATATAGGTCAATAGAACAGAATAGAAAGCCCAGAGATAAACTCACGTACATATGGTCACCTTATTTTGATAAAGGAGGCAAGAATATACAATGGAGAAAAGACAGCCTCTTCAATAAGTGGTGCTGGGGAAATTGGACAGCTACATGTAAAAGAATGAAATTAGAACACTCCCTAACACCATACACAAAAATAAACTCAAAATGGATTAAAGACCTAAATTTAAGGCCAGACACTATCAAACTCTTAGAGGAAAACATAGGCAGAACACTCTATGACATAAATCACAGCAAGATCCTTTTTGAACCACCTCCTAGAGAAATGGAAATGAAAACAAAAATAAACAAATGGGACCTAATGAAACTTCAAAGCTTTTGCACAGCAAAGGAAACCATAAACAAGACAAAAAGACAACTCTCAGAATGGAGATAATATTTACAAATGAAGCAACTGAAAAAGGATTAATCTTCAAGATATACAAGCAGCTTATGCAGCTCAATATCAAAAAAACAAACAAGCCAAATCAAAAATGGGCAGAGTACCTAAATAGACATTTCTCCAAAGAAGATATACAGATTGCCAACAAACACATGAAAGGATGCTCAGCATCACTAATCATTAGAGAAATGCTAATCAAAACTACAGTGAGGTATCATCTCACACCTGTCAGAATGGCCACCATCAAAAAATCTAGAAACAATAAATGCTGGAGAGGGTGTGGAGAAAAGAGAACCCTCTTGCACTGTTTGTGGGAATGTAAAGTGATACAGCCATTATGGAGAACAGTATGGAGGTTCCTTAAAAAACTAAAAATAGAACTACCATATGACCCAGCAATCCCACTACTGGGCATATACCCTGAGAAAAGCATAATTCAAAAAGAGTCATGTACCACAATGTTCATTGCAGCATTATTTACAACAGCCAGGACATGGAAGAAACCTAAGTGTCCATCGACAGATGAATGGATAAAGATGTGGCATGTATATACAATGGGATATTACTCAGCCATAAAAAATGAAAGTGAGTTATTTGTAGTGAGGTGGATGGACCTAGAGTCTGTCATACAGAGTGAAGGAAGTCAGAAAGAGAAAAACAAATACCATGTGCTAACACTTATATTTGGAATCTAAAAAAAAAAAAAAAAAAGGTTGACACACCTAGGGACCAGACAGGAATAAAGACACAAATGTACAGAGTGGACTTGAGAACGTGGGGCAGGGGGAAGAGTAAGTTGGGATGAAGTGAGAGAGTGGCATGGACATGTCTACACTACCAAACGTAAAATAGATAGCTAGTGGGAAGTAGCTACATAGGACAGGGAGATCAGCTTGGTGCTTTGTGACCACCTAGAGGGGTGGGATAGGGAGGGTGGGAGGGAGACGCAAGAGGGAGGGGGTATGGGAGTATATGTATACATATAGCTGATTCACTTTGTTATACAGAAGAAACTAACACAACATTGTAAAACAATTATACTCCAATAAAGATGTTAACAAAAAAAAGTATGAGCTGCCTTTTAGTACAGAAGATCGTGGATTAATTAATTAATTAGTAAATTAATTTCATATCATTTATTTCGTGCCTGCTACATGCCAGTTGCTTTGCTTGGAAATCCACAAGTTAGGAAAAACACAGTGTTTGTCAGAGTTTAATGATGAATATTCCACAGTTTTAAGGGGGAAATAGATCCTTATGAAGAAGAAAACTATTGCTAAATTAAGTTTTCTTGGTGTCCTCTACTTTCATTTATAGAGGAGATGTGATAAAATATGAAAATGATAAAATCGTTTGTTTTGGCTATATGTATACTCTATTTCTGGTAATGCCAACGTTACTGGGGCTTGTTCTGAAGTGTTAATCCTCCACATTTGTCAGTAAGTGGAAGACTTATGTCTACCACTCTGCCAGAGTGAGACACGTCAGAGTTAGCAATTCTTTCTTTGAATGTTTCCTGTCTCTTCGAGTGGTCTACTGCTGATGACTGATTTCATTTTGTCCGCCTTGTAGCTGATGTTTTTTATTTGCCTTTTTTACGATGATTATTTTATGGATGAATTCTAAGTTTAAGTCTAAAAAATCCAATTTTTCAGCCATGCTCCAAAGCACCAGTTCCTGATTATTATTCACAAGTGGTGTGAATGTTGTGACAACCAGTCTAAGAAAAAAAGAGAGCTGGAGCTTTTCTCTAGATCTAGTTTTGAAATAGTTCCTGATAAGTCTGATTTTTGGGTCTGTGTTTTGATAGAGAATTACTGACTTACAAGGAACCTCCAATTCCTTAACAATAATATTTGGAATCAGAGCATAGTGAAGTCAGAGGTGTCAAACAAATCATATCCAAGATTGAACAGGTTTGGATGCTGAGTCAGGTTGAGTAAATACAGAGTTGGAATATCTTGACATCTCACAGGAACTTTCATGAAGCTAAAATGTTTATAAAGCAGGTCCAAAAAGGAAGGAGTAAGGACTGAGAGGAGGAATCTCAAAAGATAATGTAGAGGAAAGAACATTAGGCCAGAAATACAAAGTCCTTCCTTTGGCTTTTGGTTATGATGTGGTTGGCATCCCATCTAAATGCTGTGATCTCTTGTAAAGCGAGCTGTGCCGCATGCTCCTTGGACCTCTTAAACGAGGTTTACGTGCCATTTTATTCTTCGTTGAGCAGCAGATATTTATGGTTACCTTGAAGTCTTCATTATCCCTTCCCTCTGGAATAAAAATAATGGGAAGCAAAAAAAAAAAAAAAAAATACTGGGAAAAGTTATGTGTGGTGTACATATATTTACTAAATGAACACAAACCTGCATGCTAAATCTAATAATTTAATAGCAGTTCTTAGGCCAACAGAAAAGAGTACAATATTTTTTCCTAGAACTTGAAAGGTTTGAAGATAACTGAAGATGTAAAAATGGCCCTCACACAGTTTACGTAGGGGAGGCACTGTCAAGTGATGCGTTGTCCCACAAGCTATATTCAGAAATGCAGCACCTCATTTTATAGTTACTGTTCATCTAAATTTTTAGATGCTGTTTATGTAGTGATAGTTCATACATGTTGAATGTCAAATGTGCACCAGATATCTCACATGCATTATTTATAACTCTTTTCACAAGATTTTAGGGTTATATAGGTGATCCTGAGACTGAGAAAGGCCAAGAAAATGTTCTTAGGGTAAATAATTAGTAAGTTGGAAAGCTGGAATTCAGACTCTGGCTTTCATGACTCCAAAACCCGTTTTCATATTTCTACATTCATTGGTTCTCAGGAACCACTTATTGCGTGGATGTCTGTTATTACCTGGGCTCTGTGATAGTCAGTTCAGGTATATCTGATCAAAGAGAAGAGATGCACAGATCCTGAGTCCACAGAATTATTTGCCATCATTTATGTAGGTTCTATCTCAATTCAGGAACTCTTTGAGTCTTCTCTCCAATGCCTAAGGCATTCACCTATGCTGATGCTCTGTCCTAGGTCCTATGCAAGTTGTATAATTATTCTGGCCCTTCCAGCATAAACCCTGCATATAAAATTGGTTGAGTGATGCCCTTGGCTGCTTTCCTAGAGATTATAATATGGTCCTGGCACATCGAGGCCTTAACACTGTCACAGAGTAAAGGCCCTGAAAAAGTAAACTCAAAGGAAACTGTGTTTTTCATAGTCATAGTCATAAGACTGACTTATATCAAAAGGACCACAACCCAGTAATTTCCCTGGGGAGGCTATTACATCAAAGTTGATGGAAAGGTTAGGCAGGAAGCCCTGCACTTACCTTGGAGAGCAGATTGTGTGTGTGGCCAATGGTTTATATGTGCAAATTCTCTAACCGTGTATGACTGAGCTATAGGGCACCCAACTTTCCATGTGTCGTGAGGTTTTTTTTGTTTTTGTTTTTACCTCATCTCCTCCATTTCCCAACACACACTTTTCCATTAGCTATGCTAACCTCAACATTTCTTCTCTACAGCAGTGTGGGTGGGTTATGCATTACTGGAAAGAGATGATGCATAAATATACCAGGTGAAAGGCATCCACCTGATTTAACCAGCCGTGTACTTAAAAACCTGTCAAAAGTGAGATTACTACACAGAAAAGGAGAAGCAGCAGGGATCATTAGCATAACCTTCTCCAGCAGCTCTTGGTTCCTAATTTGGGTCCCACAGACCATGCCTGAGGAATTTGAGAAACAGACAAATTTTAGCAGTGCAGAAAAAGTATTTTTTTTAATTGTTTTTTTTTAGTAAGTGGAGTCTGAGTCAACATGTTTGAAGGACTTATGCCATCTGTGTGAAATCATGTCCCATGGAAAGTAAATGGGATTGGGGACAAAGGCAGCAAATGACCCATTAGATCTTTCTATATTGTTTACTTTTGTTACATATAAAGTAAAAACGCAGGTAAGTAGGTAGGTCGTGAGTAGGTAGACACATATATACATAGATATCTAGATAGTAATGATCCTTATGGAGCCGCTTGTTGTCTGAAGATGGGACTTGCCTTGCATGTTGCTAACACTGGGGATCCTTTGATGGCCTCCTGTCTTCAACATTAGACATATTGACTGCAGATGTACATATATAGTTACAATAATGAAAGTGATGTTTAATCCTCAAGTGGCACAAAAATATTACCATGTGATGTGGAAATAGCAAAATGTGATATGCGCAGTAAAACGGCATCAGTAACGCATTTTCACGAGACTTCAGAGAGATACAACGGGCTGCCTGGGGGGCTGGTGCAAGAGAGCCAGAAGTCCATCGTTCTCTCTAGAGTCAGGGAGACGTCAGGGGAGCAGCCGTGCCATCTTGCCAAATTTGCTTTTATAATTTGAACTGACTTGTGCTTTCTCTATTTTCAGTTGAAAAATTCTGGTGGTTGTCCAAATGGTATGTGGAATTAAATCTGCATAAACTAAAAATAAGAGTACTTTTGGCATCGAAGGAGCCCTTGTCACTCACCCAGTTCCCTTCCCTCTCCAGGCTTACTCATGTCTCTGTGCTGTTGAGGTGTTGCTCTTTCCTCAGGCTATGGGGTTTCCTTGTTTTCTCCTTTAGCCACTTGCAAAAACCCTACGCATTTCCTAAAATTCATGGCAAACTCCTTTTAGTAACGCCCACCCTGAACACATGGTCCCTCCTCCCCTCTCCCCATGTTAGTGTGCCCAAACCTTGGATCTAATCGCCCTGTGATGCACTGGGATGGTTTTCACGTCTCTCTTCTCAACTGGGCTATTAGAGCCAAAAAATTCAGAGCTGGCTTAGGTTCATTTTTACAGCTTTTTCAGCACGTAGCCATAGAATGAATAAATGAATGGTTCTTCGTAAAATATCTCGTTTTGTTTTCTAGTGAAAGACTGAATAATGAGCTCAGTGGAATAGTAATTTGACTGAATATTACATTTATGATCTTAAGAACTCTTAGGTTTTAGTGCAAATCAGAAAATGGATACCTTTGAAATAAAATAATCTGTCTTTCTTTACACCAGTGATGTACTCACATAAATAAAACTTGTAGGCTGTGCATAGAGCACCTTAAAGCATTATCTAAATGCAAAGTCATGTCTTGTGAATATGACATGTAATTGGGAAGAAATTTTCTTTAACGTGGTCATGAGTATGACTTTATGTTGGTTTATTATTATGGAAGAAGGAAAGAATTGCGTAGACCGTGTGAATAAGTGCTGAGTTTACAACCAGGCTTTATCGGTATGGCAGAAAAAGTGTTATTGGATGTATTAGAGTCATATCTGGATGCTCGAGTTCAACATCATAATGATAAAAACCAAAAAGTGTTTGATAACAAGAAGGTGGGTAAATTTTTTATGTGGTATTTCTGTCAGTTGATCAAGAACTTCAACTCTTCTATGTACTTGCTTCCTGAAATTACTTATTTTCAAAAATTGTGCGGCTGGCTTATACTTTATTTTAACTGATTAGAATATGCAAACTATGTGGATTATAACTGACATTGAACTCTGTAAAGTGTATCACTAAAGGAGGTACCTAGTCTAATACTTCCTTTTTACTTAATGCCTTGTCAACACTTAGAGTTTCTTTCTTTTTAAAAATGTGTTCATTTTTGAAATCTCAGAAAACTGAAAAATAAAAACACAAAGAAGAAAATGTAAATCCCCATCAATCCCCCAAATGCAGAAATAATCGTACATAATCTTTTGGCGCAGAGAATTTAAGTAACCTGGCCAATGAATGATACACAGCTAGTAAAGGCAGTGATAAGATGCAAACCCAGGCATCCGTACTTGAAATCATTACACTATACTGCCTTCACTGAAAAATTATTTTGCACATAAACATTGGAGTTAGCTCATTGAGCAGTTTAAGAAAACATTAATTAAAGCTCTAAAGTTACATAACAGCTTTGAATCATTCCCTTTTACTGTGAAGCATGGTCATTTAAATCTGTGAGAACAGCTTGGTAATCATGGATAGATTCTTCAAACTAACAAAAAAACAAACAGGGAAAGAAGGAAGGAAGGAACAAACGAACGTTCCAGTGTTTAGATATGAAAATCAAGACACTAGAATCTAGTTTAAATTTTCTTGACATCTCTCAGCTGTGAGGCTCCATTTGCCTTTGCAAGTTTGAATTATTTTCTTTTGTTCTCTTAATCGTTTTATTCTACTTATACATGGAGACATTAGGGAAATACGTACTGTACTTACTATTGAAAATACTTTATGTGATACTTAATGCAACTGGCCAGTGCACATTTCTTGAGCATAAAAGGTGGAGTCATGTTTAAACGAAGCCCTAAGGATTAGAAAGGAACTGTCATCAACTAGTGTAAACAGATAAAGAAAACATATCAAGTAACTGGCCCTCCCACTATTGTTTCTTCTTTTACCTGTCCCAAAAGTTTCCTTTCTGCACTGCTGATAAGAGGTCAGGGTCCAGTGCTAGCCTCTATTGCACCATGGATTTCTAGATGGCTTAGGAGAAGTCACATTCATTTATTTATTCAACAAATGTTTGTTGAACTTTTGTCCTACTTGCTCCATTGAGCTGGTAACACAAAACTTGGCCTTGATGAAGCACCATATTTTCACATTTACATCCCTTCTTAACACCATCACTCCAGGTTCATACAAAGAGAATGTGTAAGCTTTTCTCCCCATAGGTTCTCTATGGAGCATCTGTTAGCAGCAGCTGAAGCAGCAGCAGGCAGATAAATTTAAATTGACTCCCTTATATTTCTTTATATTCCTCTGAGATGAATGGAGTTCATTTCAGAGTTCTTGGGTATCTAATATAATTAGATTTCCTTTCCTTCTCCTCTCTTTCTCTCTTATATTCCATCTCATGTATTGAAGATGTGTCTTTCTTATTGATTTCCAACATTAGGTACCATCAGTGATTAGCAACTATGGGGGTTTCACTACGAAAGAAAAAATATTACTTCTTTATCGATCACTTTTTAGGGTAACAGTTGTGTTGTGAAACTTAATATGTATCTTTGACATGTTTTGTTTGTTAAATTCTTATTCTGAGTGCCGTCATCTTGAAAATGACAAACGCAATGCACATCATCGATCATGCAGCAAGAAATTAGAATCTGAAAAATGCAAATTCCGACATCTA
Source organism: Leucopleurus acutus (assembly GCF_964270905.1). Taxonomy (NCBI): domain Eukaryota; kingdom Metazoa; phylum Chordata; class Mammalia; order Artiodactyla; family Delphinidae; genus Leucopleurus; species Leucopleurus acutus. The sequence continues at coordinate 48,589,147 of NC_139146.1, read as the reverse complement.
AAATTAAAATGCACTAACTTGGCAAAACAGAAATTTGAGGATTCAGGAGAGGTTTGTTGCGAATAAGTTTGCTCATTAAATTAATCAGTTTTATGTATTCCTTGGTTATATAGTCTTGTAGAGTGATTTCTCACACTGTTTTAGTTTATCCTTTAATGTTCTTGGGTTCCTGTGATCATAAGGATATCCATGTTTAAAGAAAGAACTTATCAAATATTAGCAAAATAGAAATAAATTCTTTTTATGAAAGTTTAAATGTGTTTCCTTTGAAGGAGGCCCTCCTAGTTTGTATTAAGTATTTTCTTGTGTTTAGGAACTTCTTAGAATTACTGGGGTTGAAAATGTAATTGTCAATATTTGCCTGTAAAAAATATCAGTTTTATATGATTCAACCTAATAGGTATAAGTACAAAAAGGTTAATAAATATGCTGTTTAGGTAAGGTGGTATTTTAAATAAGTATATTTTTCAGATAACCAGAGCTCCCTTCAAGTGTTATAACTTCCCTGTTAACCAGATGAGATGGAACTCTTTCCATGCACAGTACCTACTTTCCTCTCTTCTCAAGTAGAGTATCCCTACTCCTTAATCAAAGGCTCAAAATCATTACTACAGATATTCTAGTCATAATCTAGTGTGATGATGTGATATTTTCAAAAGTTATGGAGTCTGCAGAAGTATTTCTGAGAATGTGTGCTTGGTTTTTATAGTTTTTTTCTTTTTGCTCCACTGGTAAACTGCTATCTCTTCTTTATGTTCTGAGTGTCTCTTAACACGCGACAATATGGGCAGATTCAGGACAAAAAAGGCAAGAAGATGCCAGAACTAGGAGACAACTTGGATTGATCCCAAGTAATGTTGGTGATACAAGACAAAGAAGCAAATTGATAATCATAGATTCAGAATATAAAGCAAACTTGTAGTGGGAGCAATATTAGAAAAGGAATTCTAAGCAGAAATAAGGGAGCTGATGTAAGTGAACAGTGATCAAGAGCCTTGAAGTCAGAAAACAAAGGAAGTAAAGAATCAGGTTAATGAGTTAAGATGTGCAAACTCTAATCAGTTCAACCCAGTCAAGAAAAATAAGCCAGCTAGCAAGAGTAAAATTAGGGACTGCTGGCTGTTGCCTTTTTGTCCCAGTCTTAGACTTCTGATAGAGTGTAGGCGGCCAAAAGCTTGCAAGGTGGGGTTTCCATTGGGAAAAGAGAGTCCCATTGGTTCTGGCATAGCTTAATCCTTGCAAAGACAAAGACTCAGCTTTTCTAGAGGGTCACACAATGCTCAGTGCATTTAACTTACTGCTTATAACCTATTAGATTCTAGGGAGCTATTTACTTAATATATAGTAAGTTATGTAGTTAATTTTGTCAAAATCACATGTAAAATTCACGTCACTAGGGCTCTAAGCAAGAATCCGCAAAGATCTCATTAATCGGGTCATAGCCATAAAACAATGGTCCTTTCTCAGTGAGGGGTGATGTTTCCCCCAGGAGACCTTAGGAAATGTCTGGAGACACTCTTGGTTGTCACAAGTGGGGGAGTACTTCTGACATTTCGTAGGCAGAGGCCAGGGATGCTGCTAAATATCGTACAATGACTAGCAAAGTCCCCAACAAAAATTACCTGACCCAAAATAGTGTCAAGGTTGAGAAACGCTGGCTTAGGAAAACTGAGTATAAGGAAAGTGGAATCTGCCAGCATCCTTTAAAGCCTGTAAAACGTAATAGTTTTAGAAGTACAGGGTGACATAAACTAAGTAACTCCAGTGTTGGTAGTTTCACCTTTGGAAGGAGAGTAGGCAAACTGACCCAGCACGAAACTTTGCTTCACCACCACCTTTACCTGGGTTTGGAGAGAAGTGATTTCTTAGAAGAAATTTCTTACTTATTCTGAGCTCTTAATAGTCAGTTACCTGGGAAGGTAGAATAGCTAAAGTAACTGAGTGCCAGCAATATTTGGTCATATCCCTTTACTGCCATCAACGAGCCATTTTAGGAGGCAAGGATGAGTTAGGACCAGCATTGGAGGTAAGGAAATTTGAATGGGTTAATCAGCCTGGGAGGTGGAGGATGTGATCCCACCTGATTCACTTGTTGGGGTATGTCTATCAGATCATTTTATAATTAAGTGCCCTAAATTTACCTAATAATGAATCCTTCTTATAGGATTTCAAGGAAGCAGAAGTTTCTGCCTTTTATCAGAAGCTCAAGACTGTTCCATATTGCTCCGATATGTGGACTGAGTTACTTTGGCTAATATAGTCCGGCTCTCCTAGACCACTATCTTACCATCAAAGCTGGCCAAGAATGATTTGGCTTATTCTTAGCCTTAGCTGCTCCCCATAAAAGTGAGATCATTATAGAAGAGGCTTTCACATGGCTATATTAATAAATTTTGCACACTAATTCCCTCCAGTTAGATGGATCCCAGGTGTCTCCACTTGAATGCCGATCTTAAAGAAACCAGAGCTTTATCAAAGTAACCTGATTTTACAGCTTCTTCCTTAATAAATGTTTGAATGAATGAGTGAATGAATAATGTAAGAGTCAAGTGAAATATTTTGCAATGATGGCACCAGAAGCACAAAGAAAATATTAAAATACTTATTATGAAAACTGTAGATCTTTTCAAAAGGAAAGCAAATTAATTTTTACAAAGTAACTTTTTCCAGTTAGTACTTTTTTGACGGATACAGCTCACCCCTAACATTTGTAGTCCTATACAGTTTCCAGAGCAGATATGATTCATCTACTTCTTGGGCTTGATATAAGGGAAGCCATAGGACCCAATTCTCATTTGTTAAACTGAATTGAAAATAATTTATCTTATAGCAGAAATGGCAACGATACAGCATCTAAAGTTCTATCAAGACCAAAGACCAAAAATGGAACGGAAGGGATTTTGTTCCAGTTCACCAAGGAGAATGCTGTCCTCTCATCCATGCTGCAACAAATAAATAGTTTGGCAGTAAAGAAGAAATACACATCAATGTATAGTAACTTGATACAATAAAATATGATACTTTCAAAAGGCAGATTATTAAAAGATGCTATATCAGTCATAGGTAATTTTTTTTTTTCGTTTGCGGTACGCGGGCCTCTCACTGTTGTGGCCTCTCCCGTTGCGGAGCACAGGCTCCGGACGCGCAGGCTCAGCGGCCATGGCTCACGGGCCTAGCCGCTCCGCGGCATGTGGGATCTTCCCGGACTGGGGCACGAACCCGTGTCCCCTGCATCGGCAGGCGGACTCTCAACCACTGCGCCACCAGGGAAGCCCAGTCATAGGTAATTTTTAAACGTCATTCATAGGTAATTTTAAAAGCTATGATCAGAATGTCCTCAAATGCTTCTCCTTTATCTCAGAGAAAATGTGCTGAGTGGGTAAGGGAGTTGAGGGGTTTGGGAGAGATGTCTCTCAGAAACCTACATATTACATATTAACATGCCAGAAGCTACCAAGTCATAATCTCTCTTCCCTTTCTCTCTCTCCCTTCTTTCCTCCCTTTCTCCTTCCTTCCCTTCCTTCCTTCCCACCTCTTTCTTTTCTTCCCTTCTTCCCTTTTCCCTCCCTCTCTCCTCCCTCTCTATTCTCCATCCCTGTAAATGACTCTGTTATCTCTCTGCCCCATCTTCCTTCCTTCCCTTTCTTCTTCTGTTTTTCCTTCCCTCTCTGCCCTAGATGGCCAGTGATAAAGAAGGGCTCGTTGTCATGACCTTCTCACAAAGAACAAGGGAGTTCGGGGGTGGGGGCAGATAAATGCCAGGGGAGATTGTAAAGTTGTCAATATACCGAGAAAGGGAGAGAAAGATCATTTCCAACCTCTGAGTGAGAGATTGCCACTAGGAACCATTGAAGGTGCAGTCATTTTGACTACAGTTCATTACTCTTAAGAGAAAGTTTATAATTTTCATATATTATCAAAGGGGACAATCACCTCAAAAAGATGACTAAACATGGCACTATATTTTATATTTTAGGACATAGCTTGATATATGCCTCAGATTTCTAGAGGGAAAAAAATCTGATGACATAAATTATTTACCTCAATATACCTAGTGTAGAATCACATCTTATTTTTAAGCTGTTAGAAACTTTTCAGCATTGAATGGAAGCTCTGAACTCTTTTGTCAAAAATATATACATACTCATACCATTTTCATACCATTTTATAATCTTTTGAAGCCCATCCATGGGTCTGTCCATACTCTTGTACTGTGAAGTACAATTATTTTGGTAAGTTTTTCCCATTGACTATACAGCCTATGTTTACATGATAAAAGAAAGAATGCAGATATATTGCAGTATTGCTTATAAAGTGATATAAACTATTATCCAAATAATAATCACAACAGTATATGAGAAGCTTCTCCTAAGGTACTTAGAGGAACTTTAGATGCTTCCCACTGACTCTATTTGATATTTGCTTTAAAAGATTTCCTACTTAATTTTGAATCTAGAAATAGCGCAGCAACTTCCACTGATGTGATATCTCCTGTATACCAGATATTTTCCAATGTGTTTAATATACATTATGTCATTTAATTCTCAAGACTTTTATTGGGTAGTTTTATTAGATGGGCATCATTAGTTCCCTTACATGTGATTAAGTGAGGCATAGACATTTTTAAGTGATCTGGCCAAAATCGTGGACAGTAGGTCCAAAGCGCTGGCCTAGGAAGCTCGAGTGGCCCACGTCCTTGGTTCTTGCCCTTTCCGAGGTGTCCAATAATAGAGTAAGTGCCTTATGTGACCTTATTTTCTTATTTTTTATATTTTTCCCGAAGCATTTTTAATTCAAAAAATTAAATTCTACATCATTTTTGAGTTGTATTTAATACATAATGAAATGCACAGATATTAAGTGTAGAGTTTGAATTGTTCTGACAAATATATACATCCTTGTCCTACACCCAATAAATACAGAGGACATTTCTATAAACTCAGTTACTTAGTGCCTTTTACAGTCAATGTTTGTCATACTCAGAGAAAATACTGTTCTAATTACTATCAATGTAGACATTAGTTTTCCTATTTTTTAAAACTTTTATTTTATATTGGAATATAGTTGATTAACAATGTTGTGTTAGTTTCGGTTACACAGCAAATGATTCAGTTATGCATATACATATCTATTCTTTAAAGAATGCTAAGAAATTAAAGAAGAGGAAAATGAAGACTAAGTTGGCTGATTGCTGCTAAGGCCAGATTTTTTCAGGTCTCTAAATGGAAAAATTGCCCTTAAATCCCACACAATAGCAGCTGTCCATGGCACTGGTCTAGACTTTGTGTGCAGGAGCAAACATTTGCAGAAATGAATCTGTGTTTCAGCAGCAAAATAAAATGGAGATTCTGGCTTTATCTGAGAAGACAGGTATGGAGAGAGTTTATGTAGGGAGATGGCTGCATGAAAAAGGTCTCAGCAATCATATTGTTAAAAAAAAAAAAAATCCAGGACTTTCCTGATGGCGCAGTGGTTAAGAATCTGCCTGCCAATGCAGGAGACACAGGTTCGAGCCCTGGTCCAGGAAGATCCCATATGCCATGGAGCAATTAAGCCCATGCACCACAACTACTCAGCCCACGTGCCACAACTATTGAAGCCTACGTGTCTAGAGCCATGCTCCGCAACAAGAGAAGCCCGCACACCTCAACGAAGAGTAGGCCCCACTTGCTGCAACTAGAGAAAGCCTGCATGCAGCAACGAAGACCCAACACAGCCAAAAGTAGATAAATAAACAATAAATTAATTTAAAAAAATCCATCTACACTCAAAGACTGAGTGAATCTTCAAAATATGCCCAAATGGTTATGAGATAAACAGTCTTTTGCTAAAGGCAAAATTATAAAAACTTTGAAAACATACTTCTCAGATGATGAAAGATTGGGAGAAAAAGGTTTTCACCCTAAACCTGTTTCCCTGACACACAAGGAGTTACTCTATAGGACTAGTAATAGTAGACTTACCTCTGTTGAAAATAAATCCTGCTCAGTTTGCCAAGCTCTACCTTGTAAAATTCCTTAAATGAAATGTGGTATCTAGGTCCCTCTACGAAATGATTGTACCCATTAAAAATGTTTCAGAATGGTAAAGATGGTATTATTTAATAATATTTGTTATTTTTCTAAGCAATCATATTAACTTTTGCTTTGCATACTTCTCACACATAGGGTTTATCTGTTGCATTTCATGGCTTCCATTGTAGGAAAGGCGGGGGGGTGGGGCTTTTGCTCTAAGCCATAGGAGTGACATATGTGGGTTTGTCAGGCTTCACAGGAGGCAGAGAGGTGGGCACTGATGTTCCACGATGCTTCAGAGCATGGATTTGGGGGTCAGGCAAATTGTGGAACATATTTAGGATATGATACTTCATATCACAGTAAAAGAGATAGGAGAGTTAGTTAGTTAAATCTTCTCAGTCTCAGTTCCTCCATCCTTTTTGGGGGGAATAAGAGGACCTACCTCAAAAGTTTCTTGGGAAGATTGGATAGCAAAAGTTTTCACCATGGTGGCCTGCCCATAAATAGATACCATTGGTATTTTGCAAGCATAGAACCTCTAAAGGAAGTTCATATCACAGACTCATTATTTTTCCTTTTGTCTAGGTGTTACTTTTCTGCAAAAACAATATAAAAATAGCAGAAGGGATTCAAGTAAAAGTTTGCCTACATTTCCCATCACTTCATGAAATTGTTTTCTTTTAATACATATATATTTCTCATAGATGTATATTAAAATCTTTCATATTTTCATAAATTGTATAGCTGTATATTCCAAATGTTAGCACTCTACCATGAGAGCATCCATTTTGTGGCAGTCTCCTTTTTCTTATGTCATCTGTTCTCTCCCTCCAACAAAGTAGGTTGCCATTCTTTGCAAATGACATGCACACATGCAGAGGATGTAGTTTTAGTTCACAAGAATAGGACCATATTACATACATGTCTTTGTAACTTGTTTTCTATATGAACACTATGTGGTAGGCATGCATCTAAGTAAATGACACAAACCTATAGCAATGAAAGCACCATATCATAAGGATGTGTTTATAGGGTTATTTATTGTAGTATCATTTGTGGTAGCATAGCAGGACAACTGAAAAGTCCTGAATCTCTGTCAGTAGATGTATGGTGAATAGACTGAATTACATCCATATTATGGAACATTATGTGGGTATCTTAAAAAATATATTTAGAGCTCCTCTTGTAGATATTTTTTATTTTGAGTTGGAAAAGAAGGCAGAGATTACTTAATCCAATGCCGTCATTTTACACACCAGGACACTGAGACCTGAAGCAACTCACTCAACTCTGGGCTTTGAGAGATCCAGAATGCCAGCCTGACTATCAGTCCGGTGCTCATCTCACAGCCTCCCACTCCTGCCACAAGGCCTATGGATTTTTTTTTTTTTTTTTTTTTTTTGCGGTACGCGGGCCTCTCACTGTTGTGGCCTCTCCTGTTGCGGAGCACAGGCTCCGGACGCGCAGGCTCAGCGGCCATGGCTCATGGGCCCAGCCGCTCCGCAGCATGTGGGATCCTCCCGGACCGGGGCACGAACCCATGTCCCCTGCGTCGGCGGGCGGACTCTCAACCACTGCGCCACCAGGGAAGCCTGGCTATGGAGTTTTACGTAGAGCAGAGGGTCCGCTGTGGATGGATCTGAATATGAATTTGCAGCATGCATTAAAAAGGCTTTTAGTGTGACTACTACAGTGAGAGTTTAATAGTTCGTTTACCGTCCTGGAGAGTGTGTAACATGAAAACTTCATTAGGTGGTTTTCAGTTACAGCACACAGTTAGTGTCACTCATTGTCACACATTTGTTCCCTGAATGATGTTCCTGGAGAAGGTCAGAGCCCGTGTTATTTTGCTCGGCACTACTGTGGCAGGATCCTGAATATTTAATCATGCTGCTCTGATGAGAAGGGGGTCTGGCAGCAAGTTTCAGGGGAGTGTGTGCAGTGTTATCGTCCTCAGACTGCTGTTTGGAAGTGAATCCGTGGAGCACACTCAAGGACATTCAAGAGGCACAGAGGATTCTGAGACATTCTTTTCCTTCAGCTAGTCAAAATTGAATTTAGAATTGTTAAACAATGCCCAAAGAAGTCTTTATTTTCAGCATAATTTAATATTTCCCTTTATGTGAGTCAAAACAAGCATATATCAATATAATTTGGGGGGAATCGCAGCAGTTGTATTTTGTTGTTACATTGCTTCATTTTCCATAATGGGGTGCCAATGTGTGCTCTCCCATCAATTTCATCTGAAAGTTGTATGTCCTGGCAGCTCTAGGAGTTATTATAATATGATGGAGGTTATCATAATTAGCTGCAGGGCTAGAATCTATGCTGTTTTTTGGCATTTGGCCTATTGCTTTCATGTAGTTATGAAAGCATCAGTGGAAGCTTTAGCAGGAACTTTGCAAAAGAGAATCATAAACAGGTATATTAATGAGTAAATATGTTTCAGTGATTATCTAATGTCATTGCTGTTTACATAAGTGAGAAAATTATTTTTTGTTGAACAAATCAAGAAAATTTCAGGGGTTGTTTTTACAAAATAATTTTTTAAATTGAGTTATAAGTGACATATAGCATTGTGTAGTTTTAGGTGTACAGCATAATGATTTGATATATGTATATATTGTGAAATAATTACCATAATAAGTTAGTTAACATTCATTACCACACATAGCTACAAAATAATTGTTTTCTTATGATGAGAAATTTTAAGATTTACTCTCCTTAGCAACATTCACACATACAATAAGTACTGTTAACTGCAGTTACCATGCTGTACATTACACCCCTCAGACTCATTTATCTTATAACTGGAAGTTTGTGTTTTTGATCATTTTCACCAATTTTGCCATCCCTCAGCCCCAGCTCACCAATATGTTCTCTGTATCTATATATGTTCGTTTTTGTCTTTGTTTTCTTTAAGATTCCACATGTAAGTGAGACCATACAGAATTTGTGGTATTTGTCTTTCTCCGTCTGACTTATTTCAACTACCCTCAAGGTCCATCCATGTTGTTGCAAATGGCAGCATTTCCATCTTGAAAATTTCAGTTTGAATATCACTGTTATTTCTCATAATCTTTAGACTAATTCTTTGTTTCCTTGTTTTTTATTTTAAACTCTTCTTTGACTTTTTAAAATTTACATCTTCTCTTTTTAAAAAACTGTTTTCTGATAAACAGTGTAAGGCAATCTGATCTTGAGTGACAAATAGGGCAAATCCATTTATAACTGAGACAATGTGACAGCAGCCTTGTAGGTCACCTCTGTCTCCTTCAGGAGTTCCATCCATAGTCAGCTTTAACTGTCACTTCTACATGAATGACTTCTACATGTTACCTTCAACCTTGACCTTTCTTCTGACTGCTAGGTTAGCATTTCTAAATGCTCAGTGTATACCTTAACATTATCTAAGAGTTAATTACTGACCTCTGCCTGGAAAATAGTAGAGACTCAATAAAAAAATTTCTGAAGCGATCATCTGTATGTGTTAGTTGGGATTTGGGGGAGGCCAATACGTTTATCGCTCCTTTCAATTTTTTTTTTTATTATTGTATACTGCCCTTTATTTAGTTACTTCAGTCTCAAAATTATCTTTTCTGAGCTCTCACCTCACAAGAGAATGAAGCAGAAAGCCCTGTGCCTATACGTTATGAAACAAAAACAAACATTGGTTGAGTTCAACTTAATCATAATTATATTAGCCAAATTGTATATGACATGTGATAATTGAAAAAGAAAGACTAATCTTCAAAAAATATAATAGTGGGAGGGAGGGAAGCGAATTAGCATGCTGGATCCCAGTTCAGATCGTCTGTGTGGCCTAATTGTTTTTAAGTACATTGGCCATTCTATGAAATGTTGTAAAAAGCCAGTGTCGGGCTTCCCTGGTGGCTCAGTGGTTGAGAGTCCGCCTGCCAATGCAGGGGACGCGGGTTCGAGTGCCGGTCCAGGATGATCCCACATGCCGCGGAGTGCCTGGGCCCGTGAGCCATGGCCGCTGAGCCTGCACGTCCGGAGTCTGTGCTCCGCAACGGGAGAGGCCACAACAGTGAGAGGCCAGCGTACCACAAAAAAAAAAAAAAAAAAAAAAAGCCAGTGTCACCACGCCTGTGTGTGTCCATTAGATTTGAATAGACACCACAGGACTGCTTTTGGTTGATGACTTTTGCTGAAGCCAAATGAGCAACCTGATTGTGTTAAACCAGCCTACTGATTGCCTTTGATATAAGTGAAAATGAAGCTTCCTTCACTCGTGATTTGTTTTGAAATGGAAGGCAGGGGATGCATTACTAAGATGATATCCCAGGCTCTCAACAATTGTAGGTGACTTTAGGCAGTAATATCTGGTGGATTATTGAAACATTCATAGAATCATAATTTTATCATCTTCAAGTTGCAATTGACTTTTCTTTGACTTTGCATTCCAAGACGGAACTTGGTTTAGGTTGCTTTGATGATCAAAAGTCTGTGTTTTTTGAGAGCTCAGGAGATTCTAAATTTGTAACATTTCCTGCCCAAACCCAAGAATTCTGTGACTTTATGTGGAAGGGGCAGGGGAGAGGCGGGCAAGAAATCTTTCAGACAGGCATTACATTACAGCTAGTTCTGATGAAAATAGGTCAAGGACCATACTTTGCGAAAAACTGGGGAGGAGTGTGGGTAAAATTGAAGTGAATAAGTTCCAGGGATCTCAATAAAGTAAAAGTATTTATATACGAACACTTTAAAATTGCTATATACTTATAGGATATTATTTTTATATTCTTAATAATACATGCATTTTTTTCATGCAGGGGATTACAAACCTGCTTAATAGTAGAATGAGTCTAAGTAAAGGTAACTAACCTGATATTTAATTTCAGTGCTAAATTAGAACCCAGTTCCTTAACTCTATATGGCTCATTGGGGGGGGGGGGCGGAAATCTATCACAAAGAAAATAAGCTAATATAAATTTTTTCAAGACGTGGTTTTCAGCCTGCTTTTGTGAAAGAATGGGCCTTGGGATTCATCAGGTCCTCCTTTTTATAATCTGGGAGTCAATCTATGGCTGGGAAGGTGGCAACTTTCCTCCTACGAGTACCTCAGTCTACCCTGCTTCCAAGTTCTTCATGTTGACTTCTTTGAAGTACAACGCATGCATCTGACTCTGACTTTCAGGGCTGTCCATCAGCAAAATACATCTATCTGTTCCCAGCTCCCGTAACAATAATAATCAGGCTTTTAGATAGGGCTCCGGGTAGGTGGAGCCCCATCGAAGGAGTCCTCACTCAGCTCTTGCTGGCACATATGTACAACAGACTCTTTCCCTAAACTATGTCATAAACAATTTTCACTTACCTCTGAATTCACATGTATGAAAATCTATGTTTCTCCCTCTTGAAAAGCAAACAAAAAATAGCTACAACTTCAGCCATCTGGGTATTTTAAAATCTCACGATTTGTATTAAATACATACTTCTATGGATCTATTTGCATGTAAATATTTGTACTATCTCACCTCTTTTATGCCAGCGTGATGCAGAATTCTCATATCTATCAATAGTTTTGTTCTCATTTTATCACAGTAAATTATGGATAGTCTAATGAATTATTATATTATCTAGATGTTACCTAGAATACTATTTAGATGGGTTTTTTGGGTTGATTTAGACCTAGGCACATGAAATGGGGACTTCTCCAGCCAGTAGGTTTGATTTTTGACTTGCTTTGTAGTCTCAAAGCTGTTTCCAAAGTTGATGCAAAAGTTATTCATGTGTTGGTATGCTGTTTATTCATTGAAGTAGGCGGATAGTGATGTTTCTGGAATAATAATGGACCTAACTTTGGCACATTCCTCTCTAATGGACAACTACCTAGTCTGATATTTTATCAAGACCCACTTTCAAAACCTGTGACTTTGCCGCAAGGCTCTGCTCTGCTTCTCTCTGCAGCCCCATGGTGAGCTATTTTTAAGCTGCACATGTTTAATTTTGCAACTTGTGACAATTGGAAAAGCATCATAATGTCTATTCCTACTGAGGCACACCAAATACACCAACATGTATCGAGAGGAGCAGCATTTGGGGGAAAACTTCATGGGGCAAGAGTCTTCTTGGGAATTACTGGATTCTTTCTTCCTTGAAGGAAAGCCAATACTCTTCCCTTAATCAATCATGTTTATTTATTTATTTTTCCATTCTAAGGAGGAATGAGCATAACCCAAGTGTATTTAAGATTTGCTTTACCTGGATTTGGACTTCTCAAGAAGAGCTGGTCAGAAAAATAAATAAAATTCCAAAATGTAACTGGGAGAGTTGCATGCTGAAATGAGCCTGTACTTTCACATTCCCTGTAAGTTATTTAACAAGACCAGTGGTTACCTGTGGAATCATCCCTCATCGTAGGACCTGTGGTTTTTACTGCATGATGTACCGGCTTGCCTTTAAAGTAAATTTAGCTGTAACTGTACTTCAGTTAACTTTAGTAGCCTCTGTACCATGTGCTAAAAGTGCTAACTAGTTTGTTCATCCAGAAAAGCCTTGAGCCCTTGTGAACTGTTGTGAAGTTTACTCACATTTCTCTGTGAATGACAGTGGCTTTTACTCACGCACTTCTGAAACGTTAAGGACGTCTGTTATTTTTGAACATGCAGCCTTGGTTATTGATATATTATAGGAGGTAATCGTTGTATTAATCCAAATTAGCTGATAATTAAGAGCATTTTTCTTTTTTGTTTTCTAACGCTCTGTGACATTTTATATTTGTTTTCCTAATTCTGTTTTGTAAGTTCCTGAGGATAGCATTAAGCAACAATATTTTCCCTACACACCCCCAATGGTAAATAGACACAGGCAATGGATTCACCAACAAAATTGGTGATTTATAGCTGCCTTTCCTAGAGGAAAACTTGGTCAGATTGGTGCTCTGGGCTTTAACATCAAAAATGAGCCCTAAGGGCTGATTTCAAGAAAGTTCCTCAACAGAATGGTTTATAGAGTATTAATTAACTGTTCAGAGATTACAGAAATATTCATATACAGAGCAGGTACCCATATGTGTATTCTAGATATCCACATGGCTTACTCTTGTGCCTTGCCTTCTTCAAATGCTTACCCAAATATCACCTTGATGAGGACTCAATGATCACCCCATTTTACTTGTACCACCATCCCCTCCCTTCATTCAGCATATTCAATTCTCCTTGTTCCTCTCTTTTCCCCCCATTATGATGTAAGCTCCATGAATCACTGTTTTGTCTGTTTGGTTCACTTGTGTATATTCAGAACCTAAAATAGTAATGCATAATAGGTGTTCAAAAGGTATTTAAAATGTTTAATTTATTTAATTTTAAGTGAACTCTGTATTTTGAGATAATTGTAAATTCACAGGCAATTGTAAGAAATGATACAAAGAGATCCACGGTAAAGTATTTAGTTTCCCCCAATGGTAACATCTTACAAAACTCTAGTAGAATATTACAACTAGGATATTGACATTGATACAGTCAATGTCAATTGACAATATTTCTATCAGCACAAGGATCTATCATGTTGCACTTTTATAGCTACATTCACTTCCCTCTGGCCCCTACCCTTTCCTTAATCTTTGGCATCCACTAATCTGTCATCCATTAAAAAAATTTTGTCATTTCAAGACTGTTACATAAATATAATCGTGCAGTGTGTAACCTTTTTAGATTGGCTTCCCCCACAACCCCGCCCCTGCTCAGCATAATCTCCTTGAGATTCATCCAGGTTGTAGATATCAACAGTTCATTCCTTTTTTCTTGCTGGTGTGTATGAATCACTATTTGTTTATAGGTTGTTTCCAGTTTGGGGCTGTTATAGACAAAAACGCTATAAGGGTTTATATAAAGATTTTTTTGTCTAAACATATATTTTCATTTCTCTGGGATAGATGCTCAGGAGTGCAATTGCTGGGTTAAATGGTTGATATATGTTTAGAATTTTTTTAAAAAGCTACCAGACTGTTTTTCAGCGTGGCTGTACCATTTTACATTCCCACCAGCAATGTATGAATGGTCCAGTGTCTCTGCATCCTTACCGGCCTTTGGTCTTATCACTAGTTTTTCATTTTAGCCATTCAGCTAGATGTGTAATGATGGACTCACTGTAGTTTTATTTTTCATTTCAGTTATGACTAATGGTATCAAACATCTTTGCATGTGCTCTGTTGCCATTTGAATATCTTATTTTGGTGAAATGTCTTCATGTCTTTTGTTCATGTTCTAACTGGGTTGTATGCATTTTCCTGTTGAGTTTTGTACGTTCGTTATATAGTCTAGATAATAGTGTTTTGTCAGATATGTGGTTTGCAAATATTTTCTCCCACTTTGGAGCTTGACTTTTCATCCTCTTAAATGAGTGAGAGTTTTTAAATTTGATGACATCCAACTTAGCAATTTTGCTTTTATAAATAATCCTTTGGTGTCAAGTCTGAAAAATCTTCACCTAGCCCCAAATTGTAGAGATTTTCTCTTATTTTTTCTTAAACTTTTGTAGTTTTACCTTTAATTTTGTGATCCTTCATGAGGTAATATTTATATAAGATGTGAGATCTTGGTGAAGGTTCAGTTTTTGCCTATAGATGTCCAATTGCCCCAGCACCACCTGTTGAAAGGCTCTCTTTCCTCCACTGATTTTCTCTTGGCATTTTCTCTTGGCAAAAATCAGTTGTGGATAATTGTGTGGATTTACTTCTAGGTTTTCTATTCTGTTCCATTGAACTATGTACCCATCTCTCTACCAATACCACAGTCTTAACTAGTGAAGCTGCATAACTCTTGAAATCAGGTAGAATTATTTAAAGACTTAATCTTCTTTTAAAAATTGTTTCAGCTCTTCTAGTTTCTTTTACTCTCCATATAATTAACATAATATTTTCTATATTAAAAATAATCTTGCTCATATTTTGATTAGAACTGTGTTAAACTGTATGTCAGTTTGGGAAGAATTGGCATCTTTACTGTGTTGAGTCTTCTAATACATGAACGCAGAGTATCTCTCTGTTTATTCAAAACTTTTATTTCCTTCTCCAGAGGTTTTGTAATTTTCAGCATACAAATTTCATACATGTCTTGTTAGATTTAAACCTCAGTATTCATTTTTTTGAGCCATTGTTAATGATACAGTGTTTTAATTTTTATGTTTATTGCTAATACAAATGACTTCTCAGTAGTACAATTAATGTTGAGCTCGTATTCTATGACTGCTGAACTCACTATTCATTCTAGGAGTATTTTTAAGTTTTTTTGGGTTTTTTTTTGTATTTTCTACATAGACAATCATGTCATCCTCAAATAGGATGTTTATTTTTTTCTTTACAGTCTGTATGTCTTTAATTTCCTTTCTTATCTTATTGCACTGGTACTACTTCCCACTCTATATTGAATAATGCTGGTGAAAGCAGACATTCTTACCTCGTTCCTAATCTTTGGGTGAAACCATTCAGTCTCTCATCATTAAGTATAATGTTACCGGTAGGTTTTTGTAGGTGTGCTTTATCAAGTCGAGGAAGTTGCCCTCTATTCCTATTTCACTGATATTTGTTTCAAAAAATTATGAATGCATGTTAACTCTGTCATATATTTTTTTCTGGATCAATGTATGTGATTTTTTTTCTTTAGCTTGTTAATATGGTAAATTACTTTGCTTTTTCCATATCAAGTCAGTCTTGCGACCTTAGAGCCTTAGACTGAAACACACCTGGTTGTGGCAGATCATTCTTTTTATATATTGCTGAATTATTCTGTTAATGTTTATTAAGGATTTTTGCATGTGTATTAATGAGAGATATTTGTCTGTAGTTTCCTTTTTTGGTATTGTCTTTATTAGGGTAATACTGGTTCATAAAGTGAATTAGGAAGTGTCACTTCCTTTCTATTTTCTTGAAGATATTGTGAAGAATTGGTGTTAATTCTTCTTTACATATTTGGTAGAATTCGCCAATGAAACCATGTGGCCTGAAGATTTTTTTGAGGGGGAGTTTTCAAATTGTAAATTCAATTTACTTAACAATTATAGGACTGTTCAAATTATTATCTGTTATTTCATGTTTGGTAGATTTTTTTAAAACAATTTGTCCATTTCATCTAAATTGCCAAATTTATTTCTCTAGAGTTTATGTAGTATTTTCCTAGTATCCTCTGATATCTGCAGGTTCTGTAGTGCTTTTCTCCTTTTAAAGAGATATTTTTAAATGAATGGGTTAATTGAAAAATGTATTAAATTTTGAATACATTAAAGATATCTCAGTGGGAGAGGCAGGTCGGGCAGCTTAGGCAGCGAACCGCTGTGCAGTCCTGGCGCTTGCCTGAGGACCTCGAAACTACCGTTCCCCTGCCGGGCAGCATGGGCACCATGAACAACGTGGCAGGACTGAATTCAGGGAAGGTAGCTGCTCTGCTTCAGAAACTGAATTCCGATCCTCAGTTCGTACTGGCCCCAGCATGCCGGCACCACCCACGACCTGCTGGACGTCGGTCTGAAGAGGGCCACGGTCCAGGGTGTTCAGCACGTGTTCCAACAGGCTGTGCATCTGGAAGGCAAGCCCGTCACCAACCAGAAGAGCTCAGGGTGATGCTGGATCTTTCCTTGTCTGAATGTTATGAGACTTCCATTCATGAGAAAATTAAATATTGAAGAATTTGAATTTAGTCAGTCTTACCTCTTTTTCTGGGACAAGGTTGAATGCTGTTATTTCTTCTTAAATGCTTTTGTGGACACAGCGCAGTAAAAGGAGCCTGAGGATGGTAGGCTGGTGCAGTATTTGCTTATGAATCCTGCAAATAATGGAGGATAATGGGATATGCTTGTCAATATTGTTGAAAAATATGGTATTATTGCTAAGTGCTTCCCTGAATCTTATACAACAGAGGCAACCAGAAGGATGAATGATACTCTGAATCACAAGATGAGAGAATTCTGTATACGACCATGGAACCTGGTATACAACAGCACAACCAAAGGAGAAATCTCAGCCACATAGGATACCACAATGGAGGAGATGTGCAGAGTGGTGTGCATCTATTTGGGTAATCCACCAGAGACGTTCGCCTGGGAGTATCAAGACAAAGATAAAAACTATCAAAAGATTGGCCCCATAACACCCTTGAAGTTTTACAGGGAACATGTCAAGCCACTCTTCAATATGTTTAGTGAATGACCCTCGGCCCCAGCACAAGTACAATAAACTTTACACAGTGGACTACTTAAGCAATATGGTTGGAGGGAGAAAAACTCTATATAACAACCAGCCCATTGACTTATTGCAGAAGATGGTTGCGGCCTCCATCAAAGATGGAGAGGCTGTATGGTTTGGCTGTGAGGTTGGAAAACACTTCAATGGCAAGTTGGGCCTCAGTGACATGAATGTCTATGACCTTGAGTTAGTGTTTGGTGTCTCCATGAAGAACATGAATAAAGCTGAGAGGCTGACTTTTGGTGAGTCACTTATGACCCACGCCATGACATTCACTGCTGTCTCAGAAAAGGATGATTAGGAGGGTGCTTTTGTGAAATGGAGAGTGGAAAATTTGTGGGGTGAAGACCATGGCCACAAAGGTTACCTGTGCATGACAGATGAGTGGTTCTCTGAATATGTCTACGAAGTGGTATTGGACAGGAAGCATGTCCCTGAAGAGGTGCTAGCTGTACTAGAGCAGGAACCCATTGTCCTGCCAGCCTGGGACCCCATGGGGGCTTTGGCCGAGTGATATTGCCTCCAGCTTTCCTCCTCCCATGGGACCTGAAGTAGTTGCAAAAGACAGATCCAGGGACTGAAGCCAGAGTTACACAGGTGACTGTGTGTTCCCACCGGACACAGTCAGACTCTTGGATTTCTCCTCCAGGAATCTCTTTGGGAAAGTGTGCTTTACGCTGAAACAAAATACTCTCTAAAAAAAAAGGAGGAAAGATCAGCTCATACTAACGACTCTCCTCATCTCCAACAGCTCAGGGTCTCTTAGCATTTTAATCAGATGTAATTGTTTGTCTTAAGTCTGTCACACCAGTTCGGTTCAGTGTCTGTTTTATAAGGCAGGAGAGGATGAGCAATTGAGGTGTGTGGAGAGAAAACAGACCTAGTGTTCCTTGTTCCGAGACTAGAGTAGGGGGAGGGTACCCTAATATTTGAGCTCTCAAAACTGCCTGACAGTAACACTGTCCCTCCTAGGTGGCAGTCACTGAATTCAGTTTCTTCAAGGTAATTTTATGTGCCTCTAATAGGCCATGAATGTGAGGTTGATCAAAACTGACTGACATGATTCCTTCCTATTGTTCTCAACTGCGGGGGAACACAGCTCTACTTGAGTCACGGGTTAAGTAGAGGGTTGGAGACAGTAGGTGAGAGAACAACCCAAACCTTATCATGAGCTGAATTATAATCATTAGCAGGAGCTCTTGCCAAATGGTTTAACTTCTGCCTCTGGGATTGGGAGTTGGGTGGGCACGAAAAGGGGATATCCGTTCTTTCTGACAACTAAATGGTGCTGAGAAGCTCTTGAATAAAACACTTTGCTAAAACAAAGAAACAGAACCTCAATGTTAATATGTCCAAAGTAGAACTTTTGACTTTCTCAACTGTCATAGTCTACCCACAGTTGTTTTATTTTATTAATTCATTAGAGTTATCTATCTAATGGTTCAAGCCTCAAACTAAGTCATCCTTAATTTTTTGCTTTCCCTCATTTTCAACCCTACTAATTCTGTTTCAGAATATATCCAGAAATCAACCGCTTCTCATTTCTACTCCAAGCCATGCCACCCTCATCCTCCCCTAGACTACTGCGATGCCCCTCGTAGGTGTTCAGTCTTCTAATCTTGCTCCTCTACAGTTCATCCTTTACATAGCAGAGAGATCATATAATTTTCCTGCTCCCTGGAGTGACTTTCCAGCTCACATGGACTAAATCCAAATTCCTTACCCTGGCTATAAGACCCTGCATACTAGTAGGCCCTGGTTTGTAGGCCCTGGCCTCCCCTATGAAATCATCTCCTCTAAGGCTCTCCTGACTCAGTACGCTTCAGCAGTCACACCCTTCTTTCTGTTCCTTGAGGATGCCAAGCTCTTCTCCAGGTGGTGGTGTTGGCACAAGCTTTTCACTCTACTTGACGTGCTCTTTCGCCTGAACATCTTATGGTTGATGGCTGTCTCCTTCTTGTAATCTGTATTCCAGAAGAAGAAATGTTTTCATTGACCATTCAATCTACTCACCTTCTATTCTGTTCATCGGGTTTTTAATAGTCTCCACAGCATCTATTTATATGTGATATTTTTTATTTATTCTTTGTTAATTTGTTGTTTTCTAATCTAAGGTGTAAGCTCTGTGTATGCAGAGGCTTTGCCTTTTTTCATTACTGCTGTATTGCCAGCACCTAGAACCATGTATTGAACAAAACAAGTGCTCAATACATAATTTCTGCATAAATGAATGAAAGTGCTCTGCTTAATGCCATCTATACCGTATCTTATTTCACTCTCCAACAAATGAACAGTGTCCTGTTACCCATTTTATAGATAAGAAAGTGGGGCTTTAAAATAATTTGTCCCAGCTCTGGAACTACAAGAGTGTATTTCTTCTGCCAATTTCAAGCTTTGGGATGCCATCACTCATGGCAAATGCATGGGAGAAAGAACTTTAAGAAGTGTATTTCTAACCTTTGTTTATAAACCTGTTCTTATCTCAGATACTTCCAACTGAAGTCCTAAAAATTCTCGGAAAGCATGCTTCATTATCTCCTTCGGATAATGGTATCACTGAGTCTGGTGGACATATGGGAGAGTTACAGAAAAGAGCGAGTTACTACTAGATCTTGTTAAGTCTATGGTTCCAGGAGTACTTCTTTCTTTATTGTAAAAGAACATCATTTCATGTATAGTATTGTTGGGAAATATTAGCTCCAAGTAGAATTATTACAACTGTCAGAAAAAAAAAAACGGCCTGTCTAGGTATTTAAAATATGGAGGAGGCACATCCACGTGCATTAAACATCAAGGAGGTATCATACACTAAGTATCAAGGAGATATCAAGGAGATACACACACACAAAATAAGCAAAAATAAATAAATTACCAAACACCCTGGAAATACAGAGTGTCGACAAATCTTAGAAACTGCCCAAGGCACTCAGGAATGAAAAACAACAACAACAACAAAAAACCCAAAAACTGCACATTCAAGGAAGTTTTCTAGCTTTCATAGCAACTGCCTACCTCTGTAACACTATCTTTAATAGAATAGTTCTTTGTGAAAATTGTGAGCTCTCGCAATTGTTCTCACTATTAAGTCAACTGGTAAGGAGCCAGCAAGTTGCAGTTTACCTTTCAGAAATATGAGGAAACTGAGGCAGTCGTTCTCTTAGGATAATGCAGTAAATTAGTTTTGGAGCTCTGTTGCCTGGAAGCAAGTATAGGGGCTTAAGGGTTGTGGTTTCCAGTCTACTGTATTTTAAAGGAGACAATGATTTTTTTTTCCCCCCTGATTTTCAAATCCCTGAGCCTGGACAGTGCAGAAAACACAGCCAGATTTAGGTAACAGCTTATTTTCCACCTCTGTGCCCATGAAGTGGAATATATTTATCTGTGACAAAAGAGCTTTGCCTCTATTTGGTGGTAAATCTTCAAATCTGTTTAGAATCAGGGTCAGCTTCTCAAATGAGCCTTTTCACCATTTAGGCTTTCTGAATCTGATTAACACTGTATCAGGGAATTGTCTGGTGTCTGACCTTGAACAACATGCTTTCCTACTTGCCTTTTTGGCGGGGGGAATCATTTTGTACAGCCTTGGACAATGAGATTCCTCCCCAGCAGGCTTGATGGCATTTGTGGGCTCCTTTTACTGATATCCAAAGGGTTTCAGCCCCAGTGACCTGTCATCTGTCCCCTCACCTGCTTACATGCTGATTCATTGATGAGCTGGCATTGCAGGCCCCGCCTCCCTCTGAATGGTCTGTGAGGTTGTGATTGCTCCTGGAGAGGGGATGTGGAGCTGAGCCACCGTGGGTTACTACACGTGGGAACCGGCAGCCTATCTGTTGCCACAGAAGAACTTGGTGACCTGAGAAGCAGCCCTTTCTCACCACCCTGTTACCGTTCTATCTATATCCGGCTTCTCTAGCTTTTTAAAGGAATTTCTGATTCAGGCACTAACAGCTAATTCCACAGGAGTTGTAAGGCAGCCTGTGACATAAACTGAGACAGAAGTTTCCCCTCAGAGACTGTCTTTTTTCTATTGGCAAAGACTTCTGGCTCTTCTCAGAGGAATACCTTGTTGCTTAAGATGAGTGGCTGTAGAAAACGATGTAAACGTGAAATATTGAAATTTGCCCAGTACCTTCTCAGGCTATTAACAGGTTCTCTTCATACAGGTAATGACTTTTTTTTTTTTTTAATGGAGGCTGGTAGAGCATGGTACCGAAGTTGAAATGGAATAGGAAAGGCTCACTATTTCTATGTTGTGTTTATTTTTAATGCTGTCAATAAAATACAGTTATGTTTGCTGAGATTCACGTTTCTAAAAATGTGTGCAATGCAGCTCTAATTTTGGGATAGAACTGGATTCTGTGGATATATCTTTTGTGTCTTTTTGGCAGTGTCGCTGTTAAATGTGTCTCAATCTCAGGAAGCAGTGTCTGCAGAGTAGAAAGATTTTTTTTTTTTAAATGCATGATTGTGTGAGGTTTTTTCCCTTCCTCCTGCTTGCTGCAGTTTGCTGGAAAATCACAAAGCTGTTCTTCCTGCAGGTATTTAGAAATTCTCTACCTTTGATCATTATAATCCATAGATTATTTCTAGTATTTGATTATAGAACTTAGCAGTGAAAGAGTTAAGGACATTTCTTTTGGATTTCTGAATTCCTTGCAAAATGTGAGCCAATTGTGAAAACAGCTGAAGAGTATAATGTCCATGAGAGCTTTGATATTTGTTTCATTGCAGTGGATTTTAATGTTTAACAGTTTGCACAATTGAAATGGAAACTCTATTTAAATCTAAGCGTTGATAGAATATTTTTTTAAGGTGTTCCAAAATTATGAGCCTAAACCAGCAGTTTTGCTGCCCGTGAAATTCCTAGGCAATGCCGTAATTAAGGTAGTGACAGGTGGGACCAAAACTACTTTGACTCTGATAATAGATATTTTTAATGGACCCTCAAACTTCTGAGGAGCAAAGCTGGGTTGATGAAATACCACACTTTGATTCTGGCTATGAATAACTATTGTCAGCTTTATTTTTTCAACTTACACGTGTCTTCTTTTATCTAAATCATGAGAAAGAAGAGTTAGTAAAAAAAAAAAAAAACCACCTATACACTATACTGCAAGGATGAGGGATGAATTTGAGCAACATTTTCTCTAGGAAGTAAAGTCTTTATGGTGAACAGCAGAACTGCATATATGATTATGTTGACAACCCGATCAGGAAAAACAGTTTTGAGGGGATAAGTGTGAAAATCAAATGATTTTCTGAGAGCATTATTAAGTATTCATAAACATAATAACAGGATTGTTATCAGATACTAATCTTTAAGCAGTGCAAATTGTGGTGGCTCTTGACACTTTTAAGAATAGTTATTGAGAGTCTGTACCTGCCTTTTGTTAACTTGGAGCTCTGTTGTATACTTAGTCCCGATATGAGTTTGCTGTATCATGTCAATTGTGATCAATAATATCAATATATTTGCTATAAACGTTCAATTAAGGATGATGCGCCATTTAGGATGTCATGTCTTATGGGACAATGCTCAATAGGGGATCTTTTATCTAGCTGTGAAGATAGAGAAATATTTTATAAAAGAAAGTTTTGCATGAGGTTTGCATGGGAATCTGTAATTTCCTCTTTGATAAGGCAGTTTTAAGGTTCTACCTGTTTCTTGCTGGATTTGGGTGCAGTGCTCTGCCTTTTCTTGCTTAGTGTGTGTATAGTTTTCTGAAACTTCTGATTTCAAAGAATTTTATGAAGATGGTAAATGGTTGTGAAGTCATAAACCATAAGCATTGAATCCAAAATGTAGCGGTTGGCTAATGACTGCATGGTAACTTATAATATGAAATTGATGGAAAGCTAGCATAGCAGAAATATTTTAAGCCTTATTTAATGCGTATTTAGAAATCAATATAGGTGGGATTCATTCTCTTCTTTCTGAGCCACAGGAGAAAAATATAAGAACTTTGAGAAATAGGACAGATTATTATAAAATAGTAAGTTAGATTTATGACCTGGGAAATGTGATTACAGCAACTTGTTTCTCGTAAAACTTCTTTTCAGCTCAGTCTCTAATACTAAAGGTTGTAAAATCCAGCCAGAATCTTTGCAACTGCTCAGAATGCAACTTGGAAAAACCAATTTATGCGTTTACTAGATGCTGTGATAATATACACTGTTCACATTGGAGAATCTAATGTAAAATTCATTAGAGCACTTTCAAGTCCCTTAGCTAGTAATTAATGAAAAAGTAGGAAGCAGAGTTGAATTAGTTTAAAAAATTTGCTTTAAGGTTGGATATGCAAGCAGTTGCTAATTGTATCCTGAACAATCAGCATATGTCTCTGTAGTTATCAAAAATTTAAAACAATATGAATATGCCTTGGATGATTTTTTTTCTTCATTTTACCAGCAAGCCCTTAACCTTCACTTTTTCAGTTAAAGATGTGATCTGAGGAAATAGTGATTTTGTTTTACATTTGGAAACAGGTTATTTCTGAAATACTTAATCTGTGTTGTTGGCAGTTGCCTTTCATTTGATACCAAAATGCCCATGCCTTTATACAAACAGAAAATTTGAAGTGCAAAGAAATTTTCACGAAGACAAACTCTCCTTTGATGTGCCTTATTGCTATCACAAGTTAGAGAAAAGCAGTTTCCTTTTCTGGGAGCTTTTCATACAAGTTTTGACAATGCCTAGGATTGCTTATAAATAAATAATTTTAAATTAGTGATTTTTTTCTAAAATAATCTTTATGTTAGAGAGTGCAAATTCAGGAATACAAATTTGTCCAGGTAAAATAAGATGCTTTCATTTTACCAGAAACTTTTTACATATTTTTATCATGGCAAATCATTTTGCGAAGAGTGGATTTTACAAACACATGTGTTGACCTTACTTGTTATGAAAATATAAGCATTTTTAAAGATTCTTTTGTATATAATAAATCTCAGAAATCCATATGCGAATATTAAAAGTTAGTGGCCACCATGTTCAGTGTAGTGCTGTGCAATACAGGATCAGTTATCCTAATTCCTTTTCAATTTGACACCTACATCTTCTTGTACCATATTATATTCTAATCTAGATGTGGCTCATGGTAACCAATGTATTTTTGTACATCTAAAGAAATGGAGTTGATTTTGAGGATTTTAGTCTGACGCTAGTAGTATGAGACATATTCTACTGATGGGCAATTTGTGTACTATAGGAGCCCAAGGAACACCCTGTCATATAAATGCTCACCCGTTGAAAAGGGTAAATAATATTGCAGATATTGAATTTTAAACTGTCTCTTCTTTATGTGTGAAGTTTAGTATTGGAATGTTTTATGGTTCTTTTTGGAAGGTTGTTTGGACATTTATCAATTCTCTGCACATAGTTTTCTTGAAAAATCAAGACCTGAACACATTTTCCTATTAGCAGGTATTCCCAAAACATATGTGTGAAGTGGCTATTGCCTGGAGCTCTGTTTCAGGCTTCAAGACGATGAGCTACAGGTGTGGTGAAGTTCAACTCTCCACCTGAGGGAAACAGAGGCAATTCAAACAGAAACATTCTTTTAAGCTTTGAATTGCTGTTTAAGTAGTGGGTTACAGTACTTCAAATTTAATAAAATTATATTACTAAAAGCATGACATAAGCATTCGTCATTTCATCAAGTAGAGAACTTTAGATGAGAGAGAGAGAGAGAGAGAGAGCATCTGTTTTACAAATTTGCATTGAATTGCTTCCAGCCTTATCATTGTTAAAGGGACTGTGGATCCAGCCATTCACAAGGCTAGTGATTTAAAGATTTAGATTGTTTTTCTGTTGCATTTTTAAAGCATGAAGAGAAAATAAAGGTTGATGCTTAGCAAAATAAGAGACTTAAGAAAAACTGTTTCTAGCTACGCACACTTCCTTCTTTCGCCTCCTGATTACAAATCACAGAATCATGTTTTCAATCCCCTCTGTCCTCTTCTGTCCGTCATCCCTGCCACATCTGAACACAGGGCCGACGCATCTCATGCAAAAGATGTGTCCCTGAAGACCTCACGTAATTAAAGATTCATAAAACTCAGGTTTTATCCTGGCAAAAGGTGATAGGCGTTTTTATTTCTCAGTTCACGTGGGCCTGGCATGTGGCAGTTGAATGAAACAGCTTATATTTGCTTGGCCTGCCTGCTCTGAAACTATGCTATACTTGATTACATTTATGTTTTTTAATTCATTCCAACTTTGCTGATAAAGGGAGATCGTATTTCTTATAGCACTAGGTAAAATTTGCATTATTGAAATGCGCATAAAATGCCACAAGTTATGCTCAATTTGCTTCTTCTATTGAAACCTGCCCTCAAATAGAAGAATGCAAAGGATGATGTTTTTCTTGACTGCCAAGGAAGATTTGTAATTAGGTTGCTTTTCCCAGCAAGAGTTTACATTTTAAGCTTTATCAGAAGAATTATTTTGGCCTCTATTAATAAATTTGACTTTTCATTCAGGAGTGAAGGGATATTTTGAGGGGCGCAGCTTCTTGCCTTATCTCAAATTCTGCCATGGCTACCAAATCTGGTTAGAGGATACCTAGGTTCAATGGATAAAACACCCATATATGCAGAATACTGGTTGCCCCTTTCATTTCTGAAGAAAATCTGCATATTAATGTTTATTAACTTTGTATTTTAAGTTCTTTACCACATAATTATTACCACATAATTAGCGTATTAGGTAAAGCTTATATGGCTTAAAGACTCTTCCAGAGAGCAGATTGTTTTGGCCATTGTGAGAACTTCAAAGTAGTAAGTGATCAGATTTCACAGTCTGAGTCATGTTAAACTCTTAAAACTCATTTCTTGACTAACTGACAAAATTAATCATGTGCTCTCAAGGGAAGAGCTAATATTCATAGAAGGAGCTGTATTTGCCGCTATTGGTTAAAGTCATCAGACTTTCTTAGCAGAAACTTCAACAGTTACACATCAGTGCTTCATTTAAATATGCAAAGAAATACTGAAGTTTCACCATACAGGCTCTTGAGGATATTATACATTGATTTTGATATGTATCAGTTATTTCCTGGCAGGAAAGAAAGACATCTCAGGAAAATAATTTACTAAAGGGGCCATGTATGTGGGCAGGGGTAAGGAAGTCAACAAGGGGTAAGGGGTACTCGAATAATAGCAGACCGCTGAAGGAGCAAGGGATGGGGGCCGTTTCTGAAGCCTGGAGAGGGAACCGGTGGGCAGAAGACTGCTTGACAGGAGATGTGGCCTTTAGTCCAGGGACATAGCCAACCCATGGAGACCTGACAGTAAGGGAGCTCAGGAAAAGAGAAAAAAAGAAAATTGCTGGCCTCTCCTTTCTCCAACCTTCCAATTTTTGCTAGTGCTTCCATTGGCTGACCCCATCCTAGAAGCCAGTGGGAAAACTAAGTAGGAGAAACATGCTCATGGCCATATTTATTATTTTATATTCACCGACTACCACTGACAAGGCTTGCTTTGTTTAAAATTACTAACGTTAGTCACATTGCTTCCCCTCAAAATATATTGAAAGAGGCACAAGCAACCTAATCATATCCCTGGGTTGGCGTGTAAGGTTCCTGTCAATCCACCACATCTTTTACTATCGCTGTTCATCTTTTACTTTGACCATATAGCTTCTGCCCAAAATTTCTCTGTTTCTCTTAAACTTTATAAGTAAAATGAACGTACACCTTCAAACAGATGGACTCCGTTTTTGAGGAGGTGTCACCGTAACCAGCCACATTAAATGACACAGGAAGACAGTGTGATGTTTGTGGTAGAGGTAGATGGTATTACAGCCCAGGATGATATGGTTACGCTTTGTGCTTGCTGAGGACGATGATGGATTTTCTTTCATAAAGTATATTTTCTCTCCAGACTCCTTTTTCCAGCATGAGATACCTTGTGAGTTGCGGGGAAGGGGCTAAGATCTGAGGAGCTGCCCTTCCTTGTGGAAGAAAGCAAAGTCCAGCTGGCCATGATGAAAATCATCATTGGTATATTTTTTGCAGTATATGCCAACAATTTTGACAAACAAACTAGTTTTGATCCAGCCTTTGCAAACCATGTTTCTATGCCTACCATTCTCCATTTCTTCTGCCTGATAGATACACTCAATACCATCAGAATGTCTCAAGGTGTTCTTTATGTGGGACCAATGTTCACTTTACTTTTTCAAATTAATTTTTATTGGAGTATTATATTGTAAATATCGGAGTATTGTAAATCATTGATTTACAATGTTGTGTTAGTTTTAGGTGTACAGCAAAGTGAATCAGTTATACATATACATGTATCTATTCTTTTTCAGATTCTTTTCCCATATAGGTTATTATAGAATATTGAATAGAGTTCCCTGTGCTATACAGTAGGTTCTTATTAGTTATCTATTATATATATATATATTAGTGTGTATATGTTTAAAAGGTGAATGCGTAGGACTCTGAGGCAGATCAACATGTAATAATGGCTGAGGAGGGCCAACTAATTATTTTCAGGAAGAGTGAGTCAGAGGACTGAATGAGGCTGAGGTAGGAGAAGAACTATGCCAAATTTTGCTTGGAGGAATAAAAGGAGTAAAAGTAGTAAAATTTTGCTTGGAGGAGTGAAAGGCATTCCATCATTAGACACCCTTCTTTATGTGTCTCATGTCTGGCTCACTGTCTGGCTCTGTTTTGCTCCCTCTAATGTCTTTACATCGTAGTCTTAATGACCATAATATGAATATATTACATTAAAAACAAAAAATAATAATTCTTAGAATGTTCCAGAGGAGCTGTTCTCTCTGCTTAACCCCCAGCTATGCTTCTGGAGCGCAACGCATGCACAGAGGAAGAGTTAGGAGCCTTGTGCTGGACTTCCAGCTCTATCCTTATTTCTACAATCGTGAAGGTCATCCAGCTGCTCTGAGCTGGGTCAACTCATCTGTAAAATGGGGATATTCCTACATATATTTCTCTTGCTAGCCAACATCCCATAAATGGGTAGCTTTTGTCATTATTACTGAGCTGATATCCATAGGATGTTCTGTTTTTTTAAAAATAAATTTTCCCTAAAGGTAATTGGATACGTAATCATTATGCTGCCTGGTAATTCGGAATAAATCTATAGTAACCAATATAAATGACTGCATTTTTAAAAACTATTTTGCCTTTTATTGTGTTAGTTTTCAATAACCATAACTGCCATTTATTGATTCAACTGAAGTTTATTAAGTGGTTGTTAAGGACTGAGGCTTGTGGTTTTGTAAGCTATTTCATGATTCCCGCCTGCCCCACGTTGCTCTGCTAGTGCAGCAGATAAATGCAGGGCAGTTAACTCCACAAACCAACGTGTGCTTAGATTTCCGAAAGCAGAGGACAGCTGTCTCTTGTGGTTTTAGCCAAGGAGAGGCGAGGAAAACGAGCAACCTAGGTGACGCAATAAGCCTTCAAAATATGCTCCTTTGGGGGCTTCCCTGGTGGCGCAGTGGTTGAGAGTCCGCCTGCCAATGCAGGGGACGCGGGTTCGTGCCGCGGAGCGGCTGGGCCCCGTGAGCCATGGCCGCTGAGCCTGCGCGTCCGGAGCCTGTGCTCCGCAACGGTGAGAGGCCCGCGGTATATATATATATATATATATATATATATGCTCCTTTGAAGAAAATTAGAGGGAGAGAAGCCGATGAGAGGGAAGCCAAACAAGGAAGGTAAGAAAGCAGCTGGGAGAAAGAGGATCAGTGGGTTTATTTGCAGGAGAAGGAAGTTTTGCTGAAAAGCCAAATTGCTTACACTACCAGATTGCAGCAGAAACTACCAGCAAAGCAAGCCCACCAGAAGGTTCTGTTCCTTGTCCGGGAAAGTGCTTCTGTGGCTTACTGAGCGAATCAGGCAGTGAATCAGTTAAGTGCCTGTTCACATTCCATTTCTACCCGCTTGGATCTGTCTCCACTCTCTGATGTGCATTGATTTCATTCCCTTTTGAGCTCTCATAGTACAAGTTGTCTGTCCCCCATTGTTCAGCATTTAATTAGTCATCAACACTGTATTATTTAACAGATTCAGGTGTTAGAGGTGTATCTCAAGTAGACCTGAGTCTTCTAAGTGACATAAATATATTTAATTCTCCAGCTCTACCCTAACACAGTGTTTACCGTATATCTGTTCAAAAATATAGATTTGTGGGAGGATATTATAAATAAGTATCAGTTTCTTGCTCCATATAATTTAATGTGTTCCTTTCTGACTCACATTATCGGACTTAAAATGAGAGCACTTGAGCACCCTATGGGGAGCCTAGTCCATGGTGCCAAACCTAGGATGTGGTGGGAGTAAGATATAAAACTATATTTGGCAGAATCCAAACTATATCTTTGTTTCATGATACAATTCTCCCTTCTTAAACTCAAACTCACTCTGAAGAGCTGTCTGATGACTTTAATTCTCAGCTCAAGCATCATCTTAGTAAGTCGTTTCCTGATCATCCAATCCAAAATAACCCCTCCTACAGTGACTTTCTTTTATATCACCTTTCTGAAATTCCTTTTACAGATAGGGTGGCCAAAATTGGGACACTTTGGAGAGTAAAGGGAGGCCATCTTAATAATCACAGCAAGAATATAGGCACAAACCAAGACTGTCACAGACAAACTGGGATATATGGTCACCTTTTCCACAGAAATGACCATGATCTAAAATAAGTTAGATTATTTACAAGTGTCTGTAAAACTGGGATATGACCTTCTTTTTAAGGATCCTGTTTGTTCTGTTCATATTGTAATCTAGTGTGTAGACCATGCCTGGTGCATAATAAATGATTAATAAGTAGTCATTGGATGTTTGACTAAGTTGCACACCAGTGTATTTTAGGGGACAAAGTAACCACATCTTATACCGCTGTTTCACTACATGTCTTCCCCAGAGTTGGTAGGGTTGTGATTGCTTGCCTATATCACTTCTTCAGATCTCAGCTATGTCAGCTACTCATTGTAATCTCTGCTGTAGTTCTGCTTTCTTATCTCTGCCCAGTACTTCTTCCCATTATAGAAACTGTTGTAGATAATCCAGAGCCCTGGAAGTCTGAATTCTCTCTAATTGTACACAAAGGAGTTATAACTGCACATTTTCAAATAGGAGTAGGTGATGTGTATTTTCTCATTTGTTTCAAAAGTCATATATCCTATGAGGGATTTATATATAAAATTCTATGTATTTGTATTTTCTCATTTTTCTACAGTGAACATAGTATATGTGCAATGATTGCACTATAATGTTTTTAATAATATAGAAATTTCTAGGTTCTTTCAATCTTTAACTATGGTAAACCTGTTGGAACAAAAAGATACCACCTTGGATGTACTGTAATTGTATATGTGTGTGTGTATATATATACACACATACATATATATACACACACAATTATATATACTTATATTTATATGTAAGATATATATATATATATATATATATATACACACACACACAGTTGATCTGTCTTGTATCTGCAGTTTTCTTCTCCAGCTTGTATATACATTTGAGAAAGTTTTAAATTTCCCCTAGCTCAGTATTATCACCTCTACAATGGGAAGATTTCCATTTTGCAAAGTTACCAGGTTAAGATAAGAGTTTTAAAGCCTACCAAGTCAGTCGTGTTCCTCTTCTGTAATACACCCTTGAGATACACAGAGCCTGTTTTATTATGGGGTATACATAAAAGAGTTTCCTAAACATTTTGCAATTCCCTGAGCCAAACAAAAGTCAAAAGTCTTCAAAGAGCTTTCAAGCCAGTTCTATAAACGGCTTTTAGAACTTGAAAGATCGGTTTTATGCTGTGTCTACTAAAGATTCCCCAAGGGAAACTATACAGCCAACTGCTGGGCATATACCCAAATGCATGCAAATGTGTCATCCAGTGATGCCCTCCTAGCCCATCTCCAAGTGAAGGCTTAGTCTTTGATCTTGGAAGGTTAAAAAGCTTGTTCAAGTTCAAAATAGTGAAGGTGCACAACACACTGACAGTAATAGAAACAATATTATGTAGATTATGCTACTTATATAAATAGTTTTGTTGGAATATGCTATTGGATCGTAGACGTGTAAAATCTCAATGGATCATAAAAATTATTTGGTCTGACTTTATTTTCAGAAGAGAATGTTGAGGTCAGAGTCACTCAAGTGATTTTTATCAAGATTATGGGAGCTGGTTAGTCCTGTTACTAGTCCATTACACTGCTATTTCCAGAA
Source organism: Leucopleurus acutus (assembly GCF_964270905.1). Lineage (NCBI taxonomy): Eukaryota > Metazoa > Chordata > Mammalia > Artiodactyla > Delphinidae > Leucopleurus > Leucopleurus acutus. The sequence continues at coordinate 48,557,702 of NC_139146.1, read as the reverse complement.
GACATTGTTCTTTCAACCTTACATTGTGATAAGTGTCTATGGTGATGCCCTGCTCTGATAGAAATACCTGGTGTTGGCAGCCAAGAAGACCTAAACTTAAATCTTAGCACCATCTCATTTTAGCAGGAGACCTTGGACAAGTTTACATTCTTCCATCCCTGTTTGCTCATCAGAAAAATTAAGTTATCCCTGTTCAGGCTGCCACCAGGTACTTTTTCAGGCCAGCATTTTTTTTTTAATATTTATGTATTTATTTTCTTAATTTTTTTGGCTGTATCAGGTCTTCGTTGTAGCACGCAGGCTTCTCTCTAGTTGCAGCATGAGGCTTTCTCTCTAGTTGTGGCATACAGGCTCCAGGGCGCATGGGCTGTCTCCTTGAGGCACACGAGCTCAGTAGTTGTGTTGTGTGGGCTTAGTTGCCCCGTGGCATGTGGGATCTTAGTTCGCCTACCAGGAATCGAACCCGCGTCCCCTGCATTGGAAGGAGGATTCTTTACCACTGGACCACCAGGGAAGTCCCCAGGCCAGCATTTTTTAGAACAGTAGTTGCGATCAATACTCATTCCAAGTAATCCTAAGCCCTCTTTCGGATACTGATAAATCAGTGCAAAGTATAGCAACTAACATCATTCAGTTGTTTTGGAGTCCTCAAAAGAGGTCAAAGTGTGTTCCATTTATATCAATTTAAAATTTTCTAAAAGCAAATAGAATATATAGCTCAAATATATGCTTCAAAAATAATAAAATTTAAGATCTGTATACTTGAAGAGTTATACTTCATTATGCTTTAGTGTTCTTTTATAAAAAATCCTCTTCTACCTAAAAAATGCCACATTATTTGTATATTGCTCCACTATGTGCAAAAGAGATATTTGAAGATGCATGAGACACCAGCTTGCACCAGAAAGAAGCTTGTAGAGAAGTTAAAACATATATAAACAATCTTATTACAGGCTTGAATGTGTTAAATACCAGGAGAGAGGTACAGGCAGTGTTTTAGTAGAATTCGAAGAGGGAATCCACTTTGTGCTGGTGGCAATAGAGACATTCTTAGCAGTGGTGGCATTTAAGCTGCGTTTTAGTAGCTATGGGCTTGGAGATGCTGAATTGGCAACTGGACCTTCGAACAAGAACACAGAAAGAGAGGAAGGGGATACATAGAGATAATGTATTGTTAGGTTTCATTTATCCAGCAGGTATTTGTGAAGTATGTACCCTCTTGGTTGGCACTATTCTTGGAACTTGTAATACATCATACAAGCAAAAGATCATTGCCCTCGTATAGCAGAGAGTTGGATAATAATCATGCTAAGTGGATTAATTAAATGGTATGTTAGTGGGTGATAAAGTGCTCTGGGTAAAAATAGAACAAGTTCAGTGGGTTTGCGAGGGCTGTGGAAGTTAGGCTGTATGTTAGTTTGCTAGAGCTTCCACAACAAAATATCACAGATTTGGTGTCTTAAACAACAGAAATGTATTTTCTCACAGCTCTGGAGGCTGGAAGTCCAAAATCAAAGTGCCAGCTGGGTTGGTTTCTCCTGAGGCCTCCCTCCCTGGTTTGCAGGTGGCTGCCTTCTCACTGTGTCCTCACATGGCCTCTGCTGTCTGAGGGTAGGCCTCTGATATCTTCCTTTGTGTCCAAATTTCCTCTTCTTATAAAGACACTAGTCAAACTGGATTAGGCCTTGCTCAAATGGCCTCATTTAACTGAATCGTCTCTTTAAAGACCTTATCTGCAAATACAGTCACATTCTGAATCTGAAGTACTGGAGGTTAGGGCTCCAACATACCAATAATCAACCCATAACAGCGTGGTTAAAATTTAAATAGAGTGGTCGGGATAGACTCTTTGAGAGAATGATGTTAGATCAAAATCTTGAAGCAGGCAAGACAGCCATGGAAACATATGAGGAAACAGATTCCAGGCAGAGAGACCAGCCAGTGCAAAGGCCCTGGGGCAGACTTGTGTTCAGTGTGTTCAAGGAACAGAAAGCAGGTTAGTAAGCTGGAGCAGAGCAAAACCAAAGAGAGTAACTGAAGTAATTGGAGATAGAAACAAAGAAGACCAGACTGTATAAGGTTTTATATGGGCCATGGTGAAGACCTGAATGTTTGCCCTGAGTGGAACTGAGAGACATTGCAGGATTCTGGGAAGGAGTTAAATTCAATCATGCTAATCACTGGCTGCTCTTTTGAGATGTACAGTAGAGTAGGTGTCAGCAAACTACAGCCCATGGAGCAATCTAGCCTATTGCCTGTTTTTGTATGGTCCATTAACTAAGAATTGTTTCTACATTAAGTGGTTGGAAAAAAAATCACAAGAAGAATAGTATTTCATGACACAGGAAAATTATATAAAATTCAAATTTAGTATCCAAAAATAAAGTTTTCGTGGAACTCTGCTCATTCATTACATACCCCTATGGCTGTTTTTGTGTTATAATGATAGAGTTGAATAGTTGTAAGGGAAACTTCTAGGCCTACAAAGCCTATGGCATTTACCCTCTGACCCTTCCAGAGTAAGTCTCTGACCCCTGCTAGAGAGGATCAAGGACAGAAACAGGTGGAAAATGGTCAAGGATAGAAACAGAGTGATGGCTCCAATCAGGATTGTAGCTTTGGAGGCCACAGTGGGAGTTGGACAGCATTGTTAGTGAAGCAAAGCGTTTGGGACAAATAGTTGGAAATGTGCACTGGGGAGAAGTTGTAGGGTTTGAATGCACTGCAGTGAAACGGGATATTCTGCAGGCCTTTGAACAGAGATATGTTACCATTGTAGCAGTGTTTTAGGAAGCCTAGTTGGCAGCAGATGGCTACAGGGGACTAACTGCGATGGTGAAGGCAAGAGGTCCCAATGGCCTGGAAATGGAGGGACAACAACAGTAAAAAAAGGTAGATCCAAGAGCACGCTGAACAAATTGAGCAGCTTTTCCATTTTCTGTGCCAGAGAGGAACCTTCTGTGATAATATAGCAGTTTTCAAACAACTTTAAAAATATCTTGAAGTGCTAGAGTAGTAGTATTCTAATTATATATCCTTTGAGTTAAAATAGAGTTCTTCAAGTGAGTCAGGCTGGATGCCTTTTACAATTTAGACCTTCGGATGTGTGATATTGAAAATATAGACTCAAAAGAAGACCATTAGTAATCCGTGAGTGGTCTGAGGAACTACCAACCTGGATTTCCAGTGTATTTGATTTGTGTTTATTGGTTAAAAGCAAAAATCTTTAACTTTGCTTTTCTGTTTTGTTCTATGAGCTACTTTTATAATTCTCAACCTTATTTTTAAAGTACTTCTATACATATCCATTATCTTCGCTAAGCTATTTGAGTCATGTTTTTTTCCCATATGTATTTTGGAAGATTGATGGGTGAAAGGACATTTAACTCAATTTTATGTGTTCCTTAAATCATCTCAATCATATATGTTCACAGAGAACTCTGCCTCTTCCTTAAAAATAACCCTTTATTGTTATAAAGTGTGATTGTAATATTAATTATATAATCTTAGCTGGAATATTTAAAGAAATACTCAGTATTTTATGTATTATGTCCAAAGTTATACAAGTTTGCTTCCTAATATGTATATTCCAACTTTACTGAGCCCCACCTTTCCAAATGCAAGTGATGATAAGTAAGGCTAAAACACAAAACACTCAAATATAAGAATAGAGTGGGCTAAAATCTTATAAATCTTCTTTAAGAAATAAAAAGTTACAAAGCATAAAATAGACCTCAAACGCAGAGATGATTTATTCATAAATGAAGGAGTATAACATTCCTTGAATGAATATATTCCTGTTAACAGGCTCTTTCAGACGTCTATAGCTATATTCTGAATTTGGACTAGTTGAAAGAAGCATGAAATATCTCTGCTGCAATGAGGAGAGGAACGTAGGATCTCCTGCTCATCTAAAAATAATCATTCTTTACCAAAAACACAGAGGTGGTAGAGTATCCTTGCTAGAATTTCCAAGACAAGAGTCATTTTCTGGAGAAGATTTGAGGATGACTTATCCACGTTATGATGTGACTTTGGAAATTGCCACTCTTAAATTTATATGCAGATAGTTGAGTTAGGAAGTTGATAAAATTCATTTTATATTTTCTGGTTTATCTTTGTTAAAAGGGGGGTTCTTATTATGTCTTAAAAGTTGCCAAACTCTGGGAACAGAAAGTGTCACAAATGTTGATAATGAAAAGAGTCAGTAAAGACAGTGCACTCCAGGGTCTAGAAATGAGAGGCAGTGACTTTCCAATCCATTCTCATCATTTGGCAGAGGAACCAGAGGCCCCAGGAGGCCAAGTCCATTGAGTGCCTTGATGCTTGGCATACTTGTATCAGCATATCTTTGTTGTTGGACCAGATTTACCTAACAATTTAGTGACCATGCTCAGACTAAAACTCCATTCTCAGCCTAAGAACCCCTGTCTCTTTCTGTAGGGTTTAGTTTACAAGTCCTCCAAGTGTGTAGCTTACATTGGTAGATGTAAGCTGACTTCACATGGCACTCAAACTTGATGTTAAAGAGCAGTTGGATCACATACTAAGGAATTAGCCCTTTTATGTTTTCTTTCAGTCTTTTTATGTCATCAGTGGACATCCTTGAGTTACTACAAATGTATCTTTATCACCCCAGGAAAACCTGTGACTCTCAAGTTTTAACAAGAGAGCAAGGCAAGAAGATACATCTAAATTTTGAGACCCTGCTCTCATTTTGTTTAGAGGTATTTTATGGATTTCTTCCATTTATGGCAAAATGATAATTTTATGAGAATGAAATTTGTATTTTATAATATATTTAACTAAAACTGATTTATTTTTAAAACATCAATCTAGAGGCTACACAGATACAGTAAAACTCTTGAAGGACGTAGTAGGTGGAATACAGATGATGCACAGCTCTGAATGGGGTCCACAGATGACCGAGCATTGGAGACATTTCTCTAGACATGACCAAGTCTGTCATATCTTGAGATGCAAGTGGTACAGTATAGGGTGAAAACCCCTGGAATAGGAGCAAGAAGACACATTCTAGCTCTTGATTTATTAAGTAGGAATACGCAATCGAAGCTTCATTTCTCAAAGGTACAATAAAGGAGATTACAGTTGGGAACAGCTAAGTGTACTGCAGCTCTGCATTCTAAAATAATTTGCAAAAGTTATAACACTACTGTCTTCAAGGTGTAATATTCAAAACAATTATAGAACATTACCCACTCATCATAACCATTAGAGACTAAATTGCCCCAATAATCACAATACACTATTACTGCTTCAAAGTTACTTTTACTCAGAAGTATACAGATCATTTTAACCTTCCAGAAAGCTTATATGAATTAGATGTAGAAAAAGCCCACACCCAGGATCCTATAGAAGATGTAGAAAAGTGCATGGTGTGCATACACAGATACACACGCACATACATTAAATCTTGCTTGATCTGTGAACTTCCATGTCTGCCAGGGCCAAGTTTCTGGTTATTACTGTAAGAAAAGATTTAGGCGAGGCTCTAACTCAATAAATATAGCAAAAAGCTGTAAGTATTGCTTTAAATCTGCTGACAAGTCGTTAATATTCTCCATTCTAAATCCGATTTGTTGGTAGAATTTTTAATGCTAAAGTGTTTAAAAGATTGAGTCTGCTGATAGGACACAGTTTTGTCTTCATTTCTGTTTCTGTTTCTGAACACTCCTTGCAAGTCATAGAATATGTGCTGGTGTCTTTGAGTCTGAAAATGAGTTGGGATTTTTAAAACTATAAAAGCATGTGTACAGTAATTTGTTGGTTAACTTCCATGAAAAATTTAACTAGGTCTTCAGTGACATTGAATACAACTCAGTCAAGTAGAAATGATGGACCAAGTAATGATTAGATAGTGTTTAATACTTACGCTGAAATCATCTGTTTAAAAAGAACTGTTTAAAGTTGGCTATTTATTTGGAATAACATAGGGGAATAGTTCATCACCATTATCATTAGCTCGCTCAGTATATACAGTACATTAGTATTATACTAATTGCCTACTCAAGATTAGAATAATGGTTTTAAAGAGATTACACTTCTCAAATATGAAATTGTTTACATATTTTTTTTAAAAATTTGCCAGAGGTATAAGTTAAATTTTTAGAATGTAGGATTTGGAATAAGGTCTTATAATAATGTTGTTACATTAAAGAGAGAATTCTCTCTTTTTTTCTTTTTTGATCTTCCATTAAAAAAAATCCATTCTTATTGTTATAGCCTATTTGAATTAACCTTCTGTCCTCATAAAGTTATTTATATTTTTGTTATTAACGGTCACTTCTGTAACTGTTATAATTTATTCAAGATTAAGCTAGTTAGTGTCATTGTAGAAGATGGTATATCTTCATCAACTAAGGGAACTGAGAGGACTAAAGAAAATAATATGAAATAACATGCACTTCTGAGTCATTTTGAGTAGACACACTCAACAATTGTGGCCATAGGCAGGTAATTTAAACTTTCTTATTACTTACTTCATAGAGCAGTTTTCTTTGTGAACAGCACTTTATAACTTGAGAGATGCTGTGTAAATGCTACTGGCCTCCAGTGATTTCTGGTGTTCACACCCTCAGGTAGTTCCTTCCCATACTGTACAAGTACCAGGGTTGATCTGTGTCACCATTACAATACAGAAGACATGATGGTATGTCACTTTCAAGATTAGGTTATAAAAGATACTATGGCTTTCACTGAACTCACTCCCAGTCTCTGTTGGATCTCTTTGGGGAAGCCAGGGGCCATGTCGTGAGGTCAGTGTATGGAGAAACACACATGGTGAGGAAGTGAGGCCTCCTGTCAATAGCCATGGGAGTGTACCATCTTGGAAGCAGATCCTCTGGTCCTGTCAAACCTTCAAATGCTGGCAGCCCTATGTCTTGACGGCAACCTCATGAAAGACCCTCGGCCAGAACCACCCAGGTAAACCACTTGCAAAGTCCTGGCCCACTGGAAACTGTGCAATAAATGTTTACTGTTTTAATCCACTAAATTTGTTACCCAGTGACAGATAACGAGGACATTGTTGTTATCCCAAAAGTCACCCGCCCTCCCTCCAACCCTTATAAGGAACCTTATGGTATCTGAACTAGACAGAAACAAATTAGAAAGCAAACATACCTACCAACAAATATATGCTAGGCTGATAAAAAAAAAAAAAACACATGTTTAATATACACTGACCTTTATTTTTCTCTCCTAGTGATAAGTAAGTTGTGATCAGAAGGTTTTTACTCAGTTAAAGTCCCCAACAATTCTAGGAATGGGTGCTATTATCCCTCTTCTCAAAGGAGGAAACCACAACTGGCAGAAGTTAAGGAATGATCACAGGACAGAGATGGTGCAGATATATATCTTAAATCAGATCTCTCCTATCCCTGCCTTATATGTTAAGTAAGCAACAATCAAGCTCTAAGAGAAGGTCTATGAAGTACACAGCTTTACTGCAGCATCCTTGGTACATCTAGGAGAATTTATTTACTTCAAGCTTCAGGGCTGGGCTCCAAGGGGATGTGTTTGCTTGAAGTATGGCCTTTGAATGAGAGGGGCATTTCTGGGGTTTCATTCAGCTTTGTAAGTATCTAGCTTTCTTCCTGGGAATCATTAGACCTTTAAAATGAATACTTTTGAATATTTTTGCAAGCTATTTGGGTTTGTTCCTGCCCTCCCCCACCCCTGCACCCAACATGTGCATTGCGGCCTAGGTATCAGGTTGGTACTCTGGTGTAGAGCTCAAAGCCTTGTAACACCTCTGCTTCTGAGTAATGTTAGCAGAAGGGGATCCATAAATAATATAGATCCATTAATAGCAACAGAAAAATGATGAAGTATAGCCGGGAGAAAAACTGGATTCTGCTGACAGTTGAAATGTGATGAAGATTCTGTGAAGTGGAGTTAACATAGGAAGAATGTCCACGTAGAAAATAACTCTAAATGGGCCAGTGGTGGGAATTTTCCACAAATTTACTTGACCTCCATTATAATTCTAAAGTAGATCCAAATCACTCTGTGATGGGAATTATATTGGGCACCCATGCAGAAGGCAGAGTCTTCCAAAAACAGGTTACTGGCTTCTGAAAAATTGACGTGCTATCAGTCATGGCACTGCAGAATCTTCTAGATCTCTGTATGAATTTCTTAAATGTGGCTGGCTATATCTGAAGAGTATTTCTTTGCTTTCATAGCCAAACATTCTTGTTAGATTTGGGGAATTCAATAAGCTCCGACTGTTCATAATTCAATATCTTAGTGACACATTTTTAGGTTTCTAAATTAGTTTTATGAGGCATGTGATAAAAATAAAATCAAAATCTGTTGAACACTTACGGTGCTCAGTCAACTCTGAATATGACCTGTAAGAAACAGAGTAGAAACAAAATGACACCAAGTGACCCATTTTTATTTCATTTTTTTTAACATCTTTATTGGAGTATACTTGCTTTACAATGGTGTGTTAGTTTCTGCTTTATAACAAAGTGAATCAGCTTTACATATACATGTATCCCCATATCTCCTACCTCTTGTGTCTCCCTCCCACCCTCCCTATCTCACCCCTCTAGGTGGTCACAAAGCACCGAGCTGATCTCTCTGTGCTATGCAGCTGCTTCCCACTAGCTATCTATTTTACATTTGGTACTGTATATAAGTCCATGCCACTCTCTCACTTCGTCCCAGCTTACCCTTTCCCCTCCCCATGTCCACAAGTCCATTCTCTACGTCTGTGTCTTTATTCCTGTCCTGCCCCTAGGTTCGTCAGAACGATTTTTTTTTCAGATTCCATATATATGTGTTAGCATATGGTATTTGTTTTTCTCTTTCTGACTTACTTCACTCTGTATGACAGACTCTAGGTCCATCCACCTCACTACAAATAACTCAATTTCATTTCCTTTTATGGCTGAGTTATATTCCATTGTATATATGTGCCACATCTTCTTTATCCATTCATCTGTCGATGGACACTTAGGTTGCTTCCATGTCCTGGCTATTATAAATAGAGATGCAATGAACATTTTGGTACATGACTCTTTTTGAATTATGGTTTTCTCAGGGTATATGCCCAGTACTGGGATTGCTGGGTCATATGGTAGTTCTATTTTTAGTTTTTTAAGGAATCTCCATACTGTTCTCTATAGTGGCTGTATCAATTTACATTCCCACCAAGAGTGCAAGAGGGTTCCCTTTTCTCCACACCCTCTCCAGCATTTATTGTTTGTAGATTTTTTTGATGATGGTCATTCTGACTGGTGTGAGGTGATACCTCATTGTAGTTTTGATTTGCATTTCTCTAATGATTAGTGATGCTGAGCATCCTTTCATGTGTTTGTCGGCAATCTGTATGTCTGGAGAAATGTCTGTTTAGGTCTTCTGCCCATTTTTGCATTGGGTTGTTTGTTTCTTTGACATTGAGCTGCATGAGCTGCTTGTATATTTTGGAGATTAATCCTTTGTCAGTTGCTTCCTTTGCAAATATTTTCCCCCATTCTGAGGGTTGCCTTTTCATCTCGTTTATGGTTTCCTTTGCTGTGCAAAAGCTTTTAAGTTTCATTAGGTCCCATTTGTTTTTTCTTTTTTGTTTTTATTTCCATTTCTCTAGGAGGTGGGTCAAAAAGGATCTTGCTGTGATTTGTGTCAGAGTGTTCTGCCTATGTTTTCCTCTAAGAGTTTTATAGTGTCTAGCCTTACATTTAGGTCTTTAATCCATTTTGAGTTTATTTTTTATGTATGGTGTTAGGGAGTGTTCTAATTTCATCCGTTTACATGTAGCTGTCCAGTTTTCCCAACACCACTTATTGAAGAGGCTGTCTTTTCTCCATTGTATATTCTTGCCTCCTTTATCAAAGATAAAGTGACCATATGTGTGTGGGTTTATCTCTGGGCTTTCTATTCTGTTCCATTGATCTATATTTCTGTTTTTGTTCCAATACCATACTGTCTTGATTACTGTAGCTTTGCAGTATAGTCTGAAGTCCAGGAGTCTGATTCCTCCAGCTCCGTTTTTCTTTCTCAAGATTGCTTCAGCTATTCGGGGTCTTTTGTGCTTCCATGCAAATTGTGAAATTTTTTGTTCTAGTTCTGTGAAAAATGCCATTGGTAATTTGATAGGGATTGCATTGAATCTGTAGATTGCTTTGGGTAGTAGAGTCATTTTCACAATGTTGAATCTTCCAATCCAAGAACATGATATATCTCTCCATCTGTTTGTATCATCTTTAATTTGTATCATCTTTAATCAGTGTCTTATAGTTTTCTTCATCCAGGTGTTTTGTCTCCTTAGGTGGGTTTATTCCTAGGTATTTTATTCTTTTTGTTGCACTGGTAAGTGGGATTGTTTCCTTAATTTCTCTTTCAGATTTTTCATCATTAGTGTATAGGAATACAACAGATTTCTGTGCATTAATTGTGTATCCTGCTACCTTACCACATTCATTCATTAGCTCTAGTATTTTTCTGGTAGCATCTTTAGGATTCTCTATGTATAGTATCATGTCATCTGCAAACAGTGACAGCCTTACTACTTCTTTTCTGATTTGGATTCCTAAAGAAAAAGAATGATTAAACCAGTGGCAAACAAAACGCATTACTAAAAATTTTTGAGAACTTTCTATTCATAAAGTTCTACTTATTTTATCAGATGTGGTTCAAAATTTAAATTAAATATAATTCTTCTTAGTCTTCAAATTTAATGGAAATATTCTATTTCAGCATTAAGAAATATATTTCATGTGTTACAGTCTCATCGTTTCAGATGTGTGTCTTGTTCATCTTGGTAGCAAATCCTAAGTGAAGATTATTTTACTACGAATGAAAAAAAATTGGAATCTTACCAGTTATGGATATTTTCTTCAGAAAAATAACAAATATTTTAGCATAGACAAATTCTATCATGGAAGATTAGAAGACTTATATTTAAGGATTATTCAAAATAAGATTGTCATGAAAAATTTAATATCGTCTAAAGTATAGTAAGTGATTCATAAAAAGCAACCTTGGATTACAAAGAATACTGTTAATACATGCCCAGGACAAGAACATGGCAGAGGTGACTGTTCTGCTCACAGATTTTACTTTGAAAATCTCCATCTTTACCCACATAGATCCTTTTTCTATAACACAGAACAAAAAAGGTGCAAGAGACTTAACTCTGAATGCTTTTCAACTTTGGGGTTTATGTTCGTGAAAAGTTCCATGTTTGGCAAAAGAATAGTGGTGAGATTATGGTAATGGAGAAAAAATAAGTCGTATAAATATGAATATGAAAATTGACCTCTCTTGGCCTTAGTTTCTCCCTCAGTAAACAGCATAATGAGCAAGAATATGGACTCTGGACCAGACTGCCTAATTCAAAACCTTTTTTTGCACCCAAAGTCTATATAACTTTGGGATTTAATCTCTCTATGCCTCAGTTTCTTCATCTGTAAAATGGGGACAGTAAAAGCCTTTATCTTACAGTGCTATTATGAGAATTAAATGAGTAATACAAAAAGTGCTTTAAACCACACTTGCTTATATGAGTGTTTGTTGAGGGATTCATATGTGATGATGACATGAAAAAGAAAAAAAATGTTTTGGAAGTCCTGACATAAGCAGGTACTCAAGCAATGTGGGTTCTTCCTTTCTCCCCTGCTCACCCTCTCTCTCTCCCTGTCTCTCTCTCTCCCTGTCTCTCTCTCTCTCTCCATCTCTCTCTCTCCCTCTCTCTCTCTCCCTCTCTCTCTCTCCCTCTCTCCCTCCCCCCCTCCCTCCCTCCCTCCCTCTCCCCTTCCCTCCACATATATATATAAGTGGGGGTGTGTATGCACACGTGTGTGTAAGAAATGTATATGTACGTCTGTGAAAAAAATATAGACTTCATTAGTTCTAGGCTTGAATTTAGCTCCCAAGTCAAACCAGATTAGCAGATTTTATAAACCAACCCACCAAGATTGCTGTATTGGTGAGAGAAATGCATTCTCCTTCAGCTCTTAGAGATCAGTAGGCCAAGACAGACTCCTCACAAAAGGTTGTTATTTAGACCATGCTTCTGCTTAATATTTTAGAAGCAGTGCTGCTTAGCTTGAAAGGTAATATCTTTAGTTGCAGTCCTTTGATTAATTTTAGATATGTTTGGAGGACACACATTGACTTGTGTCTGAAGTGGTTCCCTGTGGTCAACAACAGTAGTCATCATAGTGTTGATTATGTAAAATAAAATAAAAAAGAAATAGATACAGATAGGACATACTCCTTAATATGTGTGTCTTTATTTATTATACACATAATTACTCTACTAAAATATTGTGTGTATTATAAAAATACAAAAATTAAAATGTAAAATATTGAAATAGACATTAAATAAATATTTAAACATTTTAATTAACAAAACTTAAACCTTTTGTGTATTAAAATTTTAGAAAAATATATATCATGTTATTTCTTGTATATAATAACAGAATATTTATAATAACCTTGGTGAGAACAATATGATTATACCTTCTTAATTATTTTTGAAAATCTTGATTTTACTTTGGCTTGGGTTTTGTTTTTTTTTTTCTATTAGTTCCAAACTTAGTTTTAAGTTCAGTATAGTCTATACTTGCTTTTAATGGTTGAAAAAGTTCTCACATACATATGTATATCAAAATGAAAGAAGCACAACACACCTCCCACTTACTGAACATAAGTATTTTCCCTTGTATCCCTGCCTTCATACAGCAGTTGTTAAAAGTCCACATCATGTATGTAGGGTAAAGTTCATTTTTAAGATACAGAATGTAACTCTAATGTCCATAGCGTCTGATCTGAATAAATCATTTCCTTTACCTGCCATCTGACTGAAAGCAAGATCTTGCCAGGAGCAGAAGCGTCACCTCTGCCATGTTCTTGTCCTGGGTGTGCATCATGAGTATTGTTTACAATCCAAGCTTTCTTTTTACGAATCATTTATTTTTGTTGTTTCTTTTGTGAGTGTGAACTGCAATGGAATAACACCAAATAATGTGGTATATAAACCGACCTAACCAGGCACACACAAACTAGAAGACTTTGCAGCATGTTGAGTGTGAGGGTGCCTCACTGCACAGCGCGTGCCACTATACAGCTGTCTCTCCTATCAGGTACTTCTGTGCTTTACTGGCATACAATCAATGAGTCCATTAAGGGTTAGTGCAATTTAATTGTCTTTTAAAAATAAACAGAAACATTATTCATATTAGTTAATAGTGTTTTCTTCCCACACCCATTGTAGAGACAGCCAATGTATGGAATAGGGAAACAGTAATTGTCGTCTCATCTTTTTGTGGAATAAGACTTAGCTGTGCTGTGCACATAGGCAATCATCGTGGATTTGAAAGTTTAATACAAAAACATAAAACCATGTCTGGGCACATGGTTATTGTGTGAAATCACACAGCACCCTATGCAAACTCTTACCATGGTGTAATTGTTATAGTCTATCCCTGGCTCTTTCTCCAGCATCCTCCCTCATGTAGCCCAACCCCAAGACCAGGAGCCCAATAAGGGTAGTGATTATTGTTTATATACTATGTCTTTAATTCGAGCAAAGCATGGTGAAGATTTTCAATAGATCTTTTTCTTTTTTTTTTTTTTTTGCGGTACGCGGGCCTCTCACTGTTGTGGCCACTCCCGTTGCGGAGCACAGGCTCCGGACGCGCAGGCTCAGCGGCCATGGCTCATGGGCCCAGCCCCTCCACGGCATGTGGGTTCTTCCCGGACCGGGGCACGAACCCGTGTCCCCTGCATCAGCAGGCGGACTCTCAACCACTGCGCCACCAGGGAAGCCCCAATAGATCATTTTTGAATTGCTGAACATGTGAAATCAAAAATAGAGGTGGCCGGGGCTACAGAGAAATATGTACGGTCCCCATAGACAAGTGTGGTCTGCATGTTTGTGTCCCTGCCAAATACATGTTGAAATATTAATGACCAGTGTGATGGTATTAGGAGTTGGGGCCTTTGGGGGATGTTTAGATCTTGAGGGTGGAGCCCTTATGAGTGGGATTAATGCTCATATAAAAGAAACCTCACAAAGCTCCCTAGCCCTTTCCATGGGCAGCACCATCTATGAGCCAGGAAGTGAGCCTTTGTCAGCCACCACACTGAATATACCAGTGCCGTGATCTTGGACCTCCCAGCCTCCTGTACAGTGAGAAATAAATGTATATTGTTTGTAAGCTACCTAGTCTGTGGTATTCTGTGATAGCAGCTCAAATTAACGAAGACAGGCCTATGAAATCTTTCTGCAGCTTTTCCCTTTTATGCCTTACCATCTCTTTATTCCATGAAAGACCAGAAGGAATGTCTAAAGGAGTTTCCTTTATCGTTTTTTATCTAAAAGACAGCTTTGGCATTTTCACTTAATGTCTATAAAACTGCTCTGAGGAAGTACTATGTGAAACACAGAGATTAGTATTGTTCATTTAATGCAGTAAGCTTAGAGTCTTTATAAGATACCATCTCCTTTTGAACTTTATGTTCAAATCAGTGGAGACCAGAGCAGAGTTTTTTTCCCGAAGAATATTAACTTTGCTACTTCATATGTTAAGCAAATAGAAAAGCCAGAGAAAATACAAATACTTGGGCTCTAACACTGGCATAAATTACACTGATATATGGGAAAGGAGGCCTTTTTTGATTTGTTTTTTCTCATAAACTGCTGGGGAAATTGGATGAACTTGCTCTATAGATAATGGATACAGTAATGTGGAGAGATGATCTGCTGCAATGATGCATTTGCAAATGCTCTAATGAGGTAAAGATCTAGCTCAATTGATGACATAAAGAAAACAAAAGTTATTATGGAAAAAGTACCATATATCTTACCGTCAAGCCGTTCCTCTAAATCGGAGAGAAGCAGTGTTACCTCAGTGCATTATGCTCTCATCTTAAAAAAGTAACAAAGCTGAGACATTCCAGTTTTATTCTTATGCATTCACTTTGAAAAGTCATCTCTTATTTTGGCTCCAGTAAAATGTTTGAAAGGACTCTGATATTCTTCTATAGGCAGGAACCACAGCTGTGTATGTACAGTCAGAGAAATGCTTGGAGCAAAATGGCAGCCAGAGAAAATAAAGAAGCTTTTGTCACTGATTGTTTTGACATT
Organism: Leucopleurus acutus; assembly: GCF_964270905.1. NCBI lineage: Eukaryota > Metazoa > Chordata > Mammalia > Artiodactyla > Delphinidae > Leucopleurus > Leucopleurus acutus. The sequence continues at coordinate 48,542,578 of NC_139146.1, read as the reverse complement.
AATAAATCTGTCTTTTACTACATAAATTTTAGTAAATTATCTGTTATTTACGTTTTACTACAGCTGATATTTAAGTTTTTACCCTCCTCAATCCACACTAACTGAAAATGACAAAAGACAGAGAGGGACTCCATGTGTGGTCAGGGGACAGATGAGGACTTCAAGGCTCATCGCTACACAAGTTTTGCTACGGGGTTGATATGCTTTTATGATTTACCTTCTGACCCATTGCAAACAGTATCTCATAATGCTCCTAAAAGAAATTCCATTGTATGAAAAGCCATCTGACTGTGTGCCTGTTTGTCTAGTGGATACTCCATTTTAGATTTCCGTATTCTGCAGTTCTTCTTAGTGCCATGACATTTTTTGGCATTAATGTCTTCTACAAAGAATGTGTGTGTGTTTATTTAAAACATGGGAGTGCGGGGGCAGGGCTGTGACGGTGAAAGCAATAGTGGCCATTCTTCAGCTTTTCCTGACTTCTTTCCAAGTTTTCAATTTTATTAAGAGTTAGGTTTATAACTATGTACTACTTACTATGATATTTTCAGCCCCACACGTTTGTCTTTTATGCTTTCTCTTCCCATTGTCCCTAACTATTGAGGAAAAAGGAGAGTTAACGAGAACACATTTTCCTCTGTCTTATCCAGAGAGGCTCTGGACGTGGGAGAGTTCTACAGAGGTTTGTAAAATTTTCATTTAAGATCCCTTACCTGAATTTTGACAGTACACTGGCTAATCAGAGAACCAGTAGTAAATTTTTAAAAGAGTGATTTTTCCCCTCTGAAAAATAACAATGGCAATGATTGATTGAGGTCCTTTATATATACTATTTTATTTAATCTTCACCCAAAAATAGTATATGGTAGCCACTAATAGCCAGCCCATGCTGTGGATGAAGAAAGTAAGCATCACTGTGTTTAAATCAGGACTTTCCAAGGTCTGGAGAGCCACGTCATGTTCATTTTTTTTTTCAGACTCTTGGAATATTAAAAATTCAAGAAATACCAAAAAAAGTCACAAAAATTATTGTGATAATTTTGAAACAATATATGTAACAAAATAAAAATTTTAACATAAAAACAGTGCAATAAATTTGCACCAAAAAGATTTTCACAAAACCTTCACAGTATGTATATTTTAAAACTTAATGTGTTCTAGATGGAATGGTTAGATTATATTATGAATATCCTTTTTGAGTCTCTGTGTGTATATCTGGGAAGAGGCTGAGACACAGGGGATTAAATAAGCTGCCCATAGCCACACAGCTAGTAAATAACAAAGCTAAAAGATGAACTGAGGTGTCTGACCCCAGAGTCCATGCTTTTAACGGCTCTGCTAGGCTATTTCCCTAGGGAGGCCCACATCTGAACTTTTTTACTCACCATAAGCCACTTTCAGCTTTCAGATAGCAAGAAGAGGAGAAGAAACATCTATTTGGCTTAAATATATGATGAGAATAAGTACTTTCTCAGTGTCCTACCATCTTTGTGCCTGTTTAAGTACTAGGTTATAGAGGGCATTTCTTTCGGTGGCCTCTGTTTTTTATTTACAGGTAGACCTACTGAAGAGCATTCGTAGCATAGTTTGTATGTGACCAGTGCCCAGAAGGATAGTGTGGTTTAGGGGCACTAACAATGGATAGGAGCTCAGAGGACCTGGGTTTGAATCTCAGCACTGATGTTCTGTGCCTTGGATGTGTTACCTACAAAATAGTGGTGTTGTAGGGAGATTTCAGAAGCTGTGTAAATGTTTTCTAACACAGGGACTTCAGTGTATTAGATGTCCAACTCTTCTGGAACGGATTTGGTCAGAGGTTGTCCCAAAGTATGTGTAGAAGTACCTGCAAGGGGGTTAGTGGGTTCTAAAGGGCCTTTCAGAAATGAAGCAGTGTTATACTCAACTCAAGGGTATTAGGCCTTAGCACAAGCAGGGTCATGATCACAGGTTCAAGGCCTATATGGCTCAATTAGCAACAACTAGAAGCTACTTATAAGACTAACCCTATGCCACTGAAGGCATATAGAAAGCAGATACAATAGCCTCAAGGTAGTCCTGGCTGGCCTCTGAGCAAACGGGGAGCATCTGCCATCACAGTGCTCCCAAACTCTTACACCTCCCCTCCCCCCCACCCCCCATTGCGGGCCAGGGTCAGCTTTCCATCGTCAGGAGACTATCATAAAACTCTCTACCTTACACTTTGCCAAAAGGGTTTTAAAAAAGAAGGTGACAGTCACCTTGATATGATATGCATTTTAATGTCATCCATGTATACTTTTCTTAAAAGGATCAAGAATGAAAATGAGTTAGAAACTAGTATTGACAAGGGCACATTAACAGTTTAAAAACTCATTTTTAATCATAAGTCTTGTTGAGAAGAATTGCTTTTTCTTTTTCACTGATATTTCTAAAATAGCCTTCACTCTGGGATCTTAACCTCCTCCCACTTGCCTGCCCCAAATAAGACTGTTTTGAAACATTTTCTGGGTAAATAGTTATTATAGCAACATTTTCAAAAAGTCGATATGTCTTCTTTTTCATATAGTACAAATTATCAGTGTAAAATGTATCTACCGCATATATTGTTATGGGTTTGATTTTCTTTTTCAAGCAGCCCTCAGACCAAATTATTAGAGTTACTGCTTAAATTTCCCATTGAAAATACTGGAGGATTCTGGACTAACCTTTCTTCTATTCCTCTTGCTTTTTCTTTTTTTCAGATGTAGCAAATATTTATTTGTGCAATACCAGCTTGAATCTTTTCCTTGGTTAATATTTTCATCCTTCTGTCGGTTCTGTGTATGGGATCTGTGGTTTTAAAAAGTGAACACGTATAACTGCAAAACTGTTACAATCATTTTTCTATAGAAACAATTATTTTAGACCACAAACCAAAATTACATGAAGATGTTATGTAGGAGGCCTAAGTAGAAAGAAATACGGTCCTAATTAATGCTGCTTTTGTGCCGTTGTCATTTTTCTGGGTGGATTACATAATGCTACATTTATAACAGGAGACAAGTTCCCATGTGGTTTAGCAAGTCCGTTTATAGGCAGATATTATGTTGTGCCATCGTTAAGGCCAGTGGGCAGCATTTATTTTATTCCGTGGTGTTAGTGGGTAGGGAGGAATATCTGTTGTGGATTTTGACAAGGGAAACACTCTATCTTCAGATAGTAAACCACGTAACTTTCGAAATTTTTTATGGACAAAAATAAAAAACAAAAAATGACTATGTAGAAGAAATAAAGAGCAGCTGTATTTTCTATTTCTGGAAAAGGATTTAACAAAAATATAACAACTGTCAATATCTCCCCAAGCTCTACAGGCCTGTGAAGTCAGACATATCTCAGGGCATCCCCATCTCTGCTTTCTGTTCCTTTAAACTTCAGGATGAAGGTGACAGGGTGTTTAAAGTACCAGAAACAATCGCACTCTGGCTGATATCCATTGGTCCGAGAGGTGAGAGGGAGCCCTATCACACTTCTGAAAAAGAGCTTTGGACTCAGCCCTCTTTCTGAAGCGCCTGCAGACTACTTGGGTTGTATTGTATCACCCCCTTCCAGGAAGGGAGAGTTCTACTTCACAGCTAGAAAACTCTCCTTACTCAGTTCTGACCTAAGGCGTTCTTTTTTCCTTGAGAAATAAAGGCTTTCAGTAATTTCTTACACCAAAATTGTTTGATATTTTTTCCTTTGCCTTTTGGCACTGGTTTAAAGTGCCCAAAATAGCATATCTGCTATTTTATTTTTTATTTTGTTACTTGCCTCTCAACATTTCAGCGGTATCAGTTGGAAAATAAGGGTAAAGAGAAGTTGTGAAGTGTGGTGTACTAGGAGGGTGGGGGTGGACTGAGAGAATAATTTTTGTCTGGAATCCTCTGTGGATATATTAGTAACTCTGGGTCAGTTCAGTTAGTCACTCTGAGCCACAGAGTTCTCATAATAAAGACAGATTGGATAAAACCATCTCACAGAATTGTGTTGCAACACAAATAAGGAAGTGAGAATGCTATGTAAATGAGGATAATGAGGATAATGTTATATTTTCATCACTACAACTACTACTGGAAAATGGTACTAGGTTTCAAGAATAGGCCTTCTTTGGACCTCTGGCTAGGGACAGCTTTAACAAGTTAGGGTAGTGAATGGAGAACCCCAAGCCTGGTGAGCCAACTCTGACCTCCACGTCCACTTTGACAGTGCTAGCTTCTTTCCTTCTGCTGAGTTGTCTTGTTTTGTTTATAATGTTAGAAGCAGGGCGCGCCAGTTCACTGTTGAATTTCCTCTGAGCTACACTTAACTCTCATCTTCTTTAGCTGTCCTCTGTGACTGTCCTAACCCATGATCCTACATCTTCAGGGAAAATTTAAAAAGATGTGTGGGTAAATCAATAGGAAGTTAAATATGTTATGTATTCTGCTTGATGTGAAATGCTCCTAAATATAGAACTTACTTTAAATGCAAAGTAAAGAGTTCTGTAATAGAGTCCAAAATATATAGAAAAATCATAACATAGTTAACTCAAAGTTTACTGGATGTTTCTTATGTGCAGGGCGTTTGGAGTAGGTAATTTAAGAGACATGGAGAAGAATAACATGTCCATCCCTGCTTTTTATAGCTAAAAGTCTAGATGGGGGAAGGAAGTGTTATATATAAATAAGGAGGATATATACAAGTATTATATTTGGTATGATATAGGGGGCTATGGGGGTAGTGAGGATATTTCTTAGTAAAAAAAATCTCTGGAATTTTAATAAAGGATATATTTCAGATGAGCTTTGATATGATGGGTAACATGTTGAAAGATGGAGCTATAGGAGTGCTAGTCAAGGGACTAGCCCAAGAAAAACTTTGGTGGCAGGAAAGGACAGCTATAATAAATAAACAGTGATTAGCCTGAAGCTAGTGTATAGAGTACATAAATGATGAAAGAGAATGAAAACAAACTCTCCTTGTTTTTTTTTTTTAAACTACATTATCCTCATTAATTACTTAATCTAATACCACCTCATATCAGTCAATCATCTATTATCCCTAGCTTACAAATATAACAACCAGAGCGCAAGGAGATTAATTCATCTGTCTGAAGACAAAGAGCTAGCTAGTAACATTTAGAATTTGAAATCAGATTTTCTTTTCTTGTAGTAACCATACTATTTCTATCATGGAGTCTCAACAGTAACAATACTGAATATTGTGATTTATTGAGTATTTGTTGTGCCATAGTTTTCATTTTTCTTAACCCTAAGAAGTACCTAAAATGTAGCAGCTATTATCCGAATATCCATGTGAGAAAATTAGCTCAGAAAATTTATTTTGGTGTATAAAAATAACGGACATTAAGGTTGAGAAAAAGAACCTTAAAAAAGAACCTCACTAACAAGGTGACTGTTAAATGTATTAGTCTAAAAATGCGTGATTGGGATCCTACTTAAAGAAGATTAATCTGCTAGCTGTATCGGGACTAAATGAAGAAATGAGAGATCCTTAGTAAAAATTTTTAAATGGATTAATATTCAAAATATACAAAGAACTTTTAAAACACAATAATAAGAAAACAAACAACCTGATTAAAAGAATGGGTCAAAGATCATAACAGATACCTCACCAAAGAAGATAAACAGATGGTAAATAAACATATGATAAGATACTCTATGTCATGTCATCAGGGAAATGTGAATTAAGACAACAATGTGATACCACTACACACCTAGACCACCGACAACATCAAGTGCTGGTGAGAATGTGGAGCAACAGGAATTCTTATTCAGTGCTGGTGAGAATGCAAAATGGTACAGCCACTTTGGAAGACAGTTTGGCCGTTTCGTACAAAACTAAACATACTCTTACCATACTATTCAGCAGTCATGCTCCTTGGTAACTACCCAAAGGAGTTAAAAACTTACATCTACACAGAAACCTTCACATGGATGTTTTTAGCTTCTTTATCTATGCATGCCAAAACTTGGAAGCCATCGAAGTATCTTTCTGTAGATGAATGGAAAAATAAACTATGGTACATCCAGACAATGGAATACTGTTCAGAACTAAAAATAAATGAGCTATCAAGCCATGAAAAGACATGGAAGAATCTTAAATGCATATTACTAAGTGAAAGAAGTCCATCTGAAAAGGCTACATACTGTATGATTCCAACTATATGACCCTCTGGAAAAGGCAAAACTATGGAAACAGTGAAAAGATCAGTAGTTTCCAGGGGTTTGGGGACGGGGGAGTGATGAATAGGCAAAGCAAAGAGGATTTTTAGGGCAGTGAAAATGCTCCGTATGGTACCATAATGATAGATATACGTGCATCTGTCCAAACCCATAGAATGTACAGCACCAAAAGTAAACTGTAATGTAAGCTATGGATTTTGGGTGATTATGATGTGTCAATGCAGGTTCAACAGTTGTAGCGAATGCATCACTGTGATGGGGTCTGTTGATCATAGGGGAGGCTGGGCACGTAGGGGCAGGGGACATGTGGGAAACCTGTGCACTTCCCCCTCAATTGTGCTGTGAATCTAAAACTGTTCTAAAAAAGAAGCTTTAATTTTAAACAGTGAAATAAACAGGTGATGGCTGAAAGTTGGATGGACGCAAATTTCAGCCACTCTTCAGGTTTTAAATACGTTTTAAAAAATCATTTTCCTGTCTTAACATGGTTAGGCTGTGAGATGCTCAGGTAAAGTAAATATGTGAACTAAAAGGCCAGTTATACACAGATTACCAGTTTTTAAAGAAAATATAATACCTTATTTCCGGAGTGACAATTGTATGCAAATTACTCTGAGTTTGAAGTTTGATAACATACCTGGCCTCCTGAGGATGTAAGATCTTAGCATTCCTAGAAGTTTGACTTACGTTATCTGTTTCTTTATGTCAGGTATATGGTAGGCTCTCAATGAAAGTCACTGGTTGAATAAATCAATGAGTGAGTGATTGCTGAATAGCCATGTTTTGTTCTCAGTGGTGGTGTCAGCTTATGAAGATGAGGTACCATCATACCTTGGAACATAAATATGTTATTATCTTTCCTCTTCATGACAATTATATTTTAGACAACTCCATTTTACATTTCTTTAGTTACCAAACCATTTAAATGCATTCATAAAAGACCCCATGGTAGATTTTTAAAAAATTATTTTAATCTATAACAAATGTTATTGTGATCTTCCAGTGTACCTTACTGATGAAATGTTCAAGCTTCAAAGAGTCTTAAATTTGACTTAACATTAAGTCAGCAGTATTTTTAGACTATTTTAAGAAGTAAACTGCCATTTATGTTAGTAGTCAGGGCTAAAATGTCTGGCTGATGCCTTTTTAACTTACATTCATATTAAATATTAATATTAAACATTCATATTAAATATAGCATCCAAACATTTTTTATAATATCTTAGTTACTTTTTTCACTGAAAAATGAAGAGTTTATGTATATAGGTTTTATTCCATTTCTTGTACTCACTCTTCACTATATTAAACTACCCAACTGATTGCAAAGCAGCTAGAGCTAAATTTTCTCCAATAGATTTTCAGGTGAAATTTGTGAGGCCAATCTAATAATCAATGGACTACTTTGTAAACTGCATATAAATTATACTTATTATTTGAAGAGACTTTGAATTGGTCTATTTACTGATTCAGCTTTGTCAATAGGATACATTTGCAAACTGAGTGTTGTAATTCTACCGCATTACCAACCTCTTATTGGAGAGCATTTACAGAATCATTAAAGTCCTAAAGCTGAAGAGAAGATTTAGACCCTCCTCATTTCACAAGGGAGACAAAGGTCATGGTGCAATACAGGGAGGGAACGTAGGTCTCTTACCCTCAATCTAGTGCTCATGACACTCTGCTGCCCCTCTTCCCCCACCACAACCAAAGTATATTGTATTAAGAATATGCCTTATGCAATACTCTGGAACTTTATTATGTCTTCCTGTGTCTGATATAGCATTGGTTACATTATCTAAGATAAAGTGGTGAATGTTTCAAGTTAAATAAGCAATCTACTTACCTCCTATAGAAGTAAATGTGTTTAATGAGATTTTTAACCGTTTGCTTCTGGAAAGCTTATTTGGTAGTTATAAGATTCTCCTTGTTTTCAATATTTATCTCTGTGCTTGTGTATCTTAACTAAAATGATATTGAGAGATATTTAATGATACCTTAATAACACTGTGCTACAGATTGATGAAACATCAAATTATGAGCAAAGACAAGCCAAAAGCGTTTCCAAAGGATCTCAGTAGATTTCACAGGCTTGTGCACCAAAGCTTACATACTGGCTCGTAGAAAAAGCCCTAGTCAGAGTATAGTTAATCTCTTGTTACAGATAGGTCCAAAAGATAAGCTTTTCTACTTTTGGCCCTGTAGACTAGAAAAATAAATTATAGACTAAAAGAAACAAAAATACTAATTTTATAAATTAGTGATAATTCTAATTATAATAATTATCAAATAACAAGTATCTGCGTACCAATCATGAGTCAAGCACTATCCCAGATGTATGATATCTCTAATCCTCACATCAACTCTGCAACCTGAGAGTTGTATATTGATTTCAGAGATGATGAAATGAGGATTAGATATTATTTTTTGCTTTGCTTGAGATCAGTCACAAAGTGTGGAATGTGGAAAAGGGAGTTAATCTGACATCAGACCTGTAGATCTGTTATCACAGCAAAGGATGCATCAGAAAATAATAAACCAACAGAGGTGTAACACCCTAATGCTCAGGAGCAGACTTAATTTTCTTCCATTAAAAAACAGATGAAAACATTGTGAGAGAACTAAAAAGCAAACGATCACAGAGAAGGATTAGGAAGCCTCAGTATTGCTTTCTGTCATTGCTATGTGACTGCTCAATATGGTTTATATGTATCTGATATTATTCATATTATTCATAATACTAGCTGACATTCATTGAGCTAGATCAGGGAAGGCTTCCTGAAGGAAAGGACATAGTAGCAGTGACCTGAGCGATTAATTAGCCAATCGTAAAGGGCATGGGAGACAGAGATACAATGGTTGGGGGAGTGTTCTAAGTGTGGAAAACAGTGTGTGCAAAGGCACAGAGATAAGAGACCGTTACAGATTGAATCGTGTCCCCCCCCCCCCCCCGCCACAATTGTATGTTGGATTCCTAACTCCCAGTACCTCAGAATGTGACCTTATTTGGAAAGAGGTTATCGTAGTTGTAATTAGCTTAGATGAGGTCATACTGGAGTAGGGTGGGCCCCTAATCTACTATGACTGGTGTCCTTATAAGGGGAACTTTGGACAGAGACACACACAGGGAGAATGCATGTGAAGATAAATGCCATGCAAAGGTAGGAGTGATGTATGTCCAAGGCAAATAACACCAAAAATTGCCAGCTAACCACCAGAAGGTAGGGGAGAAACAGGGAACAGATTCTCACTCACAGCCCTCAAAAGGAATCAGCCCTGATGATGCCTTGATCTTGGACTTGTAGCTTCCAAAACTGTGAGAACTATAAACTTCTGTTCTTTAAGCCATTGGTCATAGGAACCCTAGCAAACGCATACAGAAGCTAAGGAGTTCAAAGACATGCAGTTTGGCTCATGACGCATTCATTTAAAAAGGGCAAACTGGGCTTCCCTGGTGGCGCAGTGGTTGCGAGTCCGCCTGCCGATGCAGGGGACGCGGGTTCGTGCCCCGGTCCGGGAGGATCCCACGTGCCGCGGAGCGGCTGGGCCCGTGAGCCATGGCCGCTGAGCCTGTGCGTCCGGAGCCTGTGCTCCGCAGCGGGAGAGGCCACGGCAGTGGGAGGCCCGCGTACCGCAAAGAGAAAAAAAAAAAGGGGGCAAACTGTCCTCTAACAATTATTGAGATGGCAGAGAAATGTCCAGGAAATTTTAGAGCTATTCCATTCATAATGATCAACATATTAAAGAACACATTGTGGGACTATAAGTTATGCTCTAGGAGCTGTTAAATTCAGTTAATAACAAACAATTGATATCACTGTGTTATATGGTTGTTCAGTGAACAAGTATTTAGCATCTATGATGTTCCATGTTCTGTAGGATGGTGGTCAAAAGCTTGGACTGTCAACAGAACTATGAGTAGAGACCCCACATTTTAGGATGTTTTTGGAAAATATCCTGCCCTCTGAAATATCAAGGTCCTCATCAATTTCCCCAGAGAGAAGAGATTAAATAAGATTAAATAAGTAACATGTTTAGTTGATTGCATGTTTCATAGCAAGCTCACTGTAATAGAGCTGTGTTATTATGTTACTGTTATTTTGTTGTTATTTAGGACGGGGAGATGTTCATTTTATTATCCCATCCCTTTAGGCTCCTGGCCTCTCCCTGCCTGTGAGATGTGTTGGCAGTTTCTGCCTCTGTTCTCTGGCTCCTCACTTCTGGTTTTTGATGGGGCGTGATGATCAGATGGCCGTGAATAGTTCTTTGGTGTGCATTTCAGATTATCTATTAAGTAGCCATCTCCTCAGCCACTGAGGCATATGGTCAGCACTTCCAGGGCTTAAAATAAATCTGCATCTTAACATGTGGGATTTTATTATGCAAAAGAGAGCTCACACGGGGTCTAATCTTGTTATTTGTTATGCTACACACGTCTACAGTGTGCATTCTGGATAGAATTGCGCATTAGGCCCCAGGCCTTCCATTTCATAACATTGCACAGATATTCTGGGTGAGAACATCCTAGGAAGTAGCATCAGCCCTGAACTGTGCAGGGTGCAGGAGAGGAGAGAAGGGTGAGGAGTAATTTTCCCTTCCTTCCTTTGCATACTAGTCGTTCAGGTTTTTTTTTTTTTTAATCAAGCATTTATTTGGCACCAGCTGTTTCCCCAGTTACTTGGGTGGTGGTGAACAAGATGACACAATCCTGGATGCACAGTGCTTGCTAGAGGAGATCATCCCTTAATGCTGATTAGAAAAAATACACCCTTTCTCCAGGCTGACACGGCTCTGTCCTAGGACACCTACCATGGCAAGTGGAGTGTGGAATGGATTTCAGGTTGCCTCCTCTTGACTAAGTGCTTTCGGATTAAGGCAATTAAGGCACACGATTAAGGCAATTAAATTGGCAAGTACTAAAGAGCATGCTCAACAGATAACAAACAAGGCGATTTAACTGTATAATGCACCGAGGGCTGCTTGGTTTTGGGGGTGGAGGGGGCAGACGTGTGTACTGGAGAAGCTTATTATATTTCATTCTGTGCCCTCTAACTATTTGACTCTTTCATATGTGAATGGGTAAAAAGTAGTGGTTTACTCAGCATTTGATTGAGCAAATATTTCAGGCTTTACTTTTTTTTTTTTTTTTTTTTTTTGATACGCGGGCCTCTCACTGTTGTGGCCTCTCCCGTTGCGGAGCACAGGCTCCGGACGCGCAGGCTCAGCGGCCATGGCTCACGGGCCCAGCCGCTTCGCGGCATGTGGGATCTTCCCGGACCGGGGCACGAACCCGTGTCCCCTGCATCGGCAGACGGACTCTCAACCACTGCGCCACCAGGGAAGCCCAGGTTTTACATTTTAAAACTAGCTATTCTTTATTCTAAAATTTTTCCCAACATTATCATTCTAGAATCAAGTAGAAGAGATTAATGACAAATAAGAGATTTGTTTGTAGAAATTAGCTCAAGAGTATTTTCCTGTATTAATAGAAACTTAGGAGTCTCCAAAACAGGGACTTTAATTTTTTTTTCAGAAGTGGCATGTCATCTAAGTTAATAAATAGTGCAAAAGATAAAAAATAACAGCACCAAAAACAAAAATTCAGGCTCTGGATACAGAGAATTGGATTTGGATTCTAATTCCAGTTCCTCTGCCTACTTGTTTTGTTACCATGGGCAAGTTACTAATCCTTTAGAGGGCTTGTAATAATGCTACATTCTTTGTGAGGATTAAACGAGATAATGCAAGTGAAGTATTCAACACAGCACCTGCACATTGTAAATATTCAATAAGTGGTAGTTCTAGTTGATGCTGCTGGTACTTTTTAAAATTCATAAGGATCTGCAACATGAAAAGTAGAATTGCATACACCAGAGCAATGGGTTTTCCAGAACAATGGGTTTTCCCTTTATCTCTATGGAATAGAGGTGCGGAAATAGATGTGGTAAACCCACCGTTTCGCACATGGACAGTTATGAGCATGTTTACTTTTATGACATCGTAAAAATAATATTAGCTAATACGTATATGACTGTGCCACACCCTTTCCTCTGTGCTTCATTTAAGTAACTCATAACATCCTTCGAATAATCCTGTGGGTATATTCTATTATAACTATTTTGCAGATGAGAAAACTGAGACCCAAAGATGAGGCCCCTAGGTAATAAGCTGCAGAGGTGGAATTTCAACCCAGGCAATCTGCTCCGAGTCTGCGTTTTTAACAGCAATGATATTCTGAACTTCATTGATAAATAGGTTAATGTATATATACAAACATATACATTACAATACACAAATATGTGTATTTGCGCGTATTTGCCTAAAAAAGCTAATGCATCATGACTTTGTAGAATAGATCTTCCTCTCGTATTCTTTGAGGTCTGTAGCCACACTTACACTTCTCTGTTTGTGGTTCCCTTTTCCCGCTCAGGCTGATTGAATGATATGGAACCTCAGATGCAAAATGAGATGCTAAATTAAAACCTCTCTCTGTTGCCCAGCAGTGGATGATTGCTCTACATTGCTTGAAGTTATGGTTAAGCATATCCTTAGGTATTATTCTCCTTGTTTACTTCCTCTCACCCTGACTCAAGTTACTTGTACAGTGGTTCTATATCCAATTACATGTCATCGAGTGGCAGAAGGATGGCATTAATATGGATTAACTATATTCTGCAAGCTCGTTGGTGATCTTTGCCCTTCAGTGTTGAATAAACTGATGTTAAAAACTTGTGCCTGTCTGCATTTAACAGAAATCTCACTATTGTAGCTTACCAAAATAGGCATTTATTTTTCTCACAATTCAGGAAGTACAGGAGTACCCTGTCCAGTATTAATGCAGCAGATCCTCAAGCCCTCAATGCCCCAGACTCCTTATGTCTTCCACACTGCCATGCTTAATCTGTGTCTTTTTCTCTTCTAGTTTATGCCTCAAAGTCAAAAAATGACCATTCCACCTCCTACCTCACAACCCCATGCCAGACAGGGAAATTCCAGGTATTTACGCCCACATCTTTTTTTTTTTTTTTTAATGCCCACGTCTTTTGGACAGAATTATACCACAAGGGATGATGGATCCATGAGGCCAGCATATTGTTCCCCCAAACCAAATCCAAGTTCTGTTAGTAAGAAGTGTAATGTAAACTGGGCAGCTGGCAGTGTCGCTCATAACTGAAAACTCATACTGCAAAAATGATTTACTGCTAAGGCATATGTGATATTCAAGCAACTTGTATTTATAAAGTGTCTCCTGTGGGCCTAGAGGTATACATCAGTGAGGAGCATGGCTCTCTCTTCTTAAGGTTAGATAGATGTGGGAGCAAATAACGACAATGTGCTGTGTTACAGGCGTGTGCATTGGGAGCTTTGAGGTGTCAGTGGTAGGGTGGAGACATACAAAGTTTAGTACTGGGTGGTATTAAGAGGAATATGAACAACTAATGGTAGTAATAATGACTGACTTGTATTGCATATTAACTAAGCCAGGCATTTAAAAATTATATATATATATTATATACAATTTTATATACGTTTATATATAATATAAAATTATGTAATATACATATATATTGCACATCAACTTTATATGTTTTTACAGCCAAGTTATATGAGACAAATGAAGTTGAATAACTTTCCCCAAGGTCAGATCACTAGTAAGTTAGAGAGCTGGGATTCAAACCTAGATAGTCTATCACCAGATCCCTCTTAATCTGCAATCGGCAGTGAGGATACCGAGGAAGCCCCATTTGGCTATTTTTGTTGCTGTTTTGTTTTGTTTCTGAAAAAATATCCAGAAGTTCCTTTGGATATTGCCAATTGTGTTGAATCCTTTGATTCATTCAGCATTCATCACATTTCATAAGTTGGCCTTACCGAGGACCCTTAGACTTTAGCTTGTACCCAGCTGCACAGAAGGGTACATGCTAGAATCTTTTCAGGTAGGGAATGTTAAGTTACAAATATTCACATTTCTCTAACTATTGTGAATAGGATACTTTTAACTATGTCATTTCTTCGTCAAAATATCCTGTTTTAACTAAACCTTAATCTTAACTAAGATTCTATCCTCACTCATGTGAACATTCATATTTCCAGAGATGCTGTCTCCCTGACTTTTCTGGACAGCCCTCCTGGAGATAACAGTTTACTTGCCTTGGCCCAAGCCTTGGTTTCATGATGCTCCCTTCAGTGCCTTATGTAGCAGACAGAATTCTAAGATGACCACCCAAGACCCATGCCCTTATATAATATCCTCCCCTTGATTGTGAGAAGGACCTGTGATGAGGAGGTGATATCACAATATCACTCCCATAATTAGGTTTTGTTATTTGGCACAGTTAACTTTAAGAAAGGAGATTAGGTTCAGTGGGTCTGACCTAATCAAGCTAACCTTTAAGAGGTCAAGGCTCTTTCCGGCAACAGAGATTCAAATGAGAGAGGGATTCAACAGAAGGGAGATTCTTCATTGCTAGCTCTGCAGATGGAATGGGGCACAGGGAAAGGAACTGTGGATGGCTTCAAGGAGCTGAGAGTGGCCCCATGCCGGTAGCCAGCAAAGAAATGGGGACCTCGGTCTTTCAACTGCAAGAAATTGAACTCTGCTACAGCCGCATGAATTTGCATAAGGACCTGATGATGATGATGAGGGAGCCTGACTGACACTATGATTTTGGAGCTGAGAGGCTATTAGCAAAGAACTTTGTTATTCTGTGCCTGGACTCCTGTCCCGTGGAAACTGGGAGATGACAAATTCACGTTATGTTAAGCTACTAAGTTTTATATAATTTGTTATACAGCAAAAGGTAGCGAATATATCTTGGCTTTGGTTTCAAGTGTTTAACTGTTCTGCCCTGACCTCAAAGTTTCACAAGTAGACTAACTCACCCAGGTCATTTACTGAGTACTAGTATTGGCTTTGCCCAAACTATACTAGAGGTATTACCATCAAGGTGAGAAACAGGGACCCAAATCATAAGTGTTTTTATTTTTGTTATCTTACAATTTATACTAGAAAGATTTTACCAGTGTTTTCCCACATCACATACCTTTTAATATCCCCTACTATGACTACCAAAAGATAAAAACAAAACACCATATGATACACTGATTAAAAGTCACGGTTTAGTGGAACAAGGACAAAGTCCAAGGTGAAAGAAAATTTTAAAAATGCAAGATTAGTTAACCCGTGCACTAAGGGCTCTCCAAGTAGTGAGAAACACAATTTGATGCTGCTTTTCTTGCTGGGTGAAGTACGTACACTGTGGAGTGGGTTAGAAAGGAAAATGCTTTTTCTTTTGGTTTCTGCTACAAGGAGTACTCTAGCAATCTATTTCAGTCTTTATTAACATATGAAGATTGAGTTCAGGGTTAAAACACAGTTGGCATCATTTGTCCAGAACTCACAATGGTTTTGCATGGGGATGGAAAGCCTAAAGATTTGTGGTTGTGTGCATTTTTGGTAACTGTTTGCAAAGTTGGAATAAGGCACCTGCCTGCAATAAAATATGACCCTCACTCACTCTTGTAAATTGCTTTTGCCCATTCACAGTTAGAGGTCATTAATCGTTTCCCTTTATGGATGGATATTCAGCACATTCCCCACAATTGATTCAGCTCTGTAGTTCAGAGTGGTATAAAAAATTCACAAAGTGCAGTTGGAGAAAAAGGTCACACGGGTACAAATAAGAAGGGCTATTCTTTATCTTACCTACAGACAAACATAGGGATTTGCAAAAAGGGCTGTGAAAAGGATCAAAGAAACAAGACATAAATAACCAATGAATAATCATAAATTCTTAGCCTAGCAGGGATTTGTTAAGGCCTACACAGTATAGGAACTCCTTTTCACACTATTGATAAGGAAACAGTCCTATAGCATATACTTGGAAATATCCTGAATATAGGAGAACTAACTAGTTATAAGACATTTCATTCTTTCCATGATCCCTTTATGGCCCGAGAGAGATGCTTACTTTGAACACACTTATATTATATTGCAGTTGTCATATTTTATTGTATTTCTTTCTGATTTTTATCTCTTCCTTGAATCTTCACCAAATAGTATTACATGTTGAATATTTGTAGGCACTTAGCATATTTTTACTAAATGTAAGTTTCAGTGACATCCTAGATCCATTCATGAGAATTCTAGATACTCTCTCCTTATCACACACATGGCTGTAAGAATGATAGTAAAAAAAATTAGCCCTGTGTACATGGCTCAGGTACTAATATTCTTTCCATGATCTTTATTTTCTGATGCTTTTCCTCCAAGCCATTCCAATACAGTTTGACAATTATTTCTTCAGTACACCTGATGGCCAATCAGAAATAAATGTGAGTTATGGTATCCAGTTACCTAGTAGCAAAGCGTTTCAGCCTTAAAGATAAGGCATAAGGCTGGGATGGGAGGGGGCTTTAACTTCCTTTCCTTCTTTATCGCCCATTTAAATTGATTGAGAATGTTAAGCCATTATTGAGTTGATACTGGACAAAAGCTAGAGTATATTCATTACAACTAAAGTCACATTTCATAAAGTGTTTAATCAGGAGGAAGGAAGTATATGTCACTGAACAAACACAAGGGGTTTTAAAATCACATCTTGATGAAGTGAATACATACTTGACTTTCTGTGATGTACAGGGCCTGTCTTCTCTGATGTATATGGAAAATAAAAGTGATAAATATAACAGAATTTTCCCTCTCTATATGCCCTTACTTTGCTACTGCAATCAATTTATGATTGCCATGATTCTTTCTTGAAATGATCTATGCGTAAACCAAAATGTTGGCAAACAATTATTCAGCCAGTTTTTATTTTCTATTGAGTTTGTCTCTAATTGCTGACCTTCATGTTAGAAGTTGATGTGAACTACTGGCTTCGCACATTTGTGCTTCAGAACCTGGGGATAAGGAAGGTGTGTCTGGTGGCTCTTTCCACTTCAGATAGGGTATAACCATGCCTGTGAACTGCTTCTCCCTCATAATTTGCAAAAGGCAAGAAATTACTAAAGAGTTTCTGAAGAGCCTCATATAGTTTCAGAATTTCTACTCTCCAAAAGGTAGCATATTCCATACAAGTTCTTGCCACTTCTTTGCACATTTAAATTCTCATTTTAGGTAATAAATTATGACATGTGTTACATACCAAAAATGTGGCCTTACAGCCTGATGGACTTAAAGTAGGAATGGCTTGAAGAATTAATCATTTAGCATATATTTTCATATGGTTTTCTTCCATTTTCAGGATTTTTCAGGGATTGGGGATAAGGAGATCAATGTATGCATCTGTCGTTTGAAAATAGTTCTTGGTCTAGTAGGATACCACCCAAGGGAAAGGCCTGAGGAACAGAAGATGTCTTTCTTCTGTGAATCTTGGTATGGCTGAGTGGGGTACACACTCTGAGGGCCAGAGCTGAACTGTTGAGAAAAATTAGAGATTTTTAGTCTATACTTTCCATAGGGGAAGACAGTGAGATGAAGAGCTAACAGGAAAATGGGGGATACTGACCACTAGAACTGAGATCTTTAAGAGGAATTTGACTAATTGTTCTTTTCTGTAATATGTAATGTGAATTTAATTTTCTTCTTTTCATGAGTTTTTCAGTCCCCTTTTTACTAGTAATTTGTAAGACTATATATATATATATATATATATATATTTTTTTTTTTTTTTTGGCTGCGTTGGGTCTTCGTTGCTGCACACAGGCTTTCTCTAGTTGCGGCGAGCGGGGGCTACTGTTCGTTGTGGTGCGCAGGCTTCTCATTGCGGTGGCTTCTCTTGTTGTGGAGCACGGGCTCTAGGCACGCGGGCTTCAGTAGTTGTGGCACATGGGCTCAGTAGTTGTGGCTCGCGGGCTTTAGAGCGCAGGCTCAGTAGTTGTGACGCACGGGCTTAGTTGCTCTGCAGCATATGGGATCTTCCTGGACCAGGGCTCGAACCCGTGTCCCCTGCATTGGCAGGCGGATTCTTAACCACTGCGCCACCAGGGAAGCCAAGACTAGATCTTTTTGGGGAAATAGAATAAAATGAGAATTACTGTCTAAGGTAGGCAAAGAGTAAAGGTCCGTGGAAAGTGCCCACCTTACCCCTCCCCCACACAAATTGGGCTTAAATATTGTTCTCACATTTGGGTCAGGGTAGGAGAAACAGAATGAAAATTTAAAAAAAAATAGTTATGAGGATTTTATTATTATGGGAAAGAAAAATTATAGGAAGCAGTCTTCCTGGAGAATTCTAGAAACACGTGTATTATCATTCTTCAAAGAAAAGTATGTGGGTATGTGTGTACTGTGTTTTTCAGTAAGGTTAGTAAATATGGTGTGATGGTTAAAGTAAGATATGGTTAAGCTATAACATAAATAGCAACTTAAAGAGAATTAGATTGAAAGATAGAGTTAATATTAAATGTATATTTTTAAAAATTAATTTTTGTTTTAGAGTATGCTTTACAGTTCTGGAGCATCTTTAAATCACTCTTTTGTTTTGTTTTTCCTTAAAACTTCCTAGCTCTTTTGATTCTAAACAAATTGAAATGGGGAGATGAAGTTGGGAGAAAATAAAATTGCAAATTTAACCCTTGCCACCTCATGTGAGACGATGCCTTCTCAAGAGAGATTCCCCAGTTTGCTATTCAGTGAGAGAATCAAGTTGTTTACATTTAATGCAATGGATAATTGAATGAAGATTGACTTAGAATCAGTTATAATCAGTGACTTGTGTTAAGTAACTTTATATATAGTGCTGGAGGGAGTACCACACAAAGAGAGACTGCAGGGGGCCACAGCTGGGCAGTGGAGAATAATGTCACATATCATATTGCCATGTCCTATGCTCTTGTATTTACTATGCTGCTGGGCACAGGGTTGCATCCCTGGGTTCTTCAATGGCTGTCAAATTGAAGATATTAGTACAAAAATGTTTACAAACTATTTAATTAAGATACTCTTAAAAAATAACATCTGGTTGAAAATCTAAAGTTGTGGTTGAGGATTATTCCTACAGTAATTCAATGCGGGGATTCAATATCTCTAATAATTCTACAGATCTAAATGTGTTTCTTCTTACTTATACCAACCAGTGCAACAACATCAATTCATTAATGAGATGGACAGGACTATAGAGGAGTTGGATTTAGCTAGAGAAGGAGGGTGTGTTTAATAGGATAGCAAGAAAGAAGTTTGATTGGGTAAGATGCTATTCTGGGCAGTTGGAACTAGATTGGCAACTGAGTCAAATTAGAGTTCAGTTCAGTATGGGCAATATTTTAGAGTCTACTGTGCACAAGTCCCAGTCGGGGATTATAATGTAGTCTTTACTCTAGTAGATTGCCATCTTGATGGAGAAATCAAGGAAAAACAGCAGATTAGGGTGATAAATTTCATGATATGAACACCGCTTACTAGAATTCAAACAAGATTATTTAATATGGCTGTGAGAATCAGGAAAGGCTTCATGAAGTAAGATTTGGCATAGTCTCAGAGACTGAATGATATTGCAACAGATGGAGATAAGAAAGGGCATTTGAAGTAATGTGGACATTGACAGCAAAGGCAAAGACATATTTTAATGCAAAGTGTGTGACCGACTTATCTGAATTAATCATCTCATCGTAGAGTCTTCTGCTTTTATCGTAGTACGCGGTGGCAAAATGGTTCAGTAGTTGTGATCTTTAGTACTCATGGCAGGAGGAGGCAGTCCCAGTTTTTGAAGAAGGCATGTTGGCACATGTGAGTCCCAACTGAGCGGATCATCCCAGGCAACATGCAGTGGTAGTGGACGGGCTTGGGACTTTGTTCTGGAATCAAGACTAGCACAAGGTAGAAGGTCAGATGTAAGGTCTCAGACTGTAATCTGTCCCACACTGAATCATAGCCAGCATAGGTCTGCTGATTCCAACCTGCGAGCTCTTGGGCTCTGTTTTGATTCTAACTAGCTTTGCTGTTGGCACATCAGCATTTCAAGGTTTTTGTAACAGAAACAGAGTGCACTGATATCTCAGATACTAGATATTCTCTTTTTATTAAATGTTAACATCATCATTAAATCACTTTTTCCAGTTGTCTTAATAGCTTCATCAACCTCTCAGAACTTCAGTTTCGTTTTTTTTTTAAGTTGTTGTTTGTTTTTTGCCTTTGAAATAGAAGGTACTGTTGTATAGTGGTAAAAATCATAGGCTTTGGCGCCAGACCGTTCTGGGTATGAATTTGGCCTCCACTTTTTAGAATCTATATGACTTTGGCAAGGTACTAAGTGAATTTGATGGCCAAGTTTTTCATTACTCAAATGAGGATGATAACAGTGTATGCCTAATTAGGAAATTATATTAACGGATTAATACAATGGTTAAAGTCACAGATTTGAGAACTGGCCTCTGGTTTGAATTTCTACTGCTTACTAAGTGTGTGACTTACTAAGTGTGTGACTTACTGAGTGTTTATTTAACGTCTCTGTCTCTTTACTTATCTCCAAGATGGGAGCAATAATGCTACAACCTCATATGGCTATCTCGAGGATTAAATTTATTCATATTTTTAATATACTTTGAAAACTGCCTGGCTTATAATAAATACATGCATGCTTATTATGCAAAAAAGTACTTAATAATTATTATGACTTTAAGGATTGTTTTTGTGAGTAAAGAAGATAATGTTAATATAGTTATATAACATTATATTACAATGTTAATATATCTGGTATATAATAGCATTCAATAAAATTTAGCTCTGGTACTCTAGGGAAACTTTATTATTTAACTCAAATATTCTCTGAATCCACAGTCTCAGGAAACTATTAGTAAATAATTACAAATTAGGTACTAAGCAAAATGAATTGTCTTGACCAATTTATATCTGATTATAGTATTCTTATTCCTAGAATCTTAAGATGCTTAGAGGAAATATAATAAATCACAGAGTTCAAAAATCAAAAAAAAAAAAATTTTACAAGTTGTTATTCCATTTTAAAGACCAGAATGAAACGACAACCACCTAGGAGCCAGATAGATCACCAAATCTACTAAAACAACTCTGGCAGAATTTATGAGATCAGCTGAGGATTCCAGAGGTCTCTGATGTTCTCATAGTATACCCAGACCTTGACTACAACAACTTCAAAGCAAAAACAGTGTGGGTATCAGGGTAGCTTTGAACGTGCATATACTCTTTTCACATCTACTGGTTTTACATGCTGCAACCTCATCAGCTCTCAGAAGTGAAAATCAAGGCTTTGAAATAGGAAGTCTTATTGCCAAGGTCATATAATTTATTTGCAGTTCAGACCTGGATTAAATCCAGGCCTCACTCCTCCCAGTGTGCTTCACTCCCCACTGAGCAAGCTGTACCTCCCATCAATCTAGTTCTTTCAGAGTTTATTCATTACGCTATTCTAGACCATGGGTTGGATAAGAATTCTGTAAATTTGTCCCATTAGAATTCTCCAACCCTTTTTTGTTCAAAAGTAATATCAGATTTGATTTGTGATGTATCAGGTAGAAGTTCATTCTGCTTCTGTGTTTACTATCCTAGAATCCAAAGTGACCCTGGATACATACATCAGTTCATGGATGTGCTGGAAAATGGAAAGATTATAGCATTCAATAATTCTTCCAAGATTTTGTTTGATTTTTAAAAACCAGGACAGAATCCCTGTGGAGACCCATACACAGCTTAAAAGTCTCTTTCCTAATATATAAATTTAGGGAAAAATATTTTGATCTTATGGCCCAAGTGGCAGAGCAGTTTGTATGGAAACCTGGACCTGTTGCAGAACCTTCTCTTGTTCTTGGCCCTACTCAAAACTAGCAAGTCATTCGGTGAATGGGCCAGAGTAAGACACCCAAATCAGGAACACATTACCTTCAAAATCCAAAGAGGCCCACTAGGCAGAGATTCTAGATTTAATGTTGCAGCTCAGGGAATTAACAGTTTGGTTGGTTGACTAAAACATGGACCAAAAAGTGGCCACAGAAAATTAACTTAAAAAGCTAGACCTGGGCTTCCCTGGTGGCGCAGTGGTTGAGAGTCCGCCTGCCGATGCAGGGGACGCGGGTTCGTGCCCAGGTCCGGGAAGATCCCACATGCCACGGAGCGGCTGAGCCCGTGAACCATGGCCGCTGAGCCTGCGCGTCCGGAGCCTGTGCTCCGCAACGGGAGAGGCCACAACAGTGAGAGGCCCGCGTACCGCAAAAAAAAAAAAAAAAAAAAAGCTAGACCTGGTGTGATATACTCTAGGGGAAGGGATTCAAAGGTTTAGGAAGATAGAAATGTTACAGTGGATTTGTCGCTAAGATCTGCTCACCCATCCTAGGAGGGTTCAGAGGACACACCTTTCACCAAGACTGTGAGAAATAAATTTGTGAGGGGAGTACCAACAACCTTGAAGAGCTCTCTGATCACTCTTCTCTGTAAGCCAGAAAGCAATGGGAACGGCTGCTGCTGAATTGGCAAACCAAAATGCAGGGGCGGTAATTGCATCCCAAAGTGTCAGAGGCAAATGGGAGCCCTCAGTTGCCTAAGGCAAGGAGGGTGTGGTTAGCATCATGAAAATCAGAGTCAAAGCAGAGTTCAGAGCGGTCAGCCTAACAGAAATCTATACGGCATTGGCTAATTGATCATGGTGTTTGTAGAAGTTAAAAACTGGGAAGCCTACTAAATTCTTACTTGATCTGTATAAGTGGCAGAGTTCTAGGACAGGTGAACAAAAGTGTAACATGAATCATAACAGAGTCATGGACTTGAGCCAGTTTACACAACCTCTTGAATAAAGGGGAGGCCTACGAGTCCCCTTGAGGAAGGATTCTGTCCTGTTAATCTTTCTCCCATCCTTTCCCAGAGTGACCTAGGGCCTTTTACCAGGGTGACTGTGCTGTGGGGAAAAGGAAATAATCAGGTCTTTCAGGGAT
This sequence comes from Leucopleurus acutus, assembly GCF_964270905.1. Classification (NCBI taxonomy): domain Eukaryota; kingdom Metazoa; phylum Chordata; class Mammalia; order Artiodactyla; family Delphinidae; genus Leucopleurus; species Leucopleurus acutus. The sequence continues at coordinate 48,519,497 of NC_139146.1, read as the reverse complement.
TACTGGCTATGAACTGACACCAGTTCCAGGAGATGCAAAATGTCTCTGTGGTCCACAGTCAGAGTAGGGGCTTAAGACGAATGGAGTTTTCACTCAGGTCCATCTCACAATGGGTCCAGTGGGTCCTGAAACTCATTTTGTGATTATTTCCCCAGGTCTGGAATAAATGCTTGGAATAGGTATACTCAGCAACTGGCAAGATCCCCAAATTTGAGTAAGATACTCTACTTAATTATCAAAGAACCCATAAACTAAGGAATGAGGCAGGCATTTTCCCATTTATGTATAATGGGATAAACAATATTTTAATGAGACAGGCATTTTCCCACCTGTGTAAAATGGGATACACAATATTTTTAAAGTATATTCAATTCTCAAATTTGTTATAAAGTTTACTAAAATTTGGTTGTGTTATCTTTGAAACAAGAAGAAATTTTATTTGTGATTTATCGATACTCTTATCAGATTGATGTTTCATCATTTGAAGTTTTGTCTAGTTAGGGAAGAGGATTCTAGAGTTTTGAGATACAATATAAAAAACATTTGGCGGAAGGTTAATTAATCCTCCTCAAAATTATTTAGTGACATAGATCGCCTCTTTTTACTGACATTTATAGATATTTGTTGATTCTCAATTTCTTAGGCGTTTCCTATCCTATTGTCATACTTCAATTTTATCATTGCTATTTTTCAGGTCCCTAATTAGTTTTGCTGGTAGTTTTCTTCAGTTGGATAGTTAAATGTGCTTTGAAATCAATATGATTAAGTCTAATGGATTGCGTTTCCTGCCACCTTTGTTTGATTGGCAATGTAGAGAAATAGAAGCAAATGCAGTCGATGAAAAAATTCAAGCAATCATTTCACATCCTGGAAAATCTTGAAAATCTAAGTCTTCTTACTATCTCATTTCTTGGCTGTAGTCCTGTCAAGGACTTTGAATTTATGTCCAAATTTCTATGACATTCTTTTAAAACCCAATTAATCAGCAGAATAATTTGTATTAGTGGCCTAACAAATCCCGTATAATTACTTTTCCTTTTTTTCTAAGATAATCCTTCACTCACAATTAACCAGTACATCAGTGAATTTAGGTTAATTTAAAAAATGTTTTCAGAACACACCTGGAATACCTTATAAGCTCTTGCTTTGCTACATTATCACAAGTGACTTTTCTTGGGCCAAAAAGAGTCTCACTGGAGGATCTTTCTTTCGAGACTAGTGAAATGCTCTTTCTGTCTCACACAGTCAGGCATGTAGGCTATAACAGAAAATATGTGTGTTTAGATGGAACATTTCTATAAAATGTACAACATTCTTTGCAGCAGATTTGTTTGGCTGTCAAAGCCTCAATTATGACAAACTAGAAGAGAGTTTCCAAAATCCAGAGTGCAAAAATTGAAATCTCTGGTGCCCAAGGAATGTCAGTTGTCTGGGACTATGCTTGTATTTGTAGGAGAGGCTGCCAAGATCATGTTGCAGTTTGCCTTGTAAAGGTAGAGCTTTCACTACTGTAATAAAAATATGGAAACGTTAGAAATGGCAGATGTTACTGCACTCACTCTCTTTTTCGTGGTTATACAATTTTGTTATATTTCCAAAGGATGCCTAAAAAAATAAACTGAACATTCTGCACTAAGTACCAGAAAAATTTTTAAATCTTTGAACCTGGGCAGTACATTGAATGCCATCTGCAGCAGACCCAAATCTAGAACACATGTGGAGTTTCTTTTAAAGTGCCTTTAACTCCATGCTGTCTCTTGGGTTGCTGATGAATATCATTGCTTTCGATGATTTGATCCTGGTTGGGGAATTTATTACTCAAGTATCCATCAAGATGAATGCAGTTCTGTCCCCTGTAATGCTCTTTTATTCTTCTAGAAAACGTTTCCTTTGGCAATTGAAATGGACCTTTTAGTTCAGCTAAATTATCATTAGCATCTTTTGAACCTCCAAAGGCATTGGTGTGATATATTGTCTTACTGTTTGGGGAATTGGATGAGAGGAAGAGAAGAAAATGAAAAGTGTGAATTTTACTCTGTGTGTGTGTTTTTTAACCTCTGGTTGGTGTAGAGGAAAGAACATGGGCATTAAAATTAACAAGCACTATGGAATGGTAGTTACAAGCTTGGAATTCTGGCATCAGACAGTTTTGGTTTGAATCACTGTTCAACCACTTACTATCTGTGTTTAATGAGACAGCCCATGTAAGTTGCTTAGCACAGTGCTTGTCATGTCATAAATCCATGTGGACAATTATTTATGCTGTTTGAACCTAAGTTATAGCAGTTACTACCTGGGTGACCTTTCCCTATTTACTCTTTCACACCTTTTTTCCTCAATTTAAACATGAAGATAAGAATACCCAACCTGCAGAACCACTGAGAGTTAAAACTGGTATAAACTGCCAAGTGTTTGACATTTAGTAGCTGACTGACATATACTAGTTTGCTCCCCTCTTTAGTGCCACTCCCAGTAACAACAACAAAATAACAGTAGCAACAACTATTACTAAAATCTTCCCAAGTGTCAGTCACTATATATCCTACACAAAGACAGTCACTCACCATTGTGTTTGTACTAAAATGATGCCATGAATCAATGGCATGAATTCACAATTTTGTCAAATTTCTCAGTTGCTATTGCTTTGCTATTAAATAATTTGAGCTTTTGCTTTGGACCCATGTATAATGGTTTCCATTATACTATTTCTTATTTGCTCATCATGAAGTAATCAATTATTTTCTCTTTGCTATCCAGCTTCTGCCGGAAGTAAGATCTGATCTAAAGACTGGACTGAGGGTATGTGCCTTTCTGGGGTTCTTAGGTGAACTTTCTGCCTCTACAGAGGGAGTTCTTTAGTAGACCCTGGAGAATTTCAAAGAGAATGTCAATGTTACATGTCATTGTCTGCAGCACAGCAGGAAAAAACGTGGACCCTACACCAGGTGTCTAAGTAGAATCTACAACATAATGTTTCCCTTTCTAGTGCTGACTGGGTCCTTGCAGCTTTTCAAATAGGAAACAATTTTAAATCCTCAGGGATAAGTCACTTCTTTCACTATTTTCAAGAAATAGTTTCAGGAAAACATTTCTTTCTCATTTCTTGGCAATAGTTCTTTCAAGGACTTTTGAATTCAAATCCAAATTCGTAGCAGATTATTTTAAAACCCAATTAACCAACAGCATAATGTGTTAAAAGAAGCACATTCCGATGATTGATTTCCTTTCAGCTTCCATTCTCCTCCAGAACTCAGCTGTCTGTGTGGATGGAAAACAATGGATTGATTTCATGTATCTGGGCACTTAACACAGAACTTTAATAAGAATGTCGAGAATTGCCATTAGAAAGGAAGCTGCCATTTATTTGCTCATTTCCTAAGAGCAGAAAATCTATTACAGTGATTTGAATAAGTTTTGATGAAGTATGAAGAGGGCACTGGATTTCATGACTTCTTGTTGGGTCAGAGTACCCATTTGCCAGAACAATTTATTTTAAAATAACTTTATATATGTGTTATATTATTTTGACAAAAGAAGATGGAATTTTATATTACTAATTTTCCAGCCTTAGCTCTCTAAGATTTTAGGTTGAGAGAAGCTGAATAAAAGTGAATAAAATTTGTAACCTGGATTATTGTGGTATATTCTGAACTTTTGCATTTATTTTTGAATACAGCATATTAGTTGCTATTCCTACTAATTTGTCTCAAAATAGGAATTGTTAATTTATTACAAAATGTGAGTTATTTTAAAGGCAGTATGATATAGTAATAACACTTGATTCAGAGTTGGTAAACCAGGTCTTTACCATTTTGTGAATTTAGGGAAGGAATTTTATCCCTCTGAGACTCTGTAGCTTTTTTCATAAATGAGATTAATTTAGATAGATGACCTCTGTGTCTCCTTAAGTTCTATAATTCTAAAAATCTATTTGTCTTTTTTGTCTCTTTGAAGGCATAGCGTTATATCACTTAAGGTTTTTAAATAACTGTCACATTGAATAAATGATGTGTGATAACTTTGAAGTCTGTTTCTATTTCTACATTGTTGGTTTGTTACTGACTGCAAGTTCCTGTGCCCGATGACCGCACAGTGAGGCCAAACAAACCAAAACATTGGAGTTTGGCGCAGAGAAAGGTTTATTGCATGGCTGTGCAAGGAGACAAGTGGCTCATGCCCCCAAAACCCTGACCTCCCCGAAGGGTCTCAGCAAAGCATTTTTAAAGGCAAGGTGAGAGAGGGGCATGGTTAGTTGTTGGTGTAGGAATCCTTTGTTCTTGCAGTTGTCCACATAGGTCAGGTCAAGATGTTCCTATAAACCTCCAATAAGACAGATGTTATTCTCTGTTCTGCAACTTTTTATCTCTGTATGAATGGACTCTTAAAGGTCAGAGCCCTGAGAATAGGCTATCCTGTATATTTTGGGCTATAGGCAACATTGTTTTAGAAAAGGTACAGAGCCAGCATGACTAAGCACAGGCAACAGAGCACAAAGGTTAAAGCAAAAGGAACAAATGTAATATGGAGTCAGATTTGTTCTTCCCTGTTACATATTTATCACATTCATTGTGGCCTTGTGGGGAGTCACTTACCTTTCCCAGGTTTGCATAATCTGAATATAGAAATGAGGAATTTGAACAATATGGTATCTAAAGATCCTTCTAGTTTTAATATTTTCTGTTTCTAGTATATATTTATTGAAATCATGTCATGTATAATGTGTGTGATTCTCAGTATTATAGGATACAAAATGGAAAAGACATGACAGACACCTGCCCTAGAGAAAGTTTTTCATTTCCATTGACTGATACCTATGGTATTTTAGTCTATTTGGTCTGCTATAACAAAAATACTATAGACTGGGTGGCTTACAAGCAACAGAAATTTATTTCTCCCAGTTTTCTAGAGGCTGGAAATCCAAGATTGATGCGCTGGCAGATTTCATGTCTGCTGAGAGCCCACTTCCAGGTTCATAGACAACTGTCTTCTTACTGTGTTCTCACATGGGGAAGGGGTGAGGAATCTCTCTGGGGGGTCTCTTTTTTTAGGGCACTAATCCCATTCATAAGGGCTCTACTTTCTTGACCTAATCATCTCCCAAAGTCCTGCTCTCCAAGTACAATCACACTGGGGCAATAGGTTCCAACATATGAATGGGAAAAGGGCACAAACATTTGGTTCATAGCACATGAGATTTGTGAAACCATTAAAATTATGTGTAAAATGTTTGCTTATGTTCATTTCTTTTTTGGAGAAGAGTATCTGTAGCTTTCATAAGAATGCTGGGTAATACATAGTAAATAAAATTGGAGGCTCTATGGTCAGAAATCTAGTGCAATGAGTCTTAAAATGTGATCAATGAAGGGGTGAGGGGTCCCCTGAGTTGCTTTCAGGTGGTTCAGGAAGTGAAATCTACTTCTGGAATCTACTGTGATGATATTTTCCCTTTTCATATCCATTCATGAATGAATGCACAGTAGATTTCTCTAGAAGCTCCATGATGTATGACATCATAACATTAAATGTAGAAGTGTATGAGAATCCGGGTTTTATTCTATTAATAAAGATAGAGGCAAAAATGTAAAACAATGTCATTCTCCTCAATATTCTTTTTTGTTTTGGAAAATATGGTTATTTTTTCAAAAGATACTTATATGAATATATAACAAGTTTATTATTATTATTTTGAAATTAATATATATTTTTTAAATTTTAACACACTACATATCAACAGATAAAGCCCACATAAACAAAAGCTCTTTAGAGTCCTCAATAACTTTTAAGAGTGTCAAGGGCTCTTGGGACTAAAATGTCTGAGAAATGCTGACCTAGTGCCTCATTAAGGTAGGTTAATCTGTAGTAGTAAACAGAGCCTGTCTGTTATTAAGTTTACCCAAAAAGATTTATGTCTCTTTCACCTAATTGTCTAAGTAAGTGTTCAGGTTAGCAGGGTAACTCTCTAACGCATGATAATTCTGGGACTCAAGCTAATGGTATGACTTTGCCATCTTCAATACTTGACTTTCAAATTTGTCCTAGAAGACAGTGAGATTTGAGTCACCTGGAAAAGGGAATGAGCACAGAGGGATAGAAGTGGGAGAGAGAGACCCAGAAGTGTCACTTGTTGTGTTCACTCCATTGACTACAACTCAGTTTCCTGTCCAAAGCCAACTAGCTGCATTGAAGGCTGGGAAATGCAGCCCAAGCCTGTGTCCAGGAAGAAACAAAAAACTTTCAGGAACAGTTGGATGTCTCTATCATACCTCAGTTTTAATCCAGGTCCTCCAAATATTAGCTAGGTCAACATAGGCCAATTCTATAGCTAGTAATTTTTAGTTTTCTCATATGTCAAATAGGTATGATAAACTTTCAACTTGAGAAGGTTTTTGTGAGGGAGCTTATACAAAAGTGTTTAAAAATGGATAGGTAAAATTTTATCAAATAATTATGTGTAAGATTTTTAGAAAGGTCTGTGACCCAAAAAATGTTAAATCAGTCTGCTAGAGAAATTTAATATTTAGAAATAGATATAAAACTTGTAGTAACAATAGCTACAATATAAGATCATGTGTGCTATGGGAAATAAAGGTTATGTAAACTGGAAGCAGTTTTCAGTTAGTGCTTTCATGGAAGCTCTTGAATTGGAAGTTCTTTAAGGATGTTCATAAAATGTCTAATTGCTATCTTTTTGCTCTGGAATTCCATCCTTTAAGATATCCTTCTTGTGGCACGTATCTGACCTTCGTATAGTGGAGAGTTTTCTTATCCGCCTCCCTCTTTAGCTTTTAGCTCCTGTTAGCTCCACAAAAACAGAATTTCTATCTTACTCTACTTGTGTGTCTTGAAATTAGCATGATGCCTGGCCCATTGTAAGCCCTTGGATAGGTATTTATTGAATGGGTAACATTTTATTTCGATAAGAGGATTGCATGAATGGAAGAGAGAAGGTCATTATAAAGGGGGATGTTAAGACATTTGTGAAGTTTAACGTATAGGCTGGTAAGTAACTAAAATGTAGTAATAATGTAGGACATCAAGATGCATGGAATCCACATTACTTCCATTACATGGAAGAGTCGTTACTATGAAAGATCATATAACTGACCAAGGATGCAAGAAAGGATGGGAAAGAAAGGAAAAATGATTCATGTCCTAAAGTCATTAAAAGTTGTAGGAGTTTCTAGTGACAGGACAAAAATGGAGAGAGGCTGGGGTAAGATGGCATCCATCTTAAGGGATGGGAAGTTATTGAGAAAGTGTAATGGAATAATGGCTGGAAAGTTGCAACTCAAATATTTGTTGAATGAGCAGATATTCAAATATTGGGTAAATGTATAGATGATGGAATACCACCTTTCATTTTATTATATTACTTGAGCCTCAAGGCAAACGGTGCCAGGGGGAAATTAATTATCACTTTAGGTGAGCAGACTGAGAAACTTAGGAGGGCTTTGTTCTGAATAAAGCGTGGATGTCTTGGAACTCAATTGGTCCATAATTTGGGTGCATAGAGATAGAGTTGAATTGACCTGACCTGATCTGGATTGAGGAGATATTATGAGAGAAAGTAGCAAAGGGTTTTGCATAGAGTGGAATTGTGGAAACTGTTTAAAGAGATATTAGCATTAGGGGAATAGAAAAAGTCAGTTTATGAAGTGTTTCTAGAATGAACTACATCCACTTTTCAATTTGGAGTACTGGTATGTTGGTTTAGACGTGTCCAAGCTTGCATCTCAAATGTTAAGTTACTATTGATTTACCTCTTGAATCTAAGAAGAAAATAATTTCTTTGCAAAGTCCCTGTTTGATAGGTCAACTTTAGCTAATGTTTACATAGTTATTCTATTTTTAATTAAATGTTACTACTTAAATAAACAGAGAATTAGGTAGATAACACTTTCAGAGGTATAATAAAAGTGAATTGGGGGATTCTATTATATAAAATTGAAGTGAATTATAACAACATATGGAAATAACATCATCAAACATGCTTGTGGGGTTTTTTTTGTTGTTAAAAATACCAGTAATCCAAATAAAACATGGCTTCTATTTGAATTGTTAACTCTTTCTTTTAAGTTCATTTCTTCAATCTACAAATACCTATTTTGTGTTTATTATATAAGGGAGATTTTATACTGAATTCTAGGGATATGAAGATAAATAGGACAAAGATTATACCTTTAGGAGTCTCGTGTTTTGGTAGAGGAAACAAAAGTGACAGATGAATGCACAACTTGTGATGTGAGAAATAAGGAAAAAGTAGTGTGACACAGAAGTAGTACATTTACCTTCCTGAAGATATCAAGGAGGCTTCACAGGGTACTATTACAGCACACTTTGAAGGCTGGGTAGAAAGTCATCAGGTGAACTAGAGTCTGAAGACATTTCAGAATGAGTGCACTGTGTGAGAAGAACCATGGCAGTGTAAAACAGCATATCGTGTTCAGGGCACTATAGGTTACTTACTATTTCTGAAAGGTAGGTGGGAGGAGAATAGCAGAAGATGATTGTCAATACCTTAAGTAGAAATACCTTTCATGACTCACCAAGAAGTTTGGGCTCTTTTTTGCAGGTTTGTGAAGCCTAGCATGGAGGAAGTAAATGTTTACTGGATGAATGAAAAGGGCATGACTGAAGGATTTTAAATAGGAAAGGTTTGCAGTCATATTCATTTATTTGTTTTTTAATCATTGTGTCTGCAATGAGGAAGGAGGTTTGAGGAACAACAGTAAGGAAATGATTGCAGTAAACCAGACACTTGATAATTTGAAACTAAACCAACAGAGTCAGGGGAAGGAGAAATAAGTTCAGGGCTTGCTTACAGAGTAAGCAATCAATATAAGTTATGATGAAGATTCAGGTGGTATGAAGATGGATATGGTGATGTTAGAGAAAAGGCGATGAGCTTCAAGGATATTTAAAATGTACATATTATGCTGATATCAGAACATTAGTGCCTTTCATGTAGAACTGCCCAGGAGTATAGCATATGCTCTGCCAGGCAGGACCCAGAACAGAAATGTTCTCTAAACTCTCTATAGGCATCCAGTTATTTCCAAATTTAAAAGAGTGTTTCATTTTAAGTTTCCCATTCAGTTTTAATCTCACCTAAAAGGACACCTTAGCATTTTCTGCTAATGAAGAACCTGCTGTGTAGCAGGGGGCTCAGCTCGGAGCTCTGTGATAACCTAGATGGGTGGGATGGGGGTGGGATGGCGGGTGGGTGGCAGTGAGGTCCAAGAGGGAGGGGATATATGTATACATATAGCTGATTTGCTTCATTGTACAGCAGAAACTGACACAACATTGTAAAGCAATTATACTCTAATTAAAAAAAAAAAAAAAAGATATGGTAGAAAAACCCTGTAGTGCCCATGGTGTATTTAGACTAATGATACTAGCAGTGAATTGGACTCTAGCAGGACATCAAATAAGAACATTTCACATTGAAGTGCCTACAACTGACAGCCTTCTTGTTGCTTTGAGAGTAGTTAGTATTATTGCTTCCTTAAGGAGCCATGAGACTAGACTAGTTAATTCCCCCACATAATTTTCTTGTATATTAGCCTCGGTGTTGAAATGCAATCAGTTACGTCTGATAGAGTTGATCATTGATTTATTGTTCTTCTTGGGTGCTTAAACTTGAAAGTCACATTGTGACAACTATTGACACAACATGTCTTTCTTGAAAATAAATTCTCTATTTCCAGCCCAGGTTTCTCTTTGGCACCTCTCTGGGGACTGCCTCTCCTGGTAAATCCCGCTAGCATGTCAGCTCTCCTGGCTCAGCTTTCTGACCTGTGATCCACATCACACCTTGTGGAGGCACTGAGGAAATGAAATTTTATTACCTTAGGTCAATTGGAACTCAACCTTTTTAATTTTTATAATTCTGTACTTCAGATTTTCTCAAAAAAGTACATATTCCTGCAATGTTTGTATAACTAAAAACTGCATGCATTTTAAAATAAGAGAGTTTATATGAAAAGGCACTGTAAGCTTGCAAGTGCTAATCAAATGTAAGTGGGGAATAATGTAATTATTATAGTATGAAGCTCAATGGTGACTTAGTATAGTAGAATTTTCTATTTACTTAAAAATGTTACTCTTGTGTGACTTATTATATTGGTAGGGAGACATTCGTTTCTGTTCTGTTGTCATAGAAATTACCTTAAACATAGGAGCACAGTGGATATTAGTGAAAAGGATCAATGTAACTATGGTTAGCCTCAAACAGTATCAAATGCCAGAAACTAACAAACTTTTCAAGGTGATATTTCTGTAGATGGGATGAAATGTTTTCGATGGAAATTTAAAAACCTGTCTGTAGAGATTGCTTTGCTCTCAACCGCTTTACTGCCCCTAGACTTTTGAGTGCCTGGGTCATCATGCCTATTTTAAAGTCCGTATTTATTTGTCAGTTTGTCTGTTGGGCCATATATCAAGTACCAGCCATGTACTAGGACTCATGCACATTGGGGAATAACAATCAGGCCTTGGTTTTGAGAAACGCGTGGTTTAGCAGGGGATACGGCCAAGCAAAGCAATGATTGCACCTCAGCAGGATAACGGTATGCACAGGGCATTGGGTAATCACAGACTAGCAACACACCTACTCTCAGCTCATTAAACTGTATTTGATAGTCAGAATTTAGAATTTTGGAGGAGGTGAAGAAGCAGGCTGAAAGGAAGTAAAACGCATCCACTGGGGAAATACCTTTTTCTAAAAAAGCACGAAGGAGCCATGAATTTAGTAATGAATTTGAAATGAAGTAAAGTAAGCAATACTTACAGAGGAAACCAGACTCGTGTAACTTATAATAAACCAATATCTAGCATTCTTATGTAAAATATATCTATTTTGGGTGGAAAAGCTCAGCCCAAGTCAGTTAAACAGGCATAACTGCATACATATTCTCTCCCATTGGATCTTTAAAAGTTGAGTAAATTTCATTCTTTGCATAATTCGGAAAGCTTTTCCTCCCAAGAATCATTTCCTTCAACTTTTACTATACAAATGCACCTTTCCTAAGCCATTATCATGTTCTGAAAAGGTTTTATTAACGACCAACACTTATTAGACACAATGATAATCCAAGCAAGCAAATTATCCTGTGCTTAAAGCTAAGGGCCAAAATGAAATGAAAGCTTTGGAGTGAAAAGATCAACATTCGGGAGGCCTAAAGTAAATTTCATAAACCACAATTCTTTTTGTATTATGTTTTTGAGAATATTTTATGAGAAATTCCTTGAGAGTAAATGAACTTTTTTCCAGGCACAATCTTTCTCTTGTTTTCCTCTGAGATTAATAAGAGGGAAAAACTCAGAAATAATTTCATAAATCAGAAATAATTGAGCATAACTCAGGTTAATGTTGTCAGAAAACAGTCAACAGCTGATGTAACTGATACATATTTAGCACTGTCTTAATTATGCTTAAAGGTGAATGCTAAATAAGTAAGACTTGATAGTCACAATGTGTGTGTGTGTGTGTGTGAGTGAGAGAGAGAGAGAGAGAGAGAGAGAGAGAGAGAGAGAGAGACTGTGGGGAAGGAAGAGGGAGAGGAAGAAACATTGAGTTTGGAATTGGGGTAAAAAGAGGTCAGGAATGGGAGAAAAACAAAATCTTTAGTCAAGAGCTAAACTGCCTAGTGGAGATTGAAGTGTAAAAATCCTTATAAGTCTGGGTGAATATGTGTGTGCTAAAGCAATTGGAAAAAATTATTTAACACGGGATTTTGGAGGTTACACACAAAACTTGTTGAAGAATTTTAAAATCTAGGCTGAGTTTTCCAGCTGTTCTGTAACAAATATTTTCTGAAGTGGAAAATAAAATTGGAATTCGGCATTCATTCACCAGCCTAGTGTAGTAGCTTTCATTCTTGCCTGAATCCACTAAACCCACTGCATGGTAAAAATAACATTCAAGGTGCAACAGAGAAGGGGTCTGCTGACAACGGATGGGCAAGGGCTTTATATAGTTAATCCATTATTGGTGGCACTTAAAAGTGAAGACAGTTTATAAGTAGGACACTGTACAACAGTGTCTAGAACCTGGAAGAGTGTGGTCTGGGTAAAAGTAAAATGGAACCCAGTTTTGGAAAGATACAGGAAGAATATGGAAGCTGAGGAAGAGACTTTGTCTGAAGTGAGGCAGGAAAAGGGAACACGTATGACTCACCTTATACAGGGGACATTCTGAAGACCCAGGAAATTTAGGCAGAAAAAGTTATCCACACAGCCTGGTATGACCATTGGTGAAGACTTTGAGTGAGATCAGGGTAGCTGCTGCTGCCCAAGTCAAAGTACTTAGTACTTCTATCTTAGTTGGCTTGGTTGTTGTAACAAAGTACAATACACTGGGTGGCTTAAACACAGAAATTTATTTCTCATAGTTCTAGAAGCTTGGGAGTTCAAGATCAAGGGCTGGCTAGAAAGATTTCTTCTCTTGAAGCCTCTTCTCTCTCGGCTTTTCGGAGGCCACCTTTGTGCTGTGTGCTCACATGGCCTCTTCTTTGTGTTTTCAAGGAGAGGGAGTGAGCTCTCTGGTATCTCTTCTTATTAGGGCACTAATCCCATCATGAAGGCCTCACCCTCATGACATCATCTAACACTAATTATTTCCCAAAGTCTCCATCTCCAAATACTATAATATTGGGGGTTAGAGCCTCAACATATAAATTTTGGGGGCAATACAAATATTCAGCCCATAACAACATCCTTCCTTAGGTAATTGGCCCTGGAAAAGAGCTTTTGAAAGTAGGCTTCTGCTAAGGTTACCAGGTAAAATCCAGAACACCTGGTTAAATTTGAATGTCACATAATTAACAAATAACGTTTTAATATAAATATGACCCGTGCAATATTTGGAATGTCCTTTACTAAAAAAGTATTTGTTGTTTATCTGAAATTAAGATTTAACTAGGTGGCCTATTTTTCTGTTTGCTACATCTGGCAACCCTAGCTCCTCAGCTCCTCATTTGTGGATCAAAGGCCTTTGCTGGCCTAATCAATCCATTATTCATTCCAGACAGAGAAAGGGATGAGATGAACAGACCCTGACAGGTATGAACATTCTGGCTTTATAAGCTGATATTTGGATATTGTGATGATTTGCTCTGTCACAGAGACAGTAATTTTTCAGCGTCAGGTCTTGACTACTGATGATGCTCATTATTTCCTCTATCAGTTTAGTCTTTGGAACGCTTGAAGGTTTTGCTTTTAGTACATTTAACTGAAAGGCATGTCAAAATTACTTCTCTCTCTCTTACACTTAAACTGACTTATGGAGAGTGGCAGACCAAGCCTTTGTTTAGGACCTCCTTGGTCAAGGTTGCTGATAATTCATGCTGCAGGTGGACGGCTCAGGCAGCAGAAGATTCTGAGTTAGGGCAAGAGCACATGGAGTCCAAGGGCTGGGATAAAATTCCTGGAATTTATTAATGGGATGATAGTAATGACAGACATCTTGATAGCACCTACTATGTGACAAGCTGGGCAGATTTATTAACTTAACATTCAACACACCTGATGGAGGTTGGTACTATATCTGAATTGTATATATGTGAAAGGTACAGAACTATTAAGTAGTATATATAGGTTCATAGAGGTTGTTTAATGTATAGTATTTTTATTTTTATCATTATCATTATGATCACCATCATCATGATCATCATTATTTTAGTGCTTAGCAAAGGAGAAGCAACAAAGCCATGATCATTAATTTTAAAATTCAGTTTGTCCCTGAAAACATTGTTGATTTACTGCTTAATAATTTGGAACCTCAAATCATTTTGGTTAAAAAATAGGTTGAGCCCTTTCTAATGTGAACATGGTTTAATTGCTACATTCTGTCTGTAACTTTGTCAAAAAGTTAGGCAACTTTGGAGGAGGCAGGAGGGAAACTCTAGTCTCAGCCAGTTTCAGGATAGTCAAGTTTTAATGAAGTCATTGGCATGTTAGAGTCATTCTAAGCCTGTAAGAGAGTATATTGTGGGAAGAATAAGAGGTGAAAAAGAAAGTTGACATTCAATTTACAGCATCAGAGAGTCTTCTACTTTAGTGTTCCTCTTCAATTGTTGAAACACAGTGCCTATTTTCAGATTTTATACTTTTCCTTTTATTTATAAAAAGGGAAAAAATCTATTCATTATTTTTTAAGATTCTAGTGAAAAATGAATATTATTTCCAAAGATTTTGGTACTGACATTTTAAGAGTCAATTTGATATCTATTAAAATATGAAATATAACTATTTGGTCATGACAGATGATATACATTCAACTGACAATTTTAGCAAAATCCTATGGCAAATTACAGATACGTAAATGTCTTAGACCATCAGGATACTATTTTAAAAATACCATAGATTGAGTGCTTAAACAATAAACATTTATTTCTCATAGTTCCAAGGTCTGGGAAGTCTAAAATCCAGGTGCTGAAAGATTCAGTCTTGTGAGAACCTGCTTCTTGGTTCATAGAAGGCCATTTTCTCACTGTGTCCTTACATGGTGGAGGGCTCTCTGAGGTCTCTTTTATAAGGGCACTAATCCTATTCTTGTAGGCTCCACCCTCATGACCTAATCACCTCCCAAAGTCCCACCTCCTAATACTGTCATTTTGTGGATTTTGTTTTAACAGTTGAATTTTGGGGGCGGGGGGCACAAACATTCAGTCTATAGCAGTAAATAAGTCAGTGTGAATCATAGAATCTTCCAATCCTGGATTAAGAATGAATGTTAAAGATCACCTGTTTGACACCACTTATTTTTTGAAATCACGGTAGCATTTTCACCTAGTATGCAAGTATATGTGGTTAATAATACAATATTTGTTTCCTTAACTTAGGGTCTATAAATGGGAAAAAAAAATAGCTACAATTCTGAACATCTACTATGAAAAGGCATTAGGAAAAATAACTTACTCTATCTCTGTAAAAGCCCTCTGAACTAGTTATTATTCTATTTTATATGTTAGGGAGCTGACTTGGGAGTTTATGTTACTTGTGCAGATTCACTGTTGGTAAGTGTTGGAAGCCAGATGTGAAGCTCCTGGCTCTGTCTCATCCAGTGGCCGTGGCCTTCCCTGCCATAGTGCATGGCCTCTCTGGGAGAAGAGGAAGGTCTGACTGCTGCCTGGAGTGAGGGCTTGTTATTTCTGCACAGATTCTAGGTTTGTATGCACTCATATGTAAGCATCCCTCCCTGCACCTCACTGGGCTGGAGCAGAGAGGAGGGCTCCTTTTCAGATTCCACTCTGACTCCATAAATACTCTGAGTGGTTCTCAATCCTACTCCCACAAGAAAGGCCTGTTGGTAGCTCTGAAGGCAGTATTTTCCAAGTGTGGTCTATAGGCTACAGCTTCTTAAGCCTCTCCAGAACCAGTTGCAAAGAATTTTGAGAGTAGAGGGTGGCAGAATTTAAACTCCCAGGTGATGCTAAAGCAATAGGAACCGCTAAAGTTTGAGAACCATCATATGCCAAGGAAACGAAGAATGAGAGGGCAGGGACTTGGGGGGAGAAGGAGAGGGAGAGAAAGAAACTGAATTATATTAGAGCAGCAATTTAAAGTGCCATTCCATTCAACATTTGTTGAGTACTTACTATTTGTAAAATATTGAGCTGAGCTTTATAGGGTACAAATATGAAAGGTGAATAGGGCATTTTTCCCCCAAATGTATAATCTCCTTTCATATAATTCATGTCTTATATTTAATACCTTTTCTAACATGTAGAATAATGCCATTCAGTATCTGGTCAATTCATACTTGTTTAATAGTCAGACTTGACTTGGTGTGTGTTATAATTCATCATCTGTAGGCCACTCACAATTTCTAGATCTGTTTTTCTAATATTTAAAATGAGGACCCATGCTGTCTAATTTAGAATGTTTATGATTTTGTGATTTCAAGGGAATCAAGGGAAGTACCTAACTGAAAATATAGTGGAAACTATAGTATTTCATAAAACATAAGGAATCATTTACTGCTAGTATTGTATCTGGCTAAACTCAAACTTCCTTAACCCATTTGAGTTATTATAGACAATCTATCATATTGACTGTTAAACATTTATACAAAATATAAATGATTACATATTTTCACCTATTGTATTTGAAAGTCTTCTAAATGAGGACAGCAGAAATATAAAATACAAGTAACATTCCGAAATTGATGTGAATTTTCTAAGTAGAACCTGCCCTGACAATTCTGGTGTAACTCAACGAGTCTCCAGTTGGGACATTCAGGTCACCCCTTCCTCGGCACAGATGATTTTCCAACTAGTTTTTAAACTTGATACCTCTTAGTTGGGCTTTTGACTGGTATATTAAAAATTATAAAAATGGAGAATTACATACTTTCAGTAATAATCTCTAATCAACTTTTTCAACTACAAACTGTGTTCCTTTATATGCAGGAGTCATGCTCCAGTCATATATATATGTGTATATATATATATAAACATATTAAATTAACAGACATTATGAATGCATTTTTTTATTTCATAAAAGCTCTGCACAATGACTCAAAATCATATCTCCTTCTCAGTAAAGACCGGAAAATCAGGGATGTGTTCCCTTTTTTATAGTGCTTTGGGGACTCAGAGATTTTACTAGGAAAAAAGAACACATATATTTAATAAACTTGTTTTTTAATTGGGGTGGAGTTGTGGGATAGGTGGGCAAAATGTTGAGAAACACATGGAATAACTGATTAAAAATATCAATCACTTATGGCCTCGATTAACATATTTGTAAGGTGCTTTTTTTCTTGCCCCAGAGAGAAAATGAGGAGCACTTTTGGTAAAGCCATTACGAGATGAATAGTAAGCAGTTTTTACTTAAACACCATTTGTACATCCGTGAATAATTACCTGGAAATTGCTACCTGGGTGACAGTGGTTGACAGAAAGCTACCAGGCAAGGAACACATCTTTAATATGAGTAATGGATATAAGAACTTCACCTGCATGAAGACAGCAAAACAGAGCTGGGAATGCACCTGGACTCACAGTTGAGGGGTGAGATTTCCTGGCTTCCAAATCTTTGGGGTGCTTGGTTGCCGATGACAGCCCCTAATTAAGACGAGTATCCCTTGAGGGTCTTCATAGATGTGTGCCTTTTGCTGTTCTTATAGGGGGTTTATACCCTCTTAAGTTATTCTAACTAATTTTTATGTCTGCTTGCCCAGTAGGAGGAAAGTACTGCACTAACCTCAGAACATTCCTATTACTGACAATCGCTCTGGGTGAATCAGACATCAATTTCCTTTGCATGATATAACCCTCATGGGCCAGCTTCAGGCCTTTGTGCCCTAGTGGATTGGATCTTAAGAAAACCAGCTTAGGCCTTGTAGTCTATTGTGAAAACCAGCTTAAGCCTTTTGGTCCATTAAAAAAAGGCTGTAAAATGGCAAAATTATGGCACATTTTCATATGAAAAGTGCCCTCCAGGGTTAGAGGTGGCTGCAGACTTAACTGGAGAGCTCTGGGTAGCATTAAGTGTTTATCTAGGGCTGCAGACTGAGCCCCCAGGCCTGCAGACATATATTGTTTGGCTGGAATGGTGTTTTGCCTTTTTAAGTTCAATTTGAGTATCTGGTTGGAGCATGACTGCTGTCTGCCACAATTCAGAAACTCCCCACGTATTGCCTTTTCCCTGCCCCACTTCACGTCCACTGAAGGCATTTGTCTGTGTTCCTAGTTTTATACTGTGAGTCTTGGTAAGATTTTCTGTCCAGAGCCTGGAATATCTACACATAAACAGGGAAAAGAAGGAAGTTTATTAGTTACACCACAAGAGTCAGGCTCTCAGGGAAACAATTATCAGCAACCGGGCAGAGGGCTGGCTGAACATCAAAGGAGGTATGGGGAACGTTGATGGTACAGGTCAGAAGCCAGCCCTGAAAGACAAGGGGGTCAAGGTTATAAATCCAGACCATGAGGATTATATGATTGAGCCCCAGACCTTGGCCAAGTGCGTGGACAACAAATATAGGGACTAGTTGGAACACTGGTTAGGGCTAGTTAGCCAAGCAAATCCTTGTAACTAGTAGTCATTAATGCTATTTTTCCTGTTTTTTTTAATCTGTTTTTTCTGTTCAAATAACAGCATTTCAGGATAGCCTTAGGAAGAAGGGCAAAAGCACTAAGAACTTTTTCGACGGCCTACCTTATTTTTTACCTAACTATCCTTTATTTATGATTTATTTACTTCTGATTTCTACCTTTTTGATCTTTATAGTATTTTTTAAAACTCGCTTTCTAATTCCTAATTTATAATTCCTGATTTCTTTCCTGGATCTCCAGAACTGATTATTGATACGCCCAACACACTGCCCGTCCAGCCTAGAAGGCATGTTGCCTATCATTACTTGCTCAGAAAAGCACGGAGCTCTGCACTCTTTATATTACTTTGTTTCTTTCCTACCATCAGGTCAGGAAGTAGATACTATGGTACCCATTTTATAGATGACAAGACTGAATCTCAGAGAACTGTAAGTTTATACATAGTCTATAAATAAACTTTGTAATTTATTATAAAAGGCCCAGAGCAATACACCTCCTAATTTGAACTCTCATCTTCTGGCTGCAAGGTTGTAATCTTTCTCGGGTGCTGCCTTCTAATTCTACACAGTTTCTTCAAGACCAAATTAATCATTCTGAACTCCTGAGGTACTGAACGTGTCTGTCTGTTATATCACTTACCATGTTGCAATATCTTTGATTTTGTTCAGGCTGCATCCTCCACTAGACTGTAAAAACTTGACAATGGCTACAACTTATTCATTTTAGTATCCTCCATACTGGGTGAAGTCCTGATTCCTGAGTAGGGTCTTAATTATCAAGTAGATGATGAGTGAAATCTATGTATTTGATTAACATAATCAACAGAAGGAGCCTGGCCTTGGGACCCAGGCCTTATTTGGTTCATTTTAGGCACAAGTCACCTGGGATTGTTACTTTTCTTTTCCTGGTGTTCATGATCTGAACAAATCCAGACAGAAGTAATAAGCAGAGCTGCAATTAGAATTTGGACTGTCTGATTACATGTCCTGTGTAGTATGCAACACAGGTTAACAACTAGGATATGATCAAAGCATATGTAAATAATAAATACTGATTATCATTTTTCCTACTCTCTCTGAATAAGTGGTACTGCCCTGTTTAACATTTGCTTAATCAGGCACTAATTTTTTGAAAAGCTATTAGTACATTAAAATATTTAATTGGATACTAAGTTACAATTTTTTTCTCTTGTTTTTTATAATGTAGAGGACATCATTATCACTCTTTTAATTTCTGACTTTGGAAATGAATATCCAAGCAGTAAATGTGGGATGCATGGTACAGTAGAAATAGTTCTGGACTAGGTGGAAGGTGGGTAGGGGAGTTAGTGATGGAGGTCAGAGGCCCGAGGGCTGAGCCCCAACTCTGCTGTTACTCAACATGTACTGAGCCCCTACTATGTGCTGGGCGTCATATCAGCTGATGGTTGCACAAAGATAAATGAAGTGAGATCCTAAGTAACTCACAGTTTACTACAGGAAGCAAATCAGAGAAGAAGTGGTAATAATATAGAAAATATATAAATACATATATACAGGGAGAGAGGTAAGGAGAGGGATAAGGAGAGGAAAGAGAGAATGAAGGAACCAAGAGGAAAGAATGATTGACTCTCCAACTAGAGCAGTAACTCTTGAGCAGAGGAGCAACTTTACCTCTTTATCTAGTCTGCTTATCTGCTAGATCAGTGTTTCCTAAACTTCAGTGATTTTTGGTACCATCTTCATATTTTGGATAGATCTAAGGACTGCTTTCATACTATTTGTTTCTTTTCAATGGACATTAGTTGACCTTTTTCTTTTTTTTAAATGTACATTCTCTTAAACGGCATCATAGGCTTGAAGAGCTGTTTCTTCTTGAAATACCTATTTTGAATTCGGTGAAACTCCCCACCCATGCTAGGAGTAATATCTCTTTAAATATTTTGCTTACCTCAGCAAACTGAATTGATTTGAATCTTTTGCTTAACTCAGGAAACTGAATTAATACACGTAATCAACTTTTAAAATAGTGTATTACTACCTAAAAACATCCTAGGTACCCCCAGTGGCACTCAGCCCATCACGATTTGGAAAATTCTGGACAAGTTCTTCCTTTTGGAATCCCTTCTATCTTTAGTATATTAACTTCTGTAAAAGTTTTATTGTTAAAAATAAAAATGTATCTTCTTATTAGCTGTCAGGTAATTCAAACTCAGACCTTTTGAATTCCTCCTAAGACTTTAATGTCAAAGAGGTGGACACAAATGATCAGAAGTCAAGGTGGGGCCTCCTCTTGTTGCCCTGGGGAGTTTGGAACATCACAGATCTAGGAAGAGGAGGACATCAATTTCTAAACATGTTTACTCAGACAAAGGAGGGTGGAATAAAATATTCCCTAATCCTTACATCACAGAAGCTTTTTTATTTGACTGAAAACTGGTTCCTGTCATAAATATAAATATTGAATTAAAGAGGAAGACGAGACATTAAAGTGAAAAAGCAGGAAAATTCTACTGAGCTCTGGAGAAAAATAATTATTTGATAATTTGCTTATTTATGATACAATAATGGTTTGTTATTATTTTTAACATCTTTATTGGAGTATAATTGTTCTACAATGTTGTGTTAGTATCTGCTGTATAACAAAGTGAATCAGCTATACGTATACATATATCCCCATATACCCTCCCTCTTGAGTCTCCCTCCCACCCTCCCTATCCCACCCCTCTAGGTGGTCACAAAGCACAGAGCTGATCTCCCTGTGCTATGCGGCTGCTTCCCACTAGCTATCTATTTTACATTTGGTAGTGTATATATGTCCATGCCATTCTCTCACTTCGTCCCAGCTTACCATTACCCCTGCCCGTGTCCTCAAGTCCATTCTCTATGTCTGTGTCTTTATTCCTGCACTGCCACTAGGTTCTTCAGAACCGTTTTTTTTTAAGTTCTATATATATGTGTTAGCATACGGTATTTGTTTTTCTCTTTCTGACTTACTTCACTCTGTATGGCAGTCTCTAGGTCCATCCACCTCACTACAAATAACTCAATTTCGTTTCTTTTGGATTCTGTTTGCTAGTATTTTGTTAAGGATATTTGCATCTATGTTCATCAGTGATATTGGTCTGTAGTTTTTTTTTTGTGTGTGACATGTTTGTCTAGTTTTGGTATCAGGGTGATGGTGGCCTCATAGAATGAATTTGGGAGTGTTCCTCCCTCTGCTATATTTTGGAAGAGTTTGAGAAGGGTAGATGTTAGTTCTTCCCTAAATGTTTGATAGAATTCGCCTGTGAAGCCATCTGGTCCTGGGCTTTTGTTTGTTGGAAGAATTTTAATTACGGTTTCAATTTCTGTGCTTGTGCTTGGTCTGGTTATATTTTCTGTTTCTTCCTGGCTCAGTCTCGGAAGGCTGTGCTTTTCTAAGAATTTGTCCATTTCTTCCACATTGTCCATTTTATTGGCATAGAGTTGCTTGTAGTAATCTTTCATGATCCTTTGTATTTCTGCAGTGTCAGTTGTTACTTCTCCTTTTTCATTTCTAATTCTGTTGATATGAGTGTTTTCTCTTTTTTTCTTGATAAGTCTGGCTAATGGTTTATCAATTTTGTTTATCTTCTCAAAGAACCAGAATTTAGTTTCATTGATCTTTGCTATAGTTTTCTTCATTTCCTTTGCATTTATATCTGATCTAATTTTTATGATTTCTTTCCTTCTGCTAACTTTGTGTTTTTTTTGTTCTTCTTTCTCTAATTGCTTTAGGCATAAGGTTAGGTTGTTTATTTGAGATGTTTCTTGTTTCTTGAGGTAGGATTGCATTGCTATAAACTTCCCACTTAGAACTGCTTTTACTGCATCCCATAGGCTTTTCGTTGTTGTGTTTTCATTGTCATTTGTTTCTAGGTATCTTTTGATTTCCTCTTCGATTTCTTCAGTGATCTCTTCGTTATTTAGTAGTGTATTGTTTAGTCTTCATGTGTTTATATTTTTTATAGTTTTTTTTCCTGTAATTGATATCTAGTCTCATAGCGTTGTGGTTGGAAAAGATACTTGATATGATTTCAATTTTCTTAAATATACCAAGGCTTGGTTTGTGACCCAAGATATGATCTATCCTCCAGAGTGTTCCATGAGCACTTGAGAAGGAAGTCTATTCTGTTGTTTTGGGATGGACTGTCCTATGAATATCAATTAAGTCCATCTTGTTTAATGTGGCATTTAAAGCTTGTGTTTCCTTATTTATTTTCATTTTGGATGATCTGTCCATTGGTGAAAGTGGGGTGTTAAAGTCTCCTACTATTATTGTAGTACTGTCGCTTTCCGCTTTTATGGCTGTAGCATTTGCCTTATGTATTGAGGTGCTCCTATGTTGGGTGCATAAATATTTACAATTATTAAATCTTCTTCTTGGATTGATGCCTTGATCATTATGCAGTGCCCTTCTTTTTCTCTTGTAATAGTCTTTATTTTAAAGTCTATTCTGTCTGATATGAGAATTGCTACTCCAGCTTTGTTGGTTTTTTTTTTTTTTTTTTTTTTTTTGTGGTACGCAGGCCTCTCACTGCTGTGGCCTCTCCCGTTGCGGAGCACAGACTCCGGATGCACAGGCTCAGCGGCCATGGCTCACGGGCCCAGCTGCTCTGCAGCATGTGGGATCTTCCCGGACTGGGGTACGAACCCGTGTCCCCTGCATCGGCAGGTGGACTCTCAACCACTGCACCACCAGGGAAGCCCTCCAGCTTTCTTTTGATTTCCATTTGCATGGAATATCTTTTTCTGTCCCTTCACTTTCAGTCTGTATGTGTCCCTAGGTCTGAAGTGTGTCTGCTGTAGACAGCATATATACGGGTGCTGTTTTTGCATCCATTCAGCCAGTCTATATCTTCTGGTTGGAGCATTTAATCCATTGACATTTAAGGTAGTTATTGATATGTATGTTCCTGTTACCATTTTCTTAGTTGTTTTGGGTTTGGTTTTGTAGGTCTTTTCCTTCTGTTGTGTTTCCTTCCTAGAGAAGTTCCTTTAGCATTTATTGTAAAGCTGATTTGGTGGTGCTGAATTCTCTTAACTTTTCCTTGTCTGTAAAGGTTTTAACTTTTCCATCGAATCTGAATGAGATCCTTGCTGGGTACAGTAATCTTGGTTGTAGGTTTTTCCCTTTCATCACTTTAAATATGTTCTGCCCCTCTGGCTTGCAGAGTTTCAGCTGAAGGATCAGCTGTTAACCTTATGGAGATTCTCTTGTATGTCATTTGTGGCTTTTCCCTTGCCGCTTTTAATATTTTTTCTTTGTATTTAATTTTTGATAGTTTGATTAATATGTTTCTTGGGGTGATTCTCCTTGGATTTATCCTGTATTGGACTCTCTGAGCTCCTGGACTTGATTGACTATTACCTTTCCCATATTAGGGACATTTTCAACTGTAACCTCTTCAAATATTTTCTCAGTCCCTATCTTTTTCTCTTCTTCTGGGACCCCATAATTCGAATGTCGTTGTGTTTAGTGTTGTCCCAGAGGTCTCTGAGACTGTCCTCAATTCTTTCCATTGTTTTTTCTTTATTCTGCTCTGCAGTAATTACCTCCACTGTTTATGCTCCAGGTCACTTATCCATTCATCTGTCTCAGTTATTATGCTATTGATTCCTTCTAGAGCATTTTTAATTTCATTTATTGTGTTGTTCATCATTGTTTGTTTGCTCTTTAGTTCTTCTAGGTCCTTGTTAAATGTTTCTTGTATTTTGTCCATTCTTTTTCCAAGATTTTGGATCATCTTTACTATCGTTACTCTGAATTCTTTTTCAGGTAGACTGCCTATTTCCTCTTCATTTGTTGTGTCTGGTGGGTTTTCTCTTTGCTTCTTCATCTGCTGTGTATTTCTCTGTCTTCTGTTTTTGCCTAACTTACTGTGTTTGGGGTCTCCTTTTCCCAGGCTGCAGGTTCATAGTTCCCGTTGTTTTTGGTGTCTGCCCCCAGTAGGTAAGGTTGGTTTAGTGGGTTGTGTAGGCTTCCTGGTGGAGGGGACTGGTGCCTATGTTCTTGTGGATGAGGCTGGATCTTGTCTTTCTGGTGGGCAGGACTGCATCCAGTGGTGTGTTTTGGGGTGTCTGTGAACTTATTGTGATTTTAAGCAGCCTCTCTGCTAATGGCTGGGGCTGTGTTCCTGTCTTGCTAGTTGTTTGGCATATGGTGTCCAGCACTGGAGATTGTTGGTCAATGAGTGGAGCTGGGTCTTAGTATTGAGAGAGAGATCTCTGGGAGAGCTCTCGCCAATTGACATTACATGCGGCCAGGAGGTCTCTGGTTGTCCAATGTCCTGAACTCGGCTCTCCCACCTCAGAGGCTCAGGCCTGACACCTGGCCAAAGCACCAAGACCCTGTCAGCCACATGGCTCATAAAAAAAGGGAGAAAAAAAAAGAATAAAATAAAATAAATAAAAGTTATTAAAATAAAAAACAATTTAAATTATTAAATTAAAAAGTAATAAGAAAAAAAGAAGAGAGCAACCAAACCAATAAACAAATCCACCAATGATAACAAGCACTAAAAACTATACTAAGTAAACATAAAAATCAGAAACTAGTCAGTCACATACAGCAAACCCCAAGTCTATATTTGCTCCCAAAGTCCACCGCCTCAATTTTGGGATGATTTGTTGTCTATTCATGTGTTGCACAGATTCAGGGTGCCTTAAGTTGATTGTGGAGATTTAATCCTCTGCTCCTGAGGGTACACGGAGAAGTTTCCCTTTCTCTTCTTGTTCGCACAGCTCCTGGGGTTCAGCTTTGTATTTGGCCCCACTTCTGCATGTGGTTGCCCTCTGGCATCTGTTCTTCACCAGGACAGGATGGGATTAAGGCAGCAGCTGATTAGGGGCCTCTCGCTCACTCAGGCCGGGGGGATGGAGGGGTACAGAATGCTGGGCGAGCCTGCGGCAGCAGAGACCAGCATGATGTTTCAACAGCCTGAGGTGTGCCGTGTGTTCTCCCAGGGAAGTTGTCCCTGGATCATTGGACCCTGGCCGTGGCGGACTGCACAGCCTTCCGGGGTGGGATGTGGGTAGTGACCTGTGCTTGCACACAGTCTTCTTGGTGGCGGCAGCAGCAGCCTCAGTGTCTCATGCCCGTCTCTGGGGTCCATGCTGTTAGCCACGGCTCACACCCATCTCTGGAACTCTTTTAGGCGGTGCTCTGAATTCCCTCTCCTCGTGCACCCTGAAACAATGGTCTCTTGCCTCTTAGGCAGGTCCAGGGTTTTTCCTGGACTCTCTCCCGGCTAGCTGTGGTGTAGTAGCCCCCTTCAGGCTGTGTTCACGCAGCCAACCCCAGTCCTCTCCCTGGGGTCTGACTTCCGAAGCCCGAGCCTCAGCTCCCAGCCCCCACCCACCCCAGCGGTTGAGCAAACAAGCCTCGCAGGCTGGTGAGTGCTGGTCGGCACTGATCCTCTGTGAGGAATCTCTCTGCTTTGCCCTCTGCACCCCTGTTGCTGCACTCTCCTCCGTGGCTCCGAAGCTCCCCCCTCCGCCTCCCGCAGTCTCCGCCCGCGAAGGGGCTTCCTAGTGTGTGGGAACTTTTCCTCCTTCACAGCTCTCTCCCACTGGTGCAGGTCCCGTCCCTCTTCTTTTGTCTCTGGTTTTTCTTTTTTCTTTTGCCCTACCCAGGTATGTGGGGAGTTTTTTGGCTTTTGGGAAGTCTGAGTTCTTCTGCCAACATTCAGTAGGTGTTCTGTAGGAGTTGTTCCACATGTAGATGTATTTTTGATGTATTTGTGGGGAGGAAGGTGATCTGCACGTCTTACTCCTCTGTCATCTTGAAGCTCCTCCGGGTTTATTATTTAAAATTCCTAAAAGAAATTATGATGGCATGTAATTTAGAAATAAAGCTGTAGATCATTAGGGAAGTTAAAGGAAAATATGTTTCTACCAAAGAAGGAAACATCAATAATTGTCATATTTGTAACAGCATGTTGGCATTTTCCCTTATTGACATACAGTTTAAACTCACTTTTGTTGCCATCTTATTTTCTGAAACTAAGGCCCATTTCATTGTTTTCTGTTTTCTTTTTCTGTTTGTTTTTGGCGGTGCCACATGGCTTGTAGGATCTTAGTTCCCTGACCATGACCAGAGATTGAACCTGTCCCCTGTGCATTGGAAGTGCAGAGTCTTAACCACTGGACCCCCAGGGAAGTCCCTCATCATGATTTTCATAGCAGAGAGAATATGGGGTGGTGGTTTGTTTTTTTTTAAATTAATTAATTAATTAATTAATATTTGGCTGCCTTGGGTCCTTGTTGCTGTGCGTGAGCTTTCTCTAGTTGTGGCGAGAGGGGGCTGATCTTCGTTGTGGTGCACGGGCTTCTCATTGAGGTGGCTTCTCTTGTTGTGGAGCTTGGGCTCTAGGTGCACGGGCTTTGGTAGTTGTGGCTCACAGGCTCTAGAGCTAGAGCTCAGGCTCAGTAGTTGTGGCGCATGGGCTTAGTTGCTCTGCGGCATGTGGGATCTTCCCAGACCTGGGCTTAAACCTGTGTCCCCTGCACTGGCAGGTGGATTCTTAACCAGTGTGCCACCAGGAAGTCCCAGTGGTGTGTCTTTTAAAAACATATTCAATAGTATAATTGAAGATCATATTAAGGAATCACTACTACTATTTTGTAACGTGAAGTCATATTTTAAAAAAAGGAATAATACACATTTTTTATCTTTATGAAAAGAGGGTAAAGGGTAAACACTTGTAAACTCAAAAGTAACTATGCAGGCAGCTACATGTGTCTTTTTAATGGATCTTCATTCAGAGGTATTAACCGTAGTAAGAAACTTCCCTCATCATCCTCAGCCAAAGAACATTTCTAAGCACGTGTCACTTTCAAACTTCAAGTGATTTATTTAAAAACATACTGGGGGCTTCCCTGGTGGCGCAGTGGTTGAGAGTCCGCCTGCCGATGCAGGGGACACGGGTTCGTGCCCCGGTCCAGGAAGATCCCACATGCCGCGGAGCAGCTGGGCCCATGAGCCATGGCCGCTGAGCCTGCGCGTCCGGAGCCTGTGCTCCGCAACGGGAGGCCACAGCAGTGAGAGGCCCGCGTACCGCAAAAAAAAAAAAAAAAAAAAATACTGGGACACTGTTATGGGATGATTTTTGTCCCCCCAAAAGATATGTTCAAGTTCTGACCGCCAGTACCTCAGAATGTGATCTTATTGGAACATAAGGTCATTAATGACTTAGGTTAAATAATTAATTAGTTGTAACTAAAGTATTAAGATGAGCTCATACTGAGGTAGGGTGGGCCTTAATCCAGTATGACTGCTGTCCTTATAAGAAGAGAAGAGACACAGAGAGAGACACACAGGGAGAATATCGTGTGATGACGGAGACAGAGCCCGAAGGGCTGAAAGCCAAGGAACACCAAGGACTGTTAGAAAAACACCAGAATCTAGAGAGAAGATTCTCCTCTATAGGTATCATGGGGAGCATGGCCCTGCTGACACCTTGATCTCAGACTTCTAGCTTCCAGAACTATGAGACAATAAATGTCTGTTCTTTTAAGGCACCCATTTTGATGTAATTTGTTAAGGCAGCCCTATCAAACTGATATAGGCACGAACAATGCATTCAGGAACAGCTGTGGATATTTCAAATACATCAGTAAACAATGCAAACAGTACAAACTAAGATTTCTGCACTGGTGGGGTTTATATTCTCAAGCAGGAAGAAAAACAAGTAAATTGGACAGTATGTTTGATGGTAATGAATATCGGTATTGCAAAGTAGAGGTGGATGGAAGGGGAAGGATAGAAGGTTACAATGAAAAGTGTGGCCAGATATAAAGGTAACATTTGTGCAAAATGTGAAGATGGTGAAAGTGTAAAAATATTTGGGGAAAAAACATTCCCAGGAGCAGGAAGCCCGAGTTCAAAGCCTCAAGGCTGAAACATACCCAGTCTGTTGGAGGAACGGCCAGAAGTCATGATGGCCTGAGTGAGCAAGTGGGAGAGTAAAGGAGCTGAGGTTAGGGCAGTAACTGGGGGACCAGTCTTCAGAGACTTGCATGGATTTACGTTAAATGAAAAGGGGAGCCACTGAAGGTTAAAGCAGGGTCATGATGTGACCTGACCTACTTTTTAAAAGAATCACACTTGTGTCTGTGTTCACAATTAACTGGAAAGGGCAAGAATAGGAGCCAGAGGACCAATTCCTGGGTTATTTCAACAATCCAGACAAGAGATTACACTTAGACCAAGGTGGTGACAGGGAGGGGTAAAC
This sequence comes from Leucopleurus acutus, assembly GCF_964270905.1. Lineage (NCBI taxonomy): Eukaryota > Metazoa > Chordata > Mammalia > Artiodactyla > Delphinidae > Leucopleurus > Leucopleurus acutus. Next base: position 48,491,198 of record NC_139146.1, on the reverse strand, counting down.
AGTGGTTGGATTATAGGGAGCCAACAAGATGTCCTGGCCTATTGGATATGGAGTGTGAACAGAAGAAGGGGGTTAAAGATGACTCCTGGAGTTCTATCCTCCAGAAGAAAGGAATTGATATCATCTAAAATGTGCAGGCAGATTGAGGGATAGAGGCCAGGGACCTCTTCCCTTTTAGAGATGTACTTCATCTGCTTCATTTTCTAATTCTTATTCCTCAATTTGTGTTCCCTTCTTTTGTTTGTTTGTTTAAAATGTAGTCTGTTTCAGTGTTTAGTATCTAGATTTGTTACTTTCATATGGTGGCTGTTTCTTTTTAACTAAGACTTTATGTTTGAGAACAATTTTAGGTTCAGAGCAAAATTGAGGGGAAGGTACAGAGAATTCCTATATGCCCCCTACCTCCATACAAGCATAGCCTCTCCCATTATCAGCATCCCCCACCAGAGTGGGGCATTTGCTGTAATTGATGAATCTACATTGACACATCATAATCAGCCAAAGTCCATAGTTTACATTATGGTTTACTCTTGGTGTTGTGTCACATTCTATGGGTTTAGACAAATGTATAATGACGTAAATCCATCCTTACAGTACCATACAGAATAGCTTTACTGCCCTAAAAATCCTCTGTACTCCACTTATTCATCCCTTCCCCTCCCCCAACCCTGGAAACCACTGATCTTTTTACTGTTTTTGTAGTTTTGCATTTTCCAGAATGTCATATTGTTGGAATCATACAGTATGTAACCTCTTGAAAAAGAAGCTTTGGAAAAACTTTGGCTTTTTTCACTTAGTAATATGCATTTAAGGTTCCTCCATGTCTTTTCATGATTTGTTAGCTCATTTCTTTATAGCACTGAATAATATTCCATTGTCTGGATGTACCACAGTTCACTTATCCATTCACCTATTGAAGGACATCATGGTTGCTTCCAAGTTTTGGCAATTATGAATAAAGCTACTATAAGCACCTGTGTTCAAGTTTTTGTGTGGACTTAATGTTTTCAGCTCATTTGAGTAAATACCAAGGAGAAACATTGCTAGATCTATGGCAAGAGAAAGTATTTTAAGAAATATTTTTCTTATTTTGTAAGAAATCACCAAACTGTCTTCCAAAGTGGCTGTGATATTTTACATTCCCACTAGCAGTAAATTAAAGTTTCTGTTATTCTACATCCTTACCAGGTGTTGGTGTTATCAGTGTTCCAGAGTTTGGCTATTTTAATTTGTATGTGTGGTATCTCATTGTTTTAACTTACATTCCCCTGATGACATGTGATAGTAGCATAATTTCATATTCTTTTTTGCCATCTATATATCTTCTTTGTTGAGATGTGTGTTAAGGTCTTTGGCCCATTTCTTAATCAGGTTGCTTTCTTGTTGTTGAGTTTTGAGCTTTTGTATGTTTTGAATTCAGATATTCTTTATTAGATGTGTCTTTTGAAAATTTCCTTTCAGTCTGTGCTTTGTCTTTTCACTCTCTAACATTGTCTTTCAAAGGGCATAAGTTTTTTATTTTAATGAATTCCAGCTTATCAATTATTTCTTTCATGGATCTTACCTTCAGTATTGTATCTAAAAAATCAGCACCGCACTAAATCTCATTTAGGTTTTGCCCTATGTTGTTATCTCTAAGAGTTTTATAGATTGCCATTTTACATTTAGGGTTTTTTATCCATTTTGAGTTAATTTTTGTGAATGTGTCTAGATACTTTTTTTTTTTTTTTGCACGCAGTGATCTAGTTGTTCCAGAACCATTTGTTGAAAAGACTATTGCTCCGTTGTATTGACTTTGTTCTTTTGTCAAAGATCAATTGGCTATATTTATGTGGGTCTATTTCTGAGTTCCCTATTCTGTTCCAATGATCTATTTCTTTATTATTTTGCTTATACCACACTGTCTTGATTACTGTAGCTTTATAGTAAGTCTCCTCTGACTTTGTTCTTCTCCTTCAATACCATGTTGGCTGTTCTGGGTCTTTTGCCTCTCCATATAAACTTTAGAATCAGTTTGTTGATATACAGAAAATAATTTGCCAGGATTTTTATTGTGATTGCATTGAATCTATAGATTAAACAGGGAAGAATTGAAATCTTTATGATATTGATTCTTCCTATCTACAAACATGGAATGACTCTTCATTTAATTAGGTCTTCTTTGATTTTACTCATCAGAGTTTTGTAGTTTTCTTCGTATAGATCTTGTACATATTTCATTGAATTTATACCTAAGTATTTAATTTTGTGGGATACTGAATGTAAATGGTATTATGCTTTTAATTTCAAATTCTACTTGTTTGTTGGTGGCATATAGAAAAGTGATTGACTTTTATATATTAATTTTGTATCCATCAACCTTGCTATAATTGTTTATTAGTTCCAGTAATTTTTCGTTTGTTTGTTTTCAATTTGTTAGGATTTTCTATATATGATTGTGGCAACTGCCAACAAAGACAGTTTTATTTCATGTACAGTCTGTATACCTTTTATTTCCTTTTATCATCTTATTGCATTAGCTACAGTTTTCAGTATGATGTTGAAAAGTAGTGGTGAGAGGAGATATCCTTTCCTTGTACATGATCTTAGATGGAAAACTTCAAGTTTCTCACCATGGAGTATTATGTAAGCTAAAGGTTTTTGCAGATAGTCTTTACCAGTTTGAGAAAGTTTCTCTCTATACCTAGTTTACTGAGAGTATTGTATTGGGTATTGGATTTTGTCATATGCTTTTTCTGCATCTGTTGATATGATCCTGTGATTTTTTGGGGGTGGGGTGTTGATGTGATGGATTACATTAATTGATGTTCAAGTGGTGAACCACCCTTGCATACCTCCTGTAAATCCCACTTGGTCTTGGTGTATAATTCTTTTTATAAATTTTTTGATTTGATTTGCTAATATTTTGTTGAGGATTTTGCATCCATGTCCATGAGAGAGATTCATCTATAGTTTCCTTTTCTTGTAATACTTTTGTCTGGTTTTGGTGTTAGGATAATGCTGGCCTCATAGAATGAGTTAGGAGTATTCCTTCTGTTTCTAAAATGTCTATCTTTAATGTTATTCTTTTGCTTTAATTTATTCCAATCATTAATCTTTTTTTTTCCTCTTTTCCTTTTACTTCCTTTTCCTTTTCTGTAACTTTAATTTTCATTATTTTTCCTCCCTCCATCCCTTCCTCCTTCCTTTTTTTTCATACTTTCTTTCTACCTATGTTACTCTTAACTTCCTGGTTTTTAACGAACTAGTTTTTAACCAGGGAAGTCCATCCCATGGAGATGGTCACACTCAGAAAAAGAAAACCTAATCCTCTATTTCCATGAACAGTACAGGTGTGCTCCACCTCAGAGGGATGTAGGTTGGCTTCACAGTCTGCCAGATGTATATTAAAATCAGTGGTTATGTTCCTTTAAGACCAGTTGGCACCATGAAATTTGCTTCTCAATGATTTAGACTCCTTTTCCAGAATATGACCATGGGTGATTGATTCTAACATACTAGCTTTTTTGATGGGCTTTAATATTGTATATCTGTATGCATGATGGATTTAGATAGTTAAGTGTTTTCCCCGAATACCTCTCTAGCTGCAGGGTAAAAACAGTCACTAATGAAGGTGGGAGTACGTCCCTTTTCTGTCAACTATAAAAGAGTTGCTTTTAAGCTGTGAACTTGGTTGACCAGAATATGTTTTGCTGGCATGGTTTTATACCCTGGCAGGTTGTATATTATATGCCTTAACAGTTGCATCCCTCATGTCAAGGAGAGTGCTGTCTGCATGAATACAAAGTCACACTCTAATAATCTTTTTAGTTTGTATTTATTCTATTCAGCTCAAGGCTGAATTAATTTTCTATGAACAGCAGGAGAAATGAAAGTGTCAATGGCGTCCTATCTGGATCCACTGACAAATGGATGAGTTGCTTCCCCATAGAACATTCTTCCAGAGACAAATGTACATACATCCCTGGAACATTCCTCACCATATACCTTATGAAAATACCCAGGCTATATTTAATGGTAGTACTTGGGTAACATTGAGGGATTCCAGTAGATTATTTCAGATTTAGAGTATATTAGTATATTAGCTAACTAATTACTACCTAATAAGTTACCTCAAAATTTAGCAACATAAGGATTTGTTATCTCATAGCTTTTGTGGGTGAGGAATCCAGGAGCTTAACTGTTTTCTGGCCTGGAATTTCTCAAGTTACCATCACTTCAAGGCTTCACAGGGTCTGGAGCTTCCTCTATCAAGGTAGCTCATTCATATGGTAAGTGAGTGGTGCTGGCTTTTGGCAGGAGGCCTCAGTTTCTCTCTGTGGAGCTCTCCACAGGGCTGCTGGAATGCCCTCCTGCATGGTTACTGGCTTCACCCACAGAGGATGATCCAAGAGGAAAAGCAAAGCTGAAGCTGCAATGTCTTATGTAACCTTGCCTCTGATGCCACACACTCAGTTCTGCAATATGCTGTTGGTTAGCCTACATCAGTCCTGCTCAAGGTGGCAAAGGTCTATCCAAGGGCATGAGTATAGGGAAGTTGACTCACTGGGAGCCCTGACTGCAGCTGTCTACCTGTATGGATATAGGATATACTTGATTGAGGAAAGAATCTTAATTAGCTCTCATTTTACAGCCTGGTAGAGTATTCCCTGAGCTGGCAGGCACTCAAAATTAAACTGATGCAAACAGGATCTGGGAACACTAATATGAGCAGTTTTTTTCCCCTAAAGATCTTTGAACACATGACTTATGTGTTCTTTGCTTGCCATTTTTAAAAACTAAGAACTCCTAGTAGTATATTACATCTACTAGGAGACCTTCATGATATCACCAAGGCAAGATACACTCCCTGTGTTTTTTATAATACCCTTTACACAGTGCTTATTATGATTTGCACTTACCGTTTATCATGATTTGTATTGTGATTACTCTTCCCTCTATCAAGCCACCGTGCTTGAAGCCACTGGCTTTGATAAAAGGCGACAGTATTATTGAATACTTTGCTGAGTTAATCAGCTTTGATGTTGTATGTCCCTCTCTGCCCCATCTATACAAGGAATAATTGATCTGTCAAACATAATACTCAGCTTTTCATTAAAAAGCCGTAGCGTATTAGATGTCAATCTAAAATGTGCTGATATGGGTTAATTGTTTCCATCAGATACTTTCTATCTCTTTAGTTAAATTAAGTGTCCACCACAGACAACCCAAAAAGTCAGCCTCCAGCTTTGAAATTTTATGATTCAGTGACTCAAGGGTTCAGCCCAAATCAATGCATTATCAATAAGCTAGTTTTCTGGACAAAAACAATTTGTTTTGCTTTCACTTTTATGGAATACAACCCAGTTCCATTCATTTAGTGCACATAATATTTCAACCAAGCTCAATAGTGACAACCAATTTCAGCCTAAAACAAAACAAAACAGAGAAAATGGCTGGTTTAAAAAAAATCAATCTTCTTTCTCTCACAAAATAGAAGGAAAGTGGAATGTTTACTTCGAGTTGACAGGCCTGTATCATACATTTTGAGGAGTTCTTTTTAAAAAAGCAATAATGTCACTACTGTACTGCATGAGTGGCTGTTGTAAAGGCTATCTAATGATTAAGGAAAGGTTAAAGCATTGAAAAAACGCAAAACATGCAGTTTCTCTAAGTTTATTTTACTAAGAAAGCAAACAGTGATCCTGGTCTTTATCTTACATGTAATGCTTAGAGGCATTAGATTCTTCTGTTCTTGTTTTCCCCATCTCCCTAACAATATGCCTAGGCATGAAGAGGTCCAACAAAAGCCAAGTGACATTGAAGAGTGTTATTTCCCAAGAAATATATGTGGTACACCTATATGCCTTTTCTTGGGATTGCAGAATGAAGGATTAGAGCACTTCTTGATATGGAAAAAAAAGAAAAGTTTAAACCAGGTAAAGTTATAGAGAGATGTAGATATTAGGGGATCCATATTTATCTTTATCACTAATGTTAATAGGCCACAACAGTACCCTGGTAATTCCTTGATTGCTCATTTACATAAATTACTTCATATTCCTATTGGTATTTTATGTATTCCAATCCCCAATGTGATGATTTTCCCCTCTGTGTCATAGATTGGATTGTGTTCTCCCTCCAAAATTCATATGTTGAAGTTCTAACCCTCAGTACTGTAGAATGGAGCCATATTTGAAGGTAGGATCCTACTTTTTTTAAGATTTATTTTTTTAAATTTATTTATTTATATTTTATTTATCTTTGGCTGCATCGGGTCTTTGTCGCAGCACACGGGATCCTTGCTGAGGCATGGGGTATCTTTTGTTGCGGCGTGTGGGCTCTTCATTGTGGTGCGCAGGCTTCTCCCTAGTTGTGGCATGTGGGTTTTCTCTTCTCTAGTTGTGCAGGCTCCAGGGTGCGTGGGCTCTGTATTTGTGGCATGCGGGCTCTAGTTGAGGCACATGAGGTCAGTAGTTGTGGCACATGGGCTTAGTTGCCCTGTGGCATGTGGGATCTTAGTTCTCTGAGCAGGGATCAAACTTGTGGCCCCTGGATCACAAGACTGATTCTTTACCACTGGACCACCAGGGAGGTCCCTGAAGATAGGATCTTTATAAAGGTCATTCGGTTAAAAAAGGTCATTAGGTTAGGCCCCAATCCAGTATCACTGGTATCCTTATAAGAAGAGGAAATTTGGACAGAGACATATCTAGAGGGAAGATGTGAAGACCCAGGGAGAAGATGGCCATCTGTAAGCCAGGGAGAGAGAGGTCTGGAACATGAGCTTCCCTCATAGTCCTCAGAAGAACAAACCCTACTGATACCTTGATCTTGAACTTCTAGCCTCCAGAACTGTGGGAAAATAAATTTCTGTTGGTTAAGCCACTCAGTTTTTGGCTTTGTAATGGCAGTTGTGGTACTTTGTTATGGCAGCCCTAACAAACTAATACACTGTGCTTTTAAATCTCTGCACTATCTGAGACAAAACCTCCAGTGTATTTAATACATTCTTCAAATTTATCTCCCTCCTTATGCAAAGATCCTTTACCAATCTATGTCTCACACACTTTTTACCATCCTTGTATTTGCAGTGTTAAGATTGGGAAATCCGTTGGCCAAAAACTTGCAAATGGCTCTAAGAGTTTGACCCATCATAACTTGTAACAGAAAAGTAGTTTGTAGTCCAAATCGTTTTATAATCTAAAGGAAATCCATAGTATAGCAATGGTGGTATCTACTCAGTTTATTTTATCTTCAGGGTGTAACAGTTTCTGCCTGGTTCCTGCACGTCACACACTCTGCATGCCAATATTCTTGGCATGACATGAGGAATCATAGGCATGGAATAATCTTTTAGGTCAGATAGTTTTGATTTCAAAGCCCTCCTCCAACAGCACCAAGATATTTGTCTAACTCCTTTGAATTTCAAGTTATTCATATATAAAGTGAGCATTATAAAACCTACCTTACAGAGATTTTTCAGGTATTAAGTGTGATGAACACAAGAGTACTTAGATTACTGCATTTTGGGCACATAGTAGGGTGCTCACTACATGTCTTGTTCTTATGTCAGTGTGTAGACCAGTAAAACTCACAGATTATTTTTCTGTAATTACTGTCCCTAACTGGTCAATGTCCATATTTTGATTAGATAATGTTGTCCTGTCCCTATTTTACCCTAAGGATATCTTCTTAAGATATATTATCTTCCTTTTGATTATATATTGCTCTAGTTTTTCAAGATCATTTTCAAATCTAGTCCTGTTTTATTTACTATTAACAAATTCTCTTGTCTTCAGGGAACTCTGGATTAATGAGTATGTCCTTTAGTCATTATTCTACACTTTGATTCAAATAGATATACAGGCAATCTTTATTTTGTACAGAACCATGTTAACTGAAACTCATGCAAAATTAGGTATTGGTAAAAATGAATGTAGTTCAGTTAATACAGTGATGGTGTTGTGCAAAGGGAGGGCTATCTGTAACTCTATGAGAAAAATCAAAGAGATACACCTCAATTTGTTTCACCCTATTGAGGTCAACCAATTGATAATATTGGTGTGCCTGATTTAAACATAAACACCCCTGTACATTTTTAAGTATGTTTTTGTTCAGAATGTATCTTTCTCAACATTCATAGACATGTATTTCTCTTTTATTTGATGATTTCTCCTACCCGCTCCCCTTCATCCTGCTGAACTTCCTACATATCTCAAAGCTAAAATTAAATGTAATCTTGAGGAAGATTTTTCTTTAATTCACCCAGGAAAGCCAGTTTATCTCTCATCTGTTCTCCCAGTACTTTGTCTGGGAGACAAATCTATTTTATACATATTAAGTATCTCTTAATATGTATAAAATAGATGGCCTTTGGCTAGGTCAGTGATGAGGCTGGGCTTTGGTTGTCAGAAAGCACCATCCACCCAGAGTCTGTGTGCTTTGGACTTTAATTGCTACATTCTTGGAGTATATCTTAGCTGTCACAGACTGTTCAGGGATGCTGAAAGAGATGCTCAGCCATATGCCTTGATGTTCATTGAGAACCAGGGACTCTGTGGGAAAGAATTAGAACCAAGGAGATGAGATATATGCAGACCTAATAGACTGAGTGGGAGAGTGGGGGCAATGCTTGACTGAATAATGACCCCCAAAGATATCTATTCTTTAATCTCTAGGTCCTGTGAATATGTTATATTACATGTCCAAAGGACTTTGCAAATGTGAGTAAGGTTATGGAATATGATATGGAAAGATTATTCTGAATTATACTAGCAGGACCAGTATAATCACACAAATCCTTAAAAGTGGAAGAAAAAGGCAGGGAGTCATCATAGAGATGTGTTATGAGAAGGACTCAACTTGCCACTTCTGCCTTTGAAGTGGAAGAAGGAGCCATAAGCCAAGGAATAGAGGCAGTTTCTAGACTCTGAGAATGGCCCCCTCAGCTGACAGCCAGCAAGAAAACAGGGACCTCAGTCCTACAACCACAAGGAACTGACCTCAGCCAACAGCCTGAATGAGCAAGGAAAAAGATTTTCCTCTAGAGCTTCTAGAAAGTAATGCAGGTTTGCTGAGACGTTGATTTTAGCATTGTGAAATTGTAAATAGAGACTCAGATGAGCTCTCTAGACTTCTGACCTATGGAAAATATGAGCCAATAAATTAGTGTTTTCTTTAAGCTGCTAAGAGTGTGGTAATCTGTAATGGAAGCAATAAAAAACTAATATAGGAACAGCGGGAGAAGTCCATAATGAAGACCACCATGGAAAAAAACATCATGGGGCCCTTAAGAGAAAAGTAACCTGGCAGAGTATAAAAGTCTGGCAGAGTGGGCTAGATGAAGTATCCAAGCCTGCGTTAGACCTGGAAGTGGTTTTAGTCACCTTGCATAGCTATGTAAAGCCTCTCTGCTCCCCAGATCTCGGAAGCCTGATTATCATGTGAAGAGGATGACTGTGGGACAATGGAAATCATTGTTACCAGGGAGCCCATCAGCTTTGCTGTGGGAATATTCTGAAAATCCGGGGCAAGCAAAGGTTTTCCTATGGCCTAGAGGACAGGTAAGCAGATGCATGGTCGGGAGACCAGCAGTTCTATGCACAGCTGCTTGAGCAGCACCCTGTGGGCAGCTGGATGCCAACCTTCAATGGGGAAGAAGGACTAAGAAAAAGAGCTGAGCTGCACAAGGCACTCTGCTTGTATGTGTGAAGCCCTGTGTACAGGAATTCCCAGAGTGAATGGATGACTCAGGAGATCCTGAAAACAAATCAGGTCTTTGTTAATTATGTCCATGGGCACTTAGAGTGTTGACAAGCAAGAGAGCACTGCAAATGTCTGTTTTCTACACCTATGATCAAATCCCCCTTTCTAGGTCTGAAAACTTTAGACATTCACTATACATAATGATTCTGCCCTTTTCTTTGGAGAAGTGAGTGGACATCAGTGTTGTTAACTTTAATTGAATGCTTATTTTGTAATGGTCTAAGTATATTTAATAAATTAACTCATTTTATCCTTCTAAGAGCCCTAAGATAGACACTATTAGCTGCATTTTATAAATGAGGAAAATGAAGCATGGAGAGGCTGTCCATTAACCCACAGTTGCCCAGCTAGTATGTGGTGGCCCTGGGATTGAATCTAGACAAGATGACTTGCAGTCATCATGTTTCTCACACCTGCTGTGGTAGATAGAATAAAGACACCCTAAAATGTCCACATCCTAGTCCCTGGAACCTATGAATGTGTTATGTTACTGGACAAAAAAGAATTTAGATTTTTAATCAGCTGACCTTAAAATAGGGAGATTTTCCTGGAATGTCTATGTAGCCCCCATGTAATCAGGAGAGTCCTAAAATGCGAAAGAGGGAGACAGAGGAGAAGGCTGGAGTAATGTGAGGTGGGAAGAACTCACCCCACCATTTCTGGCTTTAAAGATGGAGACAGAGGTCAAGCCAAAGAATACAGCCAGCCACTAAAAGCAAGAAAATCAAAGAAAGGGATTCTCTCGTAGAGCCTCCAGCAAAGAATGCAGCCCTGTTGACACCTTTATTTCAGTCCAGTGAAACCCTAATTAGACTTCTGACCTATAGCATCGTAAGATAACAAACTTGTGTTGGTTGAAGCCACTGAGTTTGGGTAATTTGGTACAGCAGTAATAGAAAACTAATACATCTGCTAACTACCGTTCTCAAGTCATGTGTTTCTCAAAAAGAAGACTACCTTAATCACAGCCAATCCTCAAGGCTGTGTTAAAGTGTCGTGCTGCCGTTCATATGGAGACACGAGAGTAATGTTCTACTGTACTCCCCCCAAAAATACTGTGATTTAGACATTATGAAGTTGCTACATCTAGGGATATCCTTTCTCTGAGTTCCCACATCTGGATGACCATGGCCCCAATCCCCCTTCCAAATAATACTTTCTTTGGCTATTCATGCATGATTTGAACTTGTCCAAAGTGCTGGTTTTAATGTTTAAGGCATGTCTCATTCTTTCTACATATTTTCCTGCCCAAAGAGGAGGTAATGGAAAGAAGGAAACGTTGGACAGCATTTCTAGGATATCAGAGGGGTAACTTCCTCTGGCTGGGAGAAGCCTCACTCCACTTCCACCCACTCATAGCCAGTGTCCTCTCAACCTTGTGATTTAGTGATGATGGAAGCATGGGCTACATAGCTATCTTTGATTACATACAAAAACTAACTTGTTACATTTTTGGTGGGGAAGTGGGTATCTTTGTTTTCATGTGAAAATGAATTTGTACTGGTTTTTAAAGTCAGTAAAACAAGCATTTTAAAAGGGACTGTTAAAAATAGAATGTTTTCAGACTGGGTGTACTGATCATACCAGGAAGCTTTGGGCCGTGGCCCAGGGCAGTGCAGGCCACAAGACTGAATCATGTAAAGATCCTCAATAAGGACTCCGTTCTAAAATTCACTTGCCTCATTTATTGCCTTTTGCTCATTTACTTTGGGAAAGCGCCTGTAGCGCCCAAGGAAAAGTTTACTGAGCCTCTGAGCTATATAGTGAGCCTTTGCCAGTATGCCATTTTAAACACAGCATAGACCAACAGAGTAAATGAGGGCCCAAGGAATCTGTTATTTCTGAAGACGGATCTACAGCAAACCAGATGGCATTGTCCCCTGGAGGGGTTGGTGTTCATGTTTATGACATGACCCATCTCTTGGTCTCTTAAGCTTCTGAGCCCTAGGCAGACAGTGTTTCCTCGTTTCAATCAGAACTACATTTGCCTTCCAGGGATCAGCCCACCTAAAAGCCCACCAAGGAAGGCTTAATATTCTGTCCCCAGAAACATTCTTGTGTCCTTTCAAATTTAGAGAATGCTAAAGGCACAAGACTTAGACTAAGCTAACTGGATTACGGTGTCCGTTTGCACTGGGGATGTTCTGACACAATTGGAGATCTAGAGTCAAGTAACTGGACTACTTTGAGGCTTGAAAGCTGTTTCCACTCAGCCCCTTTACTTTTCTGAGTTTATCTTCTAATCTCTTTGTCCCACGGTGACTTTCAAAAGAATTGCATGAGTTTGTCTAAATTTAGTGTGGCAAAAGGGGTATCAAAATGCATCTTAATTTCTTGAGACAAAATAGCATCCAATTTCTATTTTTCAAAGTTATTCCATGTGAAAGTTGGGTTTACTTTAACTAGAGCCAGTATATGAAAATCTGTATTGAAATAAAAGATAAAAGAGGGCCATTATTCACCTTTAAAAAAGAAGTTCAATAACAAATGGACCGTCAGTTTAATTTGATTTGCTAAATTCCATTTATACCTGATATTTGAAGAGAAATACTTTTGTGATAAACAAGATAGAGGGGGGTATTACCATTTACTGCTGGATTGCGAAGTTTAAGGATTTTACTCTGAAATCACAAAACTATTGAGTAAAAATTCTGGTTCCCAAAATGTGTAAACTGGAGCAGGTTACTTGAACTCCTTTTTCTCTAGTTTCTTTATTTATAAATAGAGGGAGTAAGAACAACTATCTTATAGGATTATCTATCTATCTATCTATCTATATACACACAGCACTTGGTATACTGTCTAGCATAGAATAAGGGCAGTAAGTAATAGCTATCATCAATGTAGTTATCACTTAAAATAACAAAGAGTAGTTATGCACTTGATACTCTTTTCTTGGCAGGTTATTTGACTTGAGTTGAAGAAAGACTCCACTTCTGTAGTGTAGCAATAGATAGTATTTCATTAACCTCAATTATGTGCAGTCATAGAAGATATATAATTTATAATATAATATATATATATAATATATAACTGCCAAAAGTAATATATTTTACTTCATTTTTAGGTAACTGACTTAGTCAAACTTTTCTGTGCACCAAATAATTGTTGTGAAGCCAAAAAGTAAACATTAATAATCAGTGAACCAAAAAATGCTCTTTGGTCTCCCATTACTGCACATAAGTCTACTAAAGTTAAAATCTCATATCTATGTAAATTACTTAATTTCACATTTTAAGTTATAATACATGACTATCACTTCAACAGAACACATTCTTTTCAGCATTTCATGGACATAAATTGCCTAAATGTGCAAATTCTTAGACATGAGGACTCAGTTGGGATAATTTAAAATACTATAATCTTGATTTTGTTAAATCCTTTTACTGTTGATTTTATGTCTTCTTTTAGATTGAGAGATGCATTCCTAATCAGAGACACTATTACCATTTCTGTTATCTGGGGTTATTTTCAATCACTGCTACTTAATTCTAAATCTCCTAGGGTTGGACAATGAGTGGCCACTCAGGCAATTGCCTTCCCCATAAATTACAGCTGGATCCAGTGATTTTAGCTCAGCTGGCAGGGTACTGGAGCTGCAGATGTCGTGGGCTTCAAAATTTTAAAAAAGGGGGTTAGCCTCTTTGTTCACATAATGTAATTCCCCATTTGTTCTCAGTCTCCAAAGAGGTAAATTGATTGACTGAATTTGGATTTTCTTCTTTCTTGAGGTCTTGCATTTTTCTTTCTTTCTTCCTTTCTCCCTTCTTTTTCTACCACACATTCTTATAGATATTCAAAATACCTGAATGAATTTCAGTTATCTCTGTGGCTTTATCTAACTTGCAGATACAACTCCACTCCAGAGTCATTTTGCTAACACAGTGGAGAGATTCAAAACACAGAATTTAGAAAACTAAAGAAACTGCAAAAAATAGTTAATAAATGCCCAAATAAGCTTATTCATCCATGTAATGAGAGGTGATAAAAGATTTTTTTAAAGCTCTTTGGGAGTAGCAACAGAGGAGACTTGATCATGAGTCTCTTAAGGATTGTTAAAGTTGTTTTTCCTGAAAATAAATATATTAAATGCAACTGCCAAAAAGAAAAGATAATTGAAACCGAATAGATATGTATATACAAGGGTACGCTTACATTTATAGGAATGCGTATAAACATAGACATTATTACTTGTCCAGTAATGGGTTTCATAAAGCTTGAAATGGAAGAATTGAAATCCAGTGATTAGTTCCCCACTGAATCTTTTTATTCATTTATTTATTCATTTATTCAATTAAGAAGTATTTTAAAGCCCCTTTTATGGACTAAGTTTTGTATATTAATTGATTCTTACCCTTCCTTCTTCATTCTAAACCTATCAACTTAGAAAAGTTTATGCACTTATAAATCAGCAAGATGAGTAAGCTACAACAATTGTAGAATCATCAGTAAATGATCAAATATGTTGAAAAATATATTCTAAATAATATAATGAGGATCAACTGTACATAATTTCTTTAAATGATTGAAGTTGAAGGTTATCCATGTTTTACATATTTCTGCATCTTTATATTAAAAATAGATGTACAAACCAACATACACACACACACACACACACACACATAGAGAGACTTTAAATTCAGCTTATTTATCAGTTTTAGACCTGTATCACTCAGATCATTACAGTTGTCACAACGTCTTATCTACCCTATGGCATAGATTATGGCAGCAAATTCATTGTGCTATGCAGAGAATACTGAGGTGAACAAGGCACAGTCTTTACTACAGGGAGTTCTAGATCGGAAGAAGGGCATGCAAACAATTATGAAACAGTTTGATGCTGTTACAGAGGTATGGACCATAAATAGCAGAGCCAAAGCTGAGTGTGATCAACCCCATTTGGGGTAAAGAGTGAACTTCCCAGAAGAAGAGCTGTTTAAATCTAGGATTGAAGCATCACCAAGAGCTCATCAAGTAATCAGTGGACAGGTTGGAGAACCATATTCCAAACAGAAAAATACATATACAAAGCCACTGAGACATTCAACAAACACTTGCAGAGCCTAGTGCCTTGTGTATGGTAAGCTTACAATTGAGTGGGTGGAGGGGTGGGAGGGCATAAATAAATTAGTAAACTAATTAATTAAGAGTTATTTTCCATAGTGAGAGATGCCAGAAACAAAGTAAAATAATGTAATTCAAAGTTGTATATGTATAGCTGATTCACTTTGTTATAAAGCAGAAACTAACACACCATTCTAAAGCAATTATTCTCCAATAAAGATGTTAAACACACACACACACACACACACACACACACACACACAAAATAATATTGGAAATGTCTTTGAAAAGATTTGATAGATTGTAAATGCTCAATAAGTATCTATAAACAACACTGAATTTAAAAATCTAAAAAAAAAACAAAGTTACTTTGAGTACAGCCAGCATTTGCTCCTGTGGTCAAGGAAAGCTTCTCTAATAAAGTGACAATTGAAACCTGCATAAATGGAAACCAGTCATGCATATGCAAGGAGAGAAGGCTACAGAAAGGTTCCAAGTGTAGAGTCCTTAAAGCAGAAAGGAGCTTGCCTCATTTGAGGATCAGAAAGCAGGTCAGTTTGGTTGGAGTGATTTGAGTGGGAGAATGGAGAAAGGAGGGCAGAGAGTAGGCAAGAGTCAGATCATGTAGAGTCTTATAGACCAAGGTGTGGAGTATGGATTTTTTTATTCCAGGTTCAGCCACTGGTGAACCATGCAAAGGACTGGCATGATAATTATGTTTTGGAAATTCACCTTAGGGGTCAGGTGGAGAATATAACTAGGAGGTGAGAAGGAAGAAAAAGAGGGTCTTGCCTAGGGTCAGAAAAACCTGATGGTGGTATGGTGGTTGGAGCTGGAGTGGTAGAAGCCAGAAACATTTGGGGCACTTTAAGTACTTATTATGGCTGGATGTCTGTATGTTAAATATATATAGGGAGCAAGATGGAGATTGGTTTGGATATTGGCAGGGTCTAGGTTATAAATTAATTTTTAGTGGTATGAATATTGAAATTTCTTTTGGCAATATGAAAACATGAAGCGTCTTAAGGAGAAAAGGAGAGCACAGCACGATGAAATTTGGTTTTACAGCATCATTCAGGCTGCACTGTAAAGAAGGAGCTGTGAGGAGGGAGACTGGAGCCAGGAAGACCAGACAGAACCCTATGACACTGACGCCTGAGAAATATTGAGAGTTTAAAGTAGGGCATATGTGGTAAGCATAAAGTAGAAGGGTTGGCTTTAAAGTAATATAGAATCAACGTCAGTTGGTGAGTGATTGGATGCTGGGCATAAGGCAAAATAAGAACTCCATGATGGCACCTGGTATTTGTTCTGTTTGTTAACATAAGTGATTGGATGAGTGACAGCACAATTGAATAAGATTTAAAAACTCAGAAAGGGGTTCAGGTTTGAAGTATTGATATGATGAGTTTGGGATCTCTTGGGATTTCCAAGGGGCGAAGTCCATCAGCCAGTAGAGGAGCAGGGAGACATAATTCAAGGCTTGGAATGAAAGATATTTCTAGATTTGAGAAGGAACTTCGGAACAAGTGCTCACCGTGGAAATGGAATGGAGCATGTGGTAGTCTGGAGGGAGCCTATTCAGGTACCAAAATGTGAAGAATAGCTCACAACCATATAGAAATAAAAAAGTATTATGAGGACATGCAGTACGTGAGTGTTTTTCCAGTACTTGGGCAAGAATTTAGGCAAGGCTGGAAAGCCTAGATGAACCTTAAAAGTCAATAATTCAGAAAGTTTGGGAAGCATTGATCAAAACTTAGATTGTTTCAGTCAAGGATTCAGGTACAAAATACAAAAGGTTATCGTACGTTGATATTGCGTCAACATCTTGTCCCAGCCTGAAAGCTTTTGTATTGTTTACCTGCTTTAGGGAGGAAGCAGTACCTTGACATGACCAGGGCAAGCCCTCCCAGTGGACTGAATGGGAGGACCTGGTTAGCAGAGAGAGTAAAGGAATGAAGAAAGGCAGTTTCAGCGGTTTTACTTAGATTAATATCTTTTTTGAGTGTGATCTCAGGATCATCTAAAACAGGATCACTAGGAATTCTGTTTTAAAAAAAAAAAACATGCTCCTGAATCCTACCCAGATCTACTCAAAATCTCTAGGAATGGAGTTATAGTTCCTTTGTAATCAAGTCATATATCTAGTACTCTCCAGAACCTGCTTTGAGTCTGCCCCCAATTTTTATAGATTAGCTCAAAATCCTGATTCCCCAAAGTCAAGTCTCCTGGCATCTGGAACAATTCACCTTTGGTAGATAAACGAGGTAAGTTAGCACAGCTTGGTCAGAGCAAGTCTGCTCAAAATAGTTACTAACTCACACCCCAAAACCAAAACTGCACTAGTAAAATCCAAACCCTAGGTATCATTTTATAAGAGGAGCACCTGAGGAAGGCTGTGAAGAAGTCTGTGCTCTTGCTTCTCCACAGTTCTGCCACCCAAGCTGGTTACAGTGATTATATTTTGCTCATGAATTTTCCTTTGCTTTTGTCTGCATATTAAAAAAAGCAGCATATTTATGGTACTAAATATAGTCTGTGGCAGCCACTGAGCACTTAATACATGGTAGCTGCTATCACTTCTTTCATATTATTGTTATTATTTGCATTTTTTTCTCAGGGGAAGTGTAAAATTGGAATGTAATTTAAGAAACCTCTGAAATTAAAGTACCATCCAAATAATAAATCATAATTATAATAGCAACTTCGAAGAAAAGCCCTCTTGATTATTCTTCCCTTTCTAAGAAAGGAAAGTATAGATAAAAGATTGTACAGAACTGAAACATAATTTTCAAAAAGTGTATTAATTCAAAATATATTATTTGTTTTAACATGTGAACAAGGGATAAATAGTCAAAGCAGGACCTAGGAGATACCAGAACATTCCCTAAAGGGTCCCTATCCTCACAT
Organism: Leucopleurus acutus; assembly: GCF_964270905.1. Classification (NCBI taxonomy): domain Eukaryota; kingdom Metazoa; phylum Chordata; class Mammalia; order Artiodactyla; family Delphinidae; genus Leucopleurus; species Leucopleurus acutus. The sequence continues at coordinate 48,473,474 of NC_139146.1, read as the reverse complement.
AGAAGCTGGGCGAAAAGAGGGGCAATTATATCGCAAGGATGAGAAAATCAAGATCTGAAGACTGTTGACAGTGAAACGGTAATCTAGGCCTGGGGCTGCAGGGATGGTGCAGTTAATCAAATACATCAACTCATAAATTCTGATGTGTTCTGAGATCGCCGTCCCCTGAAGAGAAGTCTGATAAACCCGATGCAATGTGCCTTCCAGGAGCCATAATGTGGCTCTATTTAATAGAAAAATCAGCTAGGAGGATATATGCACTTGGATGGGATGGGGAAACTATGGGAAGAGATGGAGAGAAAGTGAAAACCCATAAATTAGAAGAGTTACGGGGCCCCACTGGTACATGAATGAAAAAGAACGAGGGCGCAGATGGGGAGATCTTACAAATAACTAATGTGCTTAGTTAAACCTTTTTAGCTAAAAAAAATCTCAGATCTGTCTTTTGGGGGGAAAGAGGGTTGGTGAGGTATTGTCTAAACAAAGCAGAGAGAAGAGAAACAGTGCCTTAAAGAATTAGAGAGGTTCTGTGACATATTAGTGAGGTGACTTTCTCACCATCACGGCCCCATCATCTAGTTCGTTAATAAATGCCAAGTCAAATCTGACTTGATGCCTGCTTTTGTAAATAAAGTTTTATTGGCACCAACCACTCTCATTCTTTGACTTATTGCCTACAGCTGCTTTCATATTACAGCTGCAAAGTTGAGTAGTTGCAACAGAGATAGTATGACTTGCAAAGCTTAAAATATTTATTATCTGGCACCTTACAGTAAAAGTTTTCTGACCCTGATCTTGTATAAAGCCTGGCATAGAGTAAGAGTTCAATAACTCTTTAATGGACCTGAAATGTATACTAGTTATATTCCTTGGGCAAGCTGATTAATCTCCCTGGAACTCAGTTTTCCTCAGTACTAAAATGGGCATAATGATACCAAACTTAGAAAACCTTTGTGTGTTATAGCATACTGTTTGGAATATGGTTTATGGATAAAAATAATGTTTCATTCTTCTTCCTCCTATGACCTTCACTTAATGGTAGCAGGTGCTGGTTTAATCCAGAAATGTCAGTGGCATGCTAACTGGTAATTTTACAGCTTTCTAAATTTTCAGCCACACAGAAATAATTTACTCTCCCAACTGGATCAGTGGTTTATAATCATTTATGACTATCCTGAATCAAGATGTATTTTTTTCTTTTTCTTATCTCTCTTTCTCTCCTTTTAAGCTAAATGTTTGTTTTCCCAGACATCAAATAAGTCTTTTTATTTTCGTATTTACCACATGGAATCTAATTCATTTCATTTCTTCTGAAAGACACAATATCATAAAAATCTGTAAAGTCTGGTTGCCTGGCTGTTGAAGCAATAGAAATAACAAAGAGCATTTTTTTTAAAGAAAATTCCCTCAACCTTTTGGTGACCCCCTCAATCTGGTGAGAGGAGGAAAACTCTAACTGGGTGAATACGGTAGACCCAGGCAGAGACCCCAGTGAGGTGTGTATAATGAAGGAACCAATCAAAAGGAAAGTGTCTTCTACCCTTTGATAGAGTCTATGGGCTAAAGGGGGACGTGCCCTCTGATGGCGGGGTTTGTTGGTGTGGCCCTCACCTCAGCTTTCTGAGAGAAGCCTGGCTTTCATCCTGTGCTAATCTTGAAGCAGGCCCTCTTCCTAGAAAGTTGCACTGAGGCACTCGTGAGCAATATTTTATCAACGATAGTGTAGATGGAATGGCTTTATATTCACCCCTCATCATGTTTCACTTGACAAAATGTTTCATTAGACACTTCTTTTCCTCTCAGACTCCTCAGACCGAGTCCCACAGGCCAGCGCCTTTTGCTAGTAAAGCTTCCCCATGCACTGACTCTCCACCCACTCTGCTGCTGTTTCCTATTCCCAGATCGACCTGGAACTCAGTGGTTCTTCATTTCTTTATAATATCTTGGTCCTCTGTCAGCTTCTAACTCCCTACCTGTTATCTCCAGTTTCTGGTTAGTACTATCTTAAGTAAGGATTCCATTGAGGGTGAAGATGTGGTTTTGCTAAGCAAACAAAAGACTGTCCCCTGATTAGACTCCATCTTTCTAACAGAGTGATTCAGAGATATAAATAGCAGTGATAACAAAAGCTTTGTTCTTCTTTCCTGTCTCAAAGCCAGGCCGAGGCAGCTTTCTTAAGCTTTCTATTTCTGTTTTTCTTTTATTCTTCCCAGAGGGGTGGATGGGGCTGGGAGGATTTCAAGACCCTCACACATACTTGATGTGGCTAAGACTTTAGCAACAATTCAAGTTAAATGAGACAACCTTTACCCCAGAAAGCGGAACAACTCTTAAAAGCAACAGTAGAAATAAATTTGTAATTTTAACAGTTATCACCGTGCATTGAGTCAATAGATTCCTTCTAGTATATATATAGGAAGTGCTAATAAAATTGCTTTTGAAAGACAATTATGGTTTACATAAATATTTGCTCATTAGAATTAGTCCAAACACTTGGAAAATTTTAGTGTTATATTGCAAAATGTAAATATTAATTGAACTGTGATTATGGACGGATTTACAGTATAACAAAGCTAGCCTATCTTCATTTGAAACTCTGTGAGGTATGGACCGTTGTGTTAAACAATGAACAGAAAATGAGAGCTGGACAATTAGGAAAGTAGGGCCAATGAAACAACATGTCGGCAGTATGAAAGGACAAACTCTAGCTATCTTCTAATAACAATTTTATATTTGGGGATTTATTGAGCCAGCAACCTGGGGTACCTCCTCGGTGCCTCAGCACAAGTTGTTCTGGAAAGCAGGAGATTTCAAGTGTCCCCTGGAGCTGCCTCATTCCCCACAGGCTCCTGAGGATTCTATTATCAACCAACTGGGTACAGGATTGAGACTCATCACTGAACACAGTAGCCAGCATATAGTGGGCTCTCAATAAATATATTTTCCAAGGGAATAGGTAATACAAATATTCCAGATTGAAACCTTGAGGTCTTCTACTTCCATTGTGCAGTTGTACACACTTTTAAATTTTCAGTTGCATAGTCATTCAAATTTTCAGTTGAAGCCACATGACCTAGGCTTAATCCCCAACTCCAACATTTATCACTTTTTGTGAGAAAGTTGATTACCTACTTGTGCCTCAACTGACACATCTGTAAAATGGGAATAATAATAGTATCTAGATCATTGGATTGTTGTGAGGATGCAATGAGGTGGTATGCGGTAAATGCTTAAAATAGTTCCGGGCCCATAGTAAGATCATAAATGTTGTCATTATGTCCTGTCTCTAACCCATGTTATGAAGGTATTAATCAGAATAGGATAGGCCATACTATACCCCAAATTAGCCCTGAAATTTCTTAAAGCAACAGAAGTTCAATTCTCATTCATGGCCCATATTCAATGCTGGTCAGGGGGGATCTGAATTCCATACAGTCACCTGTCAACCCAGGCTGATGACTCTTTGTCCACTTTGAAACAGCATAATCTAGAGCATCTGGCTTCTTCAGTCATCTAGACAAGAGTTTGCTGGAAAGTGTCACACCAGTAATGAAATACTTTGGCCTGGGAATAACAGGTCTTACTTCTGCTCACAGCTTGATGGCCAGAGTTAGTTGCATGCCCACACCTCCTTGTCCAGGGCACCCTTATGAATATTCATTGAGCACATTGGTTGACATCATTGCTTCAGTGAATAAACTCCCTATGTAACTGTGTTTAGCTCTATTTATGATCTCTTAAGAATCATGTCTTATTCATCTTTCTGTCTTCTACAAGACCTAAATACTGTTCACAGAGGGTGCCCGATAAGCATTCATGAAAGAAAGAAGAGAGGAAGGAGTCATGCTAAATCTTTGAGAACTCAGCAACTGAAGGAAGCTCTGTGCAATAGTCAGAAAATTAAAAAATAAAACAAAATAACAGCAAGAGAAAAACCCTGGGCCTTACTGAAGCATTGACTGGTTTTACACAATGGGTTCACCTTACCTAAACAGAAAACTCAGAGAGTGAGTATTGTTAACCGTCATTTGATGTGCTTGACTCAGGAATAAATATGATGCATAAACCAAGATGCATCTATGAACAGATGAGAAGAACAATGATAATTTTTTTCTGTAGTTGAAGCTAAAGCTTCTCCTCTGAATATTCATAAATTTCAGATTAATGTATAATTTTTCTTTCTGTTCTTGTTCAATTTCACTTAAGATTCTTTTGTTCCATAAATGGATTACCCTTCAAAACCTAAAACTGTCTCATACAAAAAGCCTGAATTAGACATTATTTTTACTCTTCCCTTCTTACTTCTGTAAGAGAAAATGAGCAGAGACATGGAGTTGGGAAGAATTAAGTAGGAATTGAAATACTGGTCTAATATCCATCTCAGATATGTTAGCTGAGTTAGACATCTCCTTACTCAAAAACTAAAACCTGTTCAAAGTTAGAACCTAATCAAGATAAAATTATTTAGAATCTAGAATTTCTAATTCAACCTTATTTTGTCCCCCCTTATTTGTAAACTTGGAAAACCGTCATATTGTTACTGGAACACCTATTATCCAATAGAGAGTAGATAGAGGGAAAAAGGAAATTAAGAGTTATAAATCCTACTCTGTATGGATATGGTACATAAAGGCAGTTCAGCATATTGGTAGAAACAAAGCTTTTGATCTAAATTATCTGGGTTCGTATTCCAATGTTTGTGCTTATTAGCCATGTTACCTTATGCAGCTTGCCTAACCTCTTTCTGCCTCAGTGTATCTATCTCTGAAATAGGGGAAACAGAAGTGCTTACCTCAGGGCTTAGTGATGGCTAAGTGAGTTATTATACGTAAAGTACTTATTTCAGTTTCTGGTACACAGTGATCAATACGTGTTTGCTATGATTACTGGATGCTTAACCATGTGGTTTACCCAGATTATCACATTTTATCCCAGATCTTGGAGGCTGGGCATTTGACTCAAGGTCATATAGCTAAGAAGACGTAGCTGGCAAGATTAATACCCAACATCACTTCCAAAGCCTTGGCTCTTTATGGTCTGCCAGGGACCTTGGTGCTAATGAGAAGGGCAATAAGGAAGTCAGGAGTATTGGCTTCTGGGACCTTGATTATCTTTGTTTTATAATAAACCTTTTTTTTTTTTTTTTTTTTTTTTTTTGCGGTACGCGGGCCTCTCACTGTTGTGGTCTCTCCTGTTGCGGAGCACAGGCTCCGGACGTGCAGGCTCAGCGGCCATGGCTCACGGGCTCAGCCGCTCTGCGGCATGTGGGATCTTCCCGAACCGGGACACGAACCCGTGTCCCCTGCATCGGCAGGCGGACTGTCAACCACTGCGCCACCAGGGAAGCCCATAAACCTTATTTTTAGAGTAGATTTAGGTTCATAGCAAAATTGAAGGGAATGTACAGAGAGTTCCCGTAGCTCCTTTACCCCCATGCATGTACAACTTTCCCTTCTATCAATATACCCCACCAGAGTAGTAGATGAACCTGCACTGATACATCCTTATCACCCAAAGCCCATAGTATACATTATGATTCACTCTAGATAGTGTACATTCTATGGATTTGGACAAATGTCTAATGACAGGTATCCATCATTATGGTATCATACAGAGTATTTTCACTGCCCTAAAAGTCCTCCGTGTTCTACCTATTCATCTCCCACCCCCGGCAACTGCTGACAACCACTCATCTTTTTATTGTCCTTTTTTTTACTGTCTAGTTTTGTCTTTTCCAGAATATCGTATAGTTGGAATCATATACAGTAGTAGCCTTTTCAAGTTGGCTTATTTCACTTAGTAATATGCATTTTAATTTCTTTCATGTCTTTCTGTGGCATAAAATAACTCATTTCTTTTTAGCACTGAAAATATTCCTTTGTCTAAATATATCAGTCTATTTATCCATTCATCTATTGAAGGACATCTTGGTTGCTTCCAAATCTGGGCAACCATGAATAACTCTGATACAAACATTCATGTGCAGGTTTATGTGCAGGTGGACATAAGTTTTCAATTCACTGGATTGTATGGTAAAAGTATGTTTAGTTTTGTAAGTAACCTCAAAACTGTCTTCCAAAATGACTGTTCCAATTTGCATTCCCACCAGCAATGAATGTGAGTTTCTTTTGTTCCACATCCTTGCCAGTATTCGGTGTGTCAGTGTTTTAGATTTTGACCGTTCTAATTGATGTGTAGTAGTATCTCATTTTTGTTTTCATTAGTAATTCCCTAATGACATATGATATCAGACATCTTTTCATATGCCTGTTTGCCTTTCATTATTTTAAAATTCTACTTCCCAACATTTGTGGAGACTGTTCTTTTGTGGGACAGTGCAAATTTTTGTGACTTACTGGCATTTATTTTTCTTTCGTGACAGTACTCACGAAAATTTTCTTGGGGAAACATCCCTTCTCAACTCTCGGACGCCAGGTGTCAGATGGAGTTGATTACATCTCTTCCCTTATTCTGGGAGGGAGCAAAAAAGTGAAGCCTGGCCAATCTGAGGATTGAATCCTCTGATCACAGTAATGGCTTCAGGAATAGGCACTTGACTCTTGCAGTCAATGACGTATGATGAAACTTATATTCATGTTGTCAGGAAAGCAGGTTCTCTTTCCTGCTGAACTTGAACTGGGAGAATATAAGTTTAAAGCTGCCGCAGTTAACTTGCCAGCAAGAGGTGAGAGGGAGAAAATACTGGGAGCTATTTATTCCAGTTGTGGCATCTGACAAGTTTATCGAATAGTTTATGGTACTTTGACTCTCATTATTGCCTTGATTCTTAATGTTTTGTTTACAACCTATCTTCCCATCCAAGTATACTTCCCAAACCAGTGAACTATACAAGATTTAACCAATCAATTTATTTTCTATTTAGGTAGCCAGTCTGTTACTATGATGTGTAACTAAAGACATCTGCTGAAACACGTGTGAAATATCACATTTCAGCTCGTCTCTATTTTAGAGAACTAGTCTCAGAAGATATCTGACAGTTGCCACAGTTGCTGAATAGAAAAATATTCACTGTGGAGCTCTTGACCAAAAACAATGGACTCCAATTTTTGCGTTACTATAGAGATAGTTTTTTGCATTCAGACTTTGATTTTATTCCAGTTGCCCAACTGGTGAGGTAGTTTTAAAAGTGATAAGCCCTGAAGGAGGTAGCTAATGAGTGTTTTATTAGTAGCGTACTAGACAAAAGTAAGCATCCTTGCTAATGCCATAGTTCTTGAGACTGAAAAAAAGTGTCCTTAGTTTAGCACTTTATTAGCATAAACTCTTGCAGAGACATTCTGTCTGGACAGTTTCCTCCAGGTTATTCTCTTGGCTAAGAGGCAGCAAGCCTGGCCGGGGATGGAGGAGACAGATAGTTCTCATTTCGTTAGGTATTTATGCAGTGGTTATCATGGTAGCAGCCAACTCATTACAAAACAGGGCATATCAAATTATTCTGAGTCATTGAGGTTCTAGTGACAAGATACTCCAGGGAGAAACTGGGAATAGGAAAAGAACTTTTAGATGAAAGCATTTATTGTTACCCTGAGGAAGAGGGAAGCCAAGAAGCCCCTTTTCATTTTCCCCAAAGCCCAACCTGTACCCTTTCTGAGCTCCCCAAAGATTCCATATTCTGCTACCAGGTGAGTTGAAAGAAAAATGAGCTTCTTTTTCATTAATAGTAAATAGTGTGCCAAGTGTATGGGATGCTCATCAGGGAATGAAGTGTTGAAATAGTGATCATGGTGATACTGTATAAAAGGGTTTTACCAACCTGTCCATGTGGACCCAGAATTCCACAGATTCTAAGGACACAAATTCACCATTTCCATTGTAACTGCCTTTTAGTTAAAGAAAATCGCATGGCTTTTACCAATAGTTCATGCCAAAGCCATTTGTGAGTGGTGATTCAGTCAGATTGATAAGGATATGTAGCATTTATCTCCTCAAATTGGCCCCTTTTCTTTCATATTATCAAGTTAGTGATTCTCAACACTAGTCACCCATTAACATTGGTTTGCAACCAGGACATCGGTATTGTTTTAAAAGCTCCCCATGGGATACTAGTAGCATCTAACATTGAGCACTACTAATCTGTAGGCACTCTACCTATAGCACTAGTCCATAATATTAAACATTTACTGTTAGTTTTACTAATCGATTTTCAGAGTTGTCAGTGCAATCATTATACTGTGGGCAACTTCTTACAACTATGATTTATGCTTCAATTCAAGATCAAGATATCACTCACTGGCTGATCTCAGTAAGACACGTAAGCCACATGGCAGATTCATGATCACGCATGTCCTTATTCTGAAACTATACTTGTAATATATACACTGAGAGGTAAGCTGCCATGGAAGCTTTATAGCTTACAGTCTGCAGAATGCTTAAGTCTGAATGTTATTGGTAACAAAATTCTCTTAATTAAAGGAAGCATTAAGATATATATATTCTTAAAATAGTAAAGCTGTCCAAATGTGAGAGCTTGCTTCATAAGTCAGAACTAGGGGAGCAAAAACAAATTTGGAAGTGGGAACATAATGAAGACCTAGACATGAATATAATTCCAGCAAGGAACCATGAGACTGTAACCCGTTTACCATTTATGAGGAACTGTCAGGTAGATCAGACTGTAAATTTAGAAACTTAGTTTAAAAAGCACAAAGTGTTGTGTAGGCAAAAATGCATTGAAGAGTTTTTAAAGTATATTAGTGAAAGCAATCTACTTGTTACAAATATTGTCTTGGCCTAGAGACACTTAGAATTGTGCATTTGTGTCCTAAGGTACTATAGCCTCTAAGTGTGATAAAAAGAGATCAGGTGTTGGACTTCCCTGGTGGTGCAGTGGTTAAGAATCTGCCTGCCAATGCAGGAGACATGGGTTCAAGCCCTGTCCAGGAAGATCCCACATGCCGTGGAGCGACTAAGCCCGTGTGCCACAACTACTGAGCCTGTGTGCCTAGAGCCCGCGAGCCACAGCTACTGACCCCACGTGCTGCAACTACTGAAGCCTACGTGCGGCAATAAGAGAAGCCACCACAGTGAGAAGCCTGCGCACTGCAACGAAGAGTAGCCCTGCTCGCTGCAACTAGAGAAACCCCGCACACAGTAATAAAGACCCGCCGCAGCAAAAAGTAAATAAATAAATTTATTTAAAAAAAAAGAGATCAGGTGTAATTATAGGCCTGTGACCTTAGTCATTTTCAAGCCCAAATCTTCATAAAATGTAGGTATGTCTTTTGTAACATTGAAAAACTAGCTAACCAACCTCTGAATAGAAAAGAGGAGGAAGAAGAACTCTAAATTTAAGACCTCACTGTGACCTTATAAAGCCCAGTCAGGTGGGACAAATAAGGAATTCTGTGCAATATACATGGATCAGGAGCCTACAAGGTTCCTTGCACATAACCGGATGTCATAATATTGATGTACTCAACTCGAGGAAGCCCCCCAACATTGTCACATCTGGTGCAGTTATTTCTTTACCAATATCCAGCCAGACTCATACACATAATTAATTCCCTCTGATATTTGCATATTTATGATGTTCTGTAATTGTAAATTATTTTATGTGAATGTGGTCCCAATTTCCAATTAAATGCTAAGCACCACAGGAGCAGAAATGGTACACTCTCTTGTTCTAATTACTCTCCTTTCCTCTTCTCCAAATAATTGGCATCTGTAATTGTGATTGACTTGCCTTTTAATTCTGTTTATGGTTATTTCTTATGAGCAGATATTTTTTGTGCAGACACTCCTATTGACTTTTAGTCCCTTGTGATTTCTTCCATTACTTTTAGGCTTAGGCAGCATTTTTCCTTCCTGAGATCACATAAAATATTCACCCATATTTTGTGCTGTTCTAATTGACTGATTGATTGCATTTTGCTGTTCCTCTTTCTCCTTCTTTATTCTCCTGCTCTCCTCATTATAATTTCTAATGCTGGTTTGCATTTACTAAAACCTCACTCTCTGCCAGGTATGGCCCTAAGCATTTTGTGTCTTGTATAGTCTGCTCACCAACCCTGTAGGTTGATACTAGTATTGTTCTAATAAAGGTTAAACTTTGCTCAAGGTCATGAAGTAATCAATCATATGTTTTCCAACCCAAAGCCTTTGCTCATAACTGTTATGCTATCTTTTATTTGTTTTTTTTTTTTACTGTTGTCGATTGAATTATCTTGCAACCTTGACTGATAGCTCATTTAAAAGATACTGAATTGCTTTACCCCACGTCTCTAAAATAGTATCCTAACATCCCGACACATGGTGTAGTTGTGAGGATTCCCTGAGGCAGTACACATACAGCACAGAACACAGCTTCATTCACAGAACAAATGTAACTGCCTTTGTCCCTTCACATTGGTCCTGTGGAGTTACTTTAGATCGTAAGAAACTTGGCATCATGTCTTTCAAGTTACTTGTGTTATTTCCCTTTCAACTGGTCTACAAGCCTCATTTCCTATCCTCCAACACAGCACACACATATAGGCCCCAAAATATACTAAGTCAGCAAATTGTTGGCTGATAGATTTTTTAAAGTTTTTTTGAACACAAATGCTTCCTATTTTACCTTGACACCACTAGAAAAAATGATTCTTCAGCTAGGAAGAACAGCCTCAGTCACAGCTCACTCAGTGACAATTCCTTGCATTATTTCTCTTTTTGTTGACATGTTATTAGTGCTGCTATGGAACAAGAGTTTTCAAAATCTCCATGATTCGGAGAATTGGACAAATTACCCTGTTGCAGGTCTTGGCATAGTTCCACTGAAGGGCATGTGTCTGTCTTTATGTGTCAAAAAAAAAAAAAAAAACCTCTTCAGCCAGGCTTGGAAACTTTCACCAGCTGGTTGGAGCGTGTTGCCGGGCAGTGGGGAGAGTGGGAAATGTGACCTGGCATGGAGATTGGTGCAGATCTGTGTGCTGAAGGGGAACAGCAGGGGAATGTAGTGAATCATTTTATGAGGACGAGGTTAGCTGTGTTTGTGCCAGTTCTGGAGACCATACTGTCAAGAGTGCTACAGACAGCAGCCTCTGAATTGAGAATTCTAATTAAGGTTAAGAAATGAACAGGACACTGACAGATTGTCAGCACACAAGCCTGGTGCCCAGACCACAAAACCACCGGAGGCTCCCACTGTCTTTGCCCTTTGATAGACAATAAATGCATCACATTTTTAATTCCTGCAATTTTAGGGTAAAGTTAACCAGCATGGGCATTCAGCCTAGTAGTGGCTACATAAGTTAAAAATTCTGTTCTTGAGTATATAGTTCCAGTGTGTTTATACACTCACTTTGTTCCTTGCCCCAGTGCCTATGGAGTAGCAGGATTTTTTTTCACTTTATAAAAACAGCAAAAATGATTTAAATTGCAAGATGAATATATGCAATGCAGCATTTTAGAGAGGAATAAAAAGGTGTTGGAAAGTGATTGGACATGTCTGCTCAGAACTCTTGGGAGGTTATAATATGGAGATTTCAATGAACTCGTGTGTTTTTCCTTCCTATACATCTCATTTCAGTGGCCATCCCATGCAACCACGAGATTGTCTCTTTGAAGAGAAACTAAGAAACTCCCTATAGCCATGGATTGTTGTTTCTTCCCTCCCCATCCCAAACACCAAACATTTTTTTCTGACTTGTTAGTCAGTTCTTTCAGTAATTTCTTTCTGGGCTTCCCTCGTGGCGCAGTGGGTGAGAGTCCGCCTGCCGATACAGGGGACGCGGGTTCCTGCCCCGGTCCGGGAAGATCCCACGTGCCACAGAGCGGCTGGGCCCATGAGCCATGGCCGCTGAGCCTGCGTGTGCGGAGCCTGTGCTCTGCAGCAGGAGAGGCCACAACAGTGAGAGGCCCGCGTACCACAAAAATAAATAAATAAATAAAATAATTTCTTTCTTGCTAGATCCTTAAACAGAAGTGAAAATTATTAATTGTGCCTGCATGTTTGCTTTACTAGAAGAATTATAATTATACCTTTTTCAATGAAATAGAAAACTGAAGATTCAGCTTTTTTATAAGCCTGTTCCTTATAATAAAGATGAACTCAAGGATGAGGTGTTGGATTCAGGAATTCCTAGGATACAAGCAACCATGAACAAAATTATTGAGCGCTCCATTCGAAAGAAGCCAAAATACCTAAGTTCTTCTTTTTGCCTATTAGTGATTACCAACCCTAACAAAGGTATCTGGGCCTTTTAAAATTCCAGTCAATTTATCAATCAATCAATCAATCAATCAGTATTATCTCCCTTTGTCTAAGGAAAACCAGTGAAACTAAGGTGAAAAATTAAAAGAAAAAGTCAACATATTTTACAGTAGAATACAGTACCTGACCACAGTGGTTCTGAGCTGAGCAATATTCAGTAGGGTAGTGGGATAATTACTTTCCTTTACTGAATACTGTTTCTCTTTATGTAGCTTAAAATGTTATAATCTGATGTTGAGGTGAGGATAGAGGCCAATTTTCTTTGTAAGTGTAGCTTTACTGATGGAGTAGTCCAAACATGTTATGACTACAAAACATAAACTAATAATGTCACTAGATGCATTGAAGACAGCCATAACCTATTGAGATTACATATTAGTGGAACTTGAAAGCTATGACAGACCATGTAATGAATTTATGTGTCTCTCTGTCATACAACTTGACTATATGGTCAAATAAATTCTCTACACCTTTTCTACTCTCTTCCATCTCTTATCTTCCATCCCTCTTTTTATTCCTTCTTTTCTTTTTTCTTTCCTTTCTTCCTTCCTTAATATGGAATGTTTGTTAACAGGACCAGCTTCATGGGTGTGCAGTCTGTGTCCAAGCTGAGAAGGGGCTGGTACTTGTTTTAATGCACTGCTGTCACTCTCTGGAAATTATTAATGCTTTTTAAACAAGGTACTGCGCAATTGCATTCTGTCATGGGCCCAGCAAGTTCTGTAGCTATTTCTGCTTACCAAATCAAGTCTGAGCCATTCTATTGACAAACAGTTGTTTGCTTGATAGCCATTCCTTCTCTCCCTCTCCATCCCTCTCTGAAACACTTTAGAACTTGTCCCTTTCCAGCTAGATCGAGTGGGGTCCCAGCTGACTGCAGTCAGTCCCCCTTTAACTCATTTGGCACACGGGACCTGAGGAAATCCTTAATATACCTTTTTCATCACTTTCATACTCAAAAAATCTCAACAATATTGTTTTTAAATTTTGCCTGATCTGCAAACAGTAATCTGTTAGTACCTTCTGATTAATCCTTTCTTAATTCCTGCTGCTCCCCCAAGTTTTCTCATTAATTTGTGTAGCATTATCAATTCACTAAAACGTGTGTATGTTATAAAATATCTTACATGTTTTAGCATCTTTGGGAAATCAGTTTATTCATTCAATTCTTCAACTATTTAACAAATATTTACTAAACATGCAGTCTTTGACAAGCACTATGCTAGAAATAGTAGCAATGAAATGAAGAATAAAACATCCTTGACTCCATCCTCATGTAATTCACAGTTTAGAATAGGATAGAGATATTTAATAAGTAATTACCTTCTTGTTAAAGAAATCTTGAAGAAAGATAATTAGGAATTATGGAAGAGAATTAAAGGGAACATAATTTGCCTTCTGTCCTTTGACGATTAAAACCTCATACATAGTTCAAAATCCAGATAAATGGCCATTCTAACATGTAGCTTCTTGTTACTTATCTCCCTTGTTTACAGTATTTACAGTCTGCTTATCAACTTCAACTCTTTTTCATTAATATTTTGTTTCTTGTTTCCCCAATTATACTGTGGTCTAGACTATGCCTCATATGCTTCTTTGTCCTTCAAGACTCAGTTCAGCTATTACCTTATCTAGAACCCTTGCCTAACTTTCCTTAGAAGCCTGAATACTATATATATATATATATATATATATATATGTGCATTAATTCTATTAGAGACCATTTTTTATCTCATTCTCAGTACTAACATAGCACTAGACCCAACAGCTCTGAATGAATGAAGAGATGCTCAACAGCTTCTACATGGATGAAAAAATGATTAGTTCTATTAAGTCTGCTAATCTCATGAATTTAAAAGTTCAGGAATATTCCAAATTATGATTGCAGAATCCTGATATTACAGGAATCTATTACTATAATGTACAAACAAAGAGTCAGAATATTCACATAAGTACAAAACCTCATTCTTGGCTGAATATTCAACAATATTTCCTAGAGACAAGGTAGATTTCCATGATGATTGGTGCATAATGCATTTTTCTTTTTCATTACCAGATCCCTGTTCTAGAGTACCTCTGCTAATGCCCACTTTTTAAAAAATATTTATGTATTTTATTTATTTATTTTGGCTGCACCAGGTCTAAGTTGCTGCACTCAGATCTTCGATGTGGCATACGGACTTCTTAGTTGCAGCATGCGAACTCTTAGTTGCGGCATGCATGTGGGATTTAGTTCCCGGACCAGGGATCGAACCTGGGCCGCCTGCAGTGGGAGCACAGAGTCTTACCCGCTGGACCACCAGGGAAGTCCCTGCTAATGCCCCTTTGGTTGGTGGTTGCATTTAAGATCACAGCTCCCTGTAAGTAAAGATATAAAAATTAAAAGTATCCTCCATATTTGAAAGCTAGGTAATTCAGTGTCTTTATAGGGCTTGAGAGACTTAGGGTTCTGATCCTGCCCTACCTGGGTTGGCCTTATATACCATGGAGTATCAAAGAAAAAGGAGACAAAACCCTAATGCCCAATCAGCCTCAGAATTTTTCCTCTTCCCTCTTTGGTTTGAGATTTGCCATGATAAAGAGAGGAGGGCAGATCAGAGACAAGTTATTGGGAATTAAATGTTTTTTAGAGACTTTCCCTCACCATGCCAGCCTTTGATTTGGCAATTACCTGCCACTAGCATGTTAGATACACATGGTTGATAAATATGGCTCCTGGGAGTGTGGTGTAGAGAGAGGGTTCCCGATTTCCTTAAAATTAAGTAGATATGCAGTAATTTTTTTTCATTGGTAGAGACTAGCAATTATCTACATAAAATTTATTTTGTATCCTTTTCTTTTTATATCTGAAAATAGAAATAATGTTGATGGTTTTTGTTTGTCAATGAGGAGAAGAACGCTTAGCTAAGATATACTAGCTATCTTTAAATATTTAAGGGCTGTCACAAGGAACAGTTATTTGACTTATACAATTTGACCTCAAAAGGGAAAACTGAGATCAATGGATAGGAAAAACAGGAAACTAGATTTTAGTTTAAAAAATGGCATTTTAGTAGTCAAGCCCATAAAAATGGAATGTAGCTGATTGACAAAGTAGTGAGTTGCCCCATACTTAAAGTTGTCAAATATTGGTTATGTGAACTTTTAATTGTGTTAGATGAATACCCTTTGGGAAAGACATGTATTTTTACCATTTGCTAACATTCCCGCACACCCTGATACATAATGGTTTCTGTACAATTTCTCTAGCTAGTGAGGTAATTGTTTCTGTGAGCATGCCAAGCAGAATGGTGCTCTAGATCATTCCTGAGCTAGTTAATACTAGACCTGGAGCAAGATAGGTTTGTCTTAGTACAGATTATATGTAATGGTTTGGAAAACTCTGACAGAGTAAGCACTCAATACATGTTAACCATTATTACTATTGTGGTTTTTTTGTTGTTGTTGTTACTTTGAGGGAAGACATTGCTTCCCAAAGGTCTCACTCTCTAGTTCCTCAGCTGGGTCTGCTGCTGCCACTGAGGACAAGTCAGTGTCTTTCTAGCCCCCAAACTGACACCTGGACGTAGGAATGAGGTGGAATGATGTAAAACAAGGGAGATTGGTTAAAAGTACACTCTATGGTTTATGTGTGTTTTTATGTCGCATTTATGTTTCTTCTGATAGTGAGATAGGTTAGGAATTATCATCCTATTTTGATATGAGAAAACTGAGAGTCAGAGTGGTTTTGTGGAATTTACAAGGTCACTCATAACCAATAGTGCAAGGTTTTAAAGTCCTTGTACTTAGTTGGTGAGTCCAGGGCTTGTTCTAAAATTTAACAGTCTGTGTAGCAAGAAGACAAACCATATTGTACCATCTTTAGTTGGAGTAAATGCCTTAATTGCTTAATGCAAATACAAAGCAATCCTTGCTGGGTGAAGGTTGTGACACCAATTCCAACATCCCCACACATCCATTCAATTCTGTGACACCAGCTGGTGTCCTACAATTTAGCTCAATTCTGACACTGTCTACCTCAGGGTATAGCATTAGATTCCACAGGTTAAGGGCTCAGCCCTACAACACTGCCCTCCCCCTCCCCCATTCAGACGCCAATTGAAAGTCCAGATTGTCACCTGTGCCTCTGACCAACCAGCTATAGATTGGTTCCAACAACCTCCTCCTTGGGTTTCGTTAATTTGCTAGAGCAACTCACAGAACACAGAGAAACATTTTACTTACTAGGTCACCAGTTTATTGTAAAAGGATATAACTCAGGAAGAACCAGATAGAAGAGATGTCTAAGGCAAAGTATGTGAGAAGGGGCGTGGAGCTTCAGTGCTTTTCCAGCGCACCACTCTGCCCCAGCCTTCATGTGCTCACCAACCCAGAAGCTCTCTGAACCTTGTCCTTTTGGGTTTTTATGGAGACTTCATTACATAGTCATGATACATTAAATCACTGGGCACTGGTGATTAAATCAACTTCCATCCCCTCTCCCCTCTTCAAAGTCAGGGGGATGAAATTGAAATTTCCAGCCCTCTAATCATGTGGTTTGTTCTCCTGGCAACCAGCCGCCATCCTTAGGTGCAGTCCCCAAATAACCTCATTAACATAACAAAAGACACCTTTATTGCACGCACCATTTGGGAAATGCCAAGGTTTTAGGGTTTCCAGAAATGGGGACGAAGACCAACTATATATGTCTTTTTTGTAAATCACAATATCATAGTAGGTAATAATTTCAACTTGAGAACAAGGATAATTTTGTTGATAACTGAATACAGTTTGACTCCTGACTAGTGAGAATAAGACTACAGCTTTTGCTTTTTGTTGTAAATAATGATGCTAAACCTACCTCATGGGAGCCACTACTTTAAAATAATGAGGTTGAGACTTGATGGCTTATACCAATTAAAAAATAGCTTGAATTCTAAATACCACACACTTAAATGATGGTTACTTGTTTTCTATACTAAGGAAGAATCCAAGGATTATTTTAATATCGGGAGAACTATATTTTTATTAATGGACTTGGAAGCTAAATACATTTTTCTCTTCATTTATAAAGAAATGTTACCAAAGTGGCTAATGCTTTAGGCTGCATATTGTCAGTTTTTTTTAGCCTTCTCTCTATTCTCTGTGAAGAGTTTCCAGTAAGTTGATCAGTGTCAAAGGAGAGATCTCATATCTTGAAGCTTTTCTTTTTAGAGGCCATTTAATTAGTTCCTGTCACACCTTCTTTAGACAATTTTTTTTTAACTCTATCAGTTTCATGATCTCAATGCCCTTTCTAACTCTTATCACATACTCACCCAAAGTGAGACACCAGGAGAGGCAACAGTATGGAATGGTTTATGCATAGAGATTTTGGAACTCCTGCTTCACCTCTTTTATTCATTTATTTATTCAACACTTATTTTCTGATCACCTATAATGGGCCAGACGCTGGATGTATAGAGATCAGTAAAAATCCACCATTCCTCTTCTCATGGAACAGATAATCTAAAATGAATAAAGACAAAATTATACAGATAAATATTAACATTTGGAAACATGCTACAAATGAAAACTACAGGATGCTGCTAGAATAGGTCAAGTTCTTACTTTCCCCACCTTAGTCCCATCATTTATACAAGGAAGACATTGATACTTACCTCATTGCAGAGACAGTTAAATGACACAAAGTAGATGAATGCTTAGTACAGTGTCACAAATGTGCATTATCTTTAATCAATACTATTGTTATTCATAAATTTAAAAAGCAGTTTCTCTTCTTCACCAAAAAGCTGGTGATTCTCTTTTTAGGTAAATGTTAAATTTATCAATAAGTATTCATTGGTAATCATTTGATTAATTAATAATCATGGTTCATTGCAGTCTTTCAAACTGACATTCATTAGCCATATTTCTTTCTTACGTGTCTCTTCCATTATCTCAAAGTTTTGCTTTCCCTCCAACACCCTCATTTCATAAAAATAGCAGTCAATAAATTAAGCTTTTTGAAAGTTCCTTTTGTGATTTCTGAAATAATGGACTTTATACACTAATACTTTTATTATTTCAAGCACAATTGTTTTTATGGGAAATGCTCCCTGTAGTATATGTGTACTAATGAGTTTTCAAGTGTATTTTCCACTTTTCCTGACAACCTACCAGCATGGTGTTTAGAGAGCAAAGAGGAAGCTTCAGATCTGCTGGGATCAATGGTTCTCATTCTTATGATGCAGTGAAATATAGTGCAGTTCCTTTCAATTGTTTCTATTTCATTTTGGTTGTGTAAGTATTATTTATTTTATTTTATGAGTAGTTTTTGTCTTGATAGTCAACTTTTAAAGTAAAAATTTGTTTCATACGTAATCGGAGTCAGCTAAGAAAGCCCTGATTTTTCTATTCATTCAGTGAAGCCTAGTGGATAAGATCTGCTCCTGGGTTAGGCAAGATTCTCCACTGACTTGGAGGTAAGCATGTAATATACCCTCTCCGAGTGTCAGTTTCCTCATCCCTCACAGGGAATGGAGATGGGAATAGCAACTACCTTGCAGCATTGTCATGAAAAATGTGTCAGTTAATACGTGGAGAATACTTGCCCAGGGCCTGGTACATGGTAAGCACTCAGTGCACATTTGCTATTACTGTTGTATATTCCAGAAATATTTATGAAGCACCTATATTTGCCAAGTCCTGTGCTAAGTGTAAGGATTCAGTATGTTAAACTTTTTTTTTCAATGTCTATTTCTACTCTTGAGCCACTGGCCTTCTCCAGCCTGGTTTGTTTTCTTCTTAAAAATGAAATAAAATGAAACCCAGTCAATCACAGGAAATGGTCAGGCTTGCTTGGAGAAAGTAATGCATCTTGCTCTTCTACAAAAGTTCAAACCGTTCAATACATTATTTCATCTTTCCTTGAAATTTCTACCTCTCTCCCTAATCACTATCGCACTTTCTTCCCTTTTTTTAAATTTTATTTTGTTCTTTCCAACTTGTTATCCCTGCAGTGAAGGGTACTGGAAAGAAATTGACCTTTGAAGGCTGACAGCCCTACGATTGAATCTAGGATCTGCCTTTCACTAGTTGTATGACCTGGAACGAGGCACAGTCTCTGAGCCTAAGCCTTGTTCTTTCTATATTGAGCAGGTTGGCTAATTGGTTATTTTGAGGATCAGTAATAATGGTAGGTGCTCAATAAATAGTGTTTATTGTTAATTCAGGTAATTTACTGTCTAAATTATATGAATTGTCAATCATATTCTGCCTTGCCATTTTATTAAATCTCTTTGTGTGTGTATATTGATTTGGATTTTAAATTTCTGTTATGGCAGGTAAGTTCTTCAAGACTAGAATGATTTGGGGCAAATGCATGGTATAATTCAGGCTGATGTGAGTCACCCTCTATGAATTAAACAAAACTTAAAAACGATTACATCTTTCAAAACTCATTTTATTTTTTAAAGGAAAACAAGCAGTTTAGTCCTAACATCTAAACACTGTAGGAGGAGAAGTATACTCATTTAACTTTTTTCTCACTGAAGTCTAAATGATAAGGGGGGAAAGAAAATAAAAAATGAGAGGAAGATTTATCCTCCAACTGCCCACTAGCCATGGGCTAGGCAGATTGCTCAGTGGTAAATCCTTGTTTAATTGTTTGTATAAATCATATGTCAGTATCTTTCATTATAAGTCTAATGACTGGCCAGCTATCTGCCAGGCGTCATGGATACTCTGGTGATATGAGGATGATTGAGACATATTTTGTGTTTGTAAATGGACAAATGGAGGAAAAGAATAGAAATTTTACACCACAAAAATCATCTTACAATGAAATATTTGAGGAGCTCTTCAGTGCCATGATAGCACAATGTCTGTCTCTCTCAAGTTCATAAAGTCAAATCATCCACTCATTCATTTCTTCCTCATTTCTTCCCTGCTTGGAATGCAGAAGAAATGGGTAAAATAAAAGCATTTTTGTAATGGGCTTTGTTCAGTGTTTTAGCCATGAACATTTATCTTTTATACATAAATTAATATTAGAATCACATTAAAATAGTACATAGTAATTTTAAAAGCTGATGTTAAAATGGTTTCCTTAATATAATTTATTTTATAGAAGGCCAGGTGTATATTCCTGGCATTGTACCAAGTAACTAGTTCCTATGATTATGACTATTCTCACCCTGAGTAGCTACCAATTATTGAGTACTTATTATATGTCAGGTCCTGGCATAACCGTTTCATATATATTGCCTTATTTAAGCATCTCTTCTACCCTATAAAGTAGATGTCATTGTCCTTATTTTACCTGTGAAGATACTGAGGCACAGAATGCCTAAGTAATTTTCCAAAGTCACAAAGCTAGAAAATAGTTGAGTTGGCATTTGAACCCAGACTTTTACACTTCACATTTATCAAATTCTAAAATCCTTGGCCCTGAATGCTGCTATACAGCCTTTAATGAATGTGCTTATAAATTGTTCACAGTGTTTGAGTTGTTTGTAAACTCAGTTTTTAAAGATGATACATGTGCATTATAATTGACTTTTGGTTGTTCTGAGGGAAGTTTTTCTCCAAAGGGGAATGTATTTAAAGGGGAAAAGAAAATACCACAAGCATGTACATGAGTCTGATTTCACAGATGAGTTCTCTCTTCCTAGTCAGAATTAGGGCAGTTACAGATATTTATTTAAGGGCCTGATTTAAGACAATTCCTAGTGTTGTAAGTAATCATCAAAGTTACTCTGACTTCTCTGAAATTACAAAGAAGGAAAGACAATGAGGATCTTTGAAGCTAAGAATACTGTGAACTGGGGAGGTATGCACATATTAATTTTAATGTATTTGAGCTTCTTCTCATCCTTCCCCAAACACCACCCTCATCATGCTTGAGTGACTATCTCAATGTGAAATGGAGACTTCTCCGTTATCTCAGGGGCATTATATTTTTATACCAGATGCCCTGTTTGCATTCTTTCTATCATGTATCCATGGTTTATTTACAAGGTAGATACATGGATTTGTGTTGGAAATGTTTTCCTTTGAAAATGCATCTCCGTAGAGAAATATTTTCATCCAGCAAATGGAAAATCATTATTTTAATATTTATATAAAAATTCCAGGCAACAGAAATTTTCAAACTTCTATTTTTGTGCTGTTCGTGGTGCATAATATATTCAGCAATGATTAAATTATATTCATTTTTCTGTGGGGATGGAGTGGAAGGGGCAATGATATGGTACTGTTACCATTTGAAGTCTAAATTTTATAAATTTCCATTACTGAACCAGTACATTTAGGTAATAAAATCACCAGCTTATACAATCCTGAATCTTATTATACTCCAGTTCCCATCATATTAAACTACTTATCCCACTTCAAAAGTATAAAGGAGGCAAAATACATGGTATTCACTTTCTGGTCATGGGGTCATGAACATAGAGTGACCAAGGCTAGTTGCCACATGGGTAGTAGAGCTCCCAAGTTTGGGTGTCATCCTGTTCAGTGCTTCTCAGACATTTTTGATTATCACCTAGTAAGAAAATATGTTTCACTATAATCCAGCATATGTATGCACATACAGACATAGACAGACAGACATACACACACATGTACACACTAACTGTAATAAAAGTTTTCAGAAATAACCTTTATCCTTACTTTGCTCTGATAGTGTCTGATCTATTCCATTCCATTCCATTCTAATTCTATTCTAACTCCATTCCGTTCTGTTCTGTTGTTTCTTCTTTTATTTTTCAGTCTCATCCTGACTCATCATTAAATTGATTTCATGACCCATTAGTGGATCAGGAACTAAAATTTGAAAAACACTATGTGTAAATAGTAGGTAATTCTAAGAGGTGAGTAAAGAAGAGAATGACATGATCACAAAAGTCTGGCCAAGTGTGTCAGATGGACAGACTGGGAGCCAGTTCTCCAATAGAGATGATACGGGTCTGAGCCAACCAATACAAGTAATAATGAGTCCACATTTATTGAACAATTTCTTGTTGAATGTCCTATGAAAAGCTTAGCTTTAAGTGCATTCTATCATTTCTACCATTTAAGCCCTTAAACAGCTACTTATATATGTAATAAGTATTATTTATTATCCCCATTTTGCAGATGTAAGAGCTGAGACTTTGAAAATATTTGTTCTCAAGTTCATATAGTTTGTATTTGGCAAAACCAGAATTTGAACACAGATTTATATGACTTAGGCCCAAGCTCTCATACATTCCGTTCCTATCTCCTTTCTTCTCAAAAATATTTTGTAGTTTACTGTGCAAAGTTCAGTACGTTTTGTTATGGATCAATAACGTGCATCCAAAGAAATGTCTGCAGTCTCTTCCAGATTTCTCAGGAGAGCGGGGGGCATGGAATTTTTCTAACAAGAAAGATATTTCGAATTTAGAATTGTGAATTAGTCAAGTTGTCAATTCCCTTGAAAATCACAAAATAAACCTCCTGCAGGTCTATTATTATGCCGTTCTTTTACCAAGGTGCTTGCTTTTATTTGTTTAGAAATATAATGATGTTTCACTTAAACATTTCAGAAACAGATATTTTCTCTGCAGGTCTATACTTAATGTCATCATGCAGGGTGACAGAGTAAAATGCAGAAAATAAAATGAATTGAACATGAACTAGGGTTTCTAAATTGAGCTCTGGTTGAGTGTCAGTTCTGATGGATAAGCTCTCAGCACACTCACTGAACTTGGTCATTTGCACTTGGAAGGGGTGACATGTCCTTACAAAAGCACAAATGTTATGAGCTTTCCTTTTCTCTCTCCTTCTTCACTGTGATACTCAGGAAAGGAAATCCAATTTCTGTGCCCCTCCTAACAGTGTATTAAGTACTTGCTGGCACTGTGGCTGAGTTGATTTTCTAGAGGAAAGGAAAGGCACGTTGGGAGTTCACCATCCTTTATAGAATAATTTTCTTTAAATATGTACTTGGCAATTGCAAGACGATGAGTTTGGGGGAATGCTGAGAATGATCACTTTTAAACATTTGTTTATACTTTGCATAAGGCATTTTATGTAATTACCTAGAGGAAAGTGTCTATTCCATGCCACCCTAGCAAAGTGTCTATTCCATGCCACCCTAAATTTCATTTTTATTCAGTAATATTTATTTGTTTATCTTTTAAAAAATGATCTCTAGCTAATATTAAACATTCCCATCAAGGCATAATTCTTCATTTCATAGGGAACTACTTTATTCAATAAAGGCTGGTTTTAGAACAAGACATTTAGATTTAAATGTAGTCTTTGGTGCCTGTTAACGGTATAACCTTGGATGTGGTGTTTAAATTTTCTGAGCTGAAGTGTCTTTATGTGAAACATAGGGCAATAATACTTAAAGGAAGTACTTGTGGATGTGAAGTGAGATAAATAAGGCCAAAAAGAGTTCCTGGCTCAAGGTCAAGGCTCAGTAAAGATTCATTCCCTTTTCTTTCTAAACATTGTGAACTCATGTATTGAGAACTCCTGTAGTTTTAAAGTTACCTAGATAAAATTCAGTGGTAAAAAGATATTGACAGTCTACCACACCAATAAAAATATTTTATTACAGCATAGATTTGGGCACTTGTTATTATAATTGGAAGTGTTATATTTAGTAGAAGTTGGGGTCAGTTGATAGTTCTTATTGTAAAACATAATGGTTCTCAACTTATCTAAGTATTTCTGTATCAAAAGCTGGGTTTTATTGGATTGGGTCCAAGTTAACTAAAAAAAATATATTTTTCAAAAGTAATTTTCACTGTGCTATACATTCTTGCTCTGCTACATGAGTCAGGATAGATGGAAACATTTAGTTAAATTATATTTTTATCTCTAGGCTGAAAGGCAGTTTATGGAGAATAATAACTAGAATGTCATTTTATTCAACATGCATTGAATCATCCATTGACTTTGAGAATATAGAAAGTATCAATAGAGTTTGCCCTCAATATAGTTCAAAGGTTTTCAGCAATGAAAAGCAGGGCGGTTGAGTGTGGTTGATTCTGTTAGGTTACTGCATCCAGAATTCTGAATGTGGAATTATGATAAAAAATAATCCATGGGAGGATAAACAAATATATAAATGAATTTATGTAATTCAATTAAAACAGAAATTAATAGGGATGAAGTCCCCATTCTTCAGGGATGAGGTCAAGTTAACATGTCAACTTTTCTCCAAAGTAGTTTTCTTTCTTTTGGACACATCCACAGACTCATCTTGTACTTGTGTTATGTTCAGACCGCACTGTGGCACAGTATGTTTTTCTGGATTCTCAAAAACTATAGGACACCGTGTTCTGGCTGAATGCCGATGTGACCATGGCTTATGATGTGCCTAGGGAAGCTGTCATAAGTAGCAAAGCAGAGCACTGGATTTTCATGCTTCTTGGGTTTCCACCATATAAAAGACATTTTATATGAAACAGCCTTAAATCAGTTGATCCCTTAGAATCTCTGATATAGAACTGTTTAAGTTGGAGAAGGAAGAAACAGTACAAAAATGTAGACTTCTATGAGTAGAAACAAATGTTAAGTAGTAGCATTTATTTATTGACTCAGTAAGTCATTCTACATAGCACCTGCAATATGCAAAGCATAATAGTAATATTCTCAGTAATATTCTCAAGTCAGTGTGCAAGGTAAACATACTTTAAGAAGGTGCAACATTACAGACAGAGGGACTGCCTCTGAGTTAGTCCAGTGTGGGTTGTATCACCCCCATGCTGGAAAAGGTCACCATTTCTTTGGTTGAATACAAGGTGAAGTCAGTGGCTTGTACTGGGGTGCCAAGAGGTAGGGGAAAATACACATGAGTAAAGACTAGAATCATGCTCAGAACTGTAAGATGCTCACATTAAGGTCCCAAAAGTTGAGCTGGGAAAGCAGCAGAGTCTCTCTTTTTTCCACTTACCCTTGGTTATTCACCTAACGAGTAGAATGGTGTGTTGAAGAATCTGCCATATATAAATCCTTTCATTTTGCTCTCTTACTTTCTGTCTCTTCCTCTTTTCTTTTTCTTTCTTTCCTCTTTGAGTCTCTCGCTCATATATATTACATATATATATATATATATATGTAATTCAATTAGAACAAATTAATAGGCTGCATAGCAAGCAATTTACAAATAAGATATAAATAAATAAGATTAAATCAATAGTTAACATGCACAAAGGAAACTGAATGGGAGCAAGGCATGCAAATGATATATATAAAATTGTATGACCCCAGATCATTAAGGGTCTTGAAATATACACATGCTTTATGAATTGACATTTGAGAGAGATTACTGTGGCTCTCCTTCTTAGAGTCAAGGGTTTTCCAGACATGGCCCACTGTTTGGACTGAAGTCACAGGGTAGGGTACAGCAAAGTACATTCAAGGAACAAGTAAACACCTTTCACCTAAAGGGGTTTTGTTAGTGTTTAATGCAGGTTATGACTAGAAGCATAAGTTGGCATTAGTTATGGTGTAGAATTTATAAAACTAAAGAAAATATAGGCAAAACTGCAGTAGGTATGTAGCTGATTAATTTTTTAATGAAATTAACCATAAAACTAATATTTTAGAGAAAAAAACATGTTCAATAAATAATAAATTCTATTGCTATTATCAAAATCATTAAATGATAATGGAGTAATTGTAAAGTAAAAATAAAATACTACAGTATTTTAATTAACCTAATTAAATTTTCAGTGGTTAAAACCTAGTGTTTCAGGTGAGTATAAGCTCTGAAGAAATTAGCATATTCTTAAGATAATTATAATCATAGCACTTCAACTGTTATTAATTCAAGGGTTAGAGAAAATGTATTATTGAAGAAAGTAATAATTTGATAAAATGAATAATCAAAATTAAACTTTGAAGTCTTCTAAAATTTTTTTTCATTTTGGTAAATTACTAATCAGAGATTTATAATTCATCTCTGAGATATATTTCCAGAAACAACTTTGAGCAGCATTTCAAATAATTCTGAGTGCATTAAGCAATTTTAGGACTTTGCTTTTTAGTCAGTGTGCAAGCCAGGTATAATGTTTCCACTTTGGTATTCAAAACTTTCCAAGGATTTTGTATTATTTTCAGTCAGAGGACATCCATAATCTAACACATTAGGCCAGTTCCTGTGAGAGATAAAATCAAAAAATTCAGTGGTTTAACCAAGTAGCAGTTTATTTTCTTGCTTATCTATAGACCAAAAGTTTACCCAGTTAAATAGCTCTCCTACAAGTGATGGCTCAGGAATTGCAGCTCCTTCTGTCTGTGGCTCCACCATCTTCAGAAAGTGATTGTTCAGGACCTTCTACAGGTCACCTGCATTGGAAGATCTCAGGCAGGAGATTTTTTTTTTTTTTAACATCTTTATTGGAGTATAATTGCTTTACAATGGTGTGTTAGTTTCTGCTTTACAAAAAATTGAATCAGTTATATATATACATATGTTCCCATATCTCTTCCCTCTTGCATCTCCCTCCCTCCGACCCTCCCTATCCCATCCCTCTAGGCGGTCACAAAGCACCGAGCTGATCTCCCTGTGCTATGCGGCTGCTTCCCACTAGCTATCTACCTTACGTTTGGTAGTGTATATATGTCCATGCCTCTCTCTCGCTTTGTCACAGCTTACCCTTCTCCCTCCCCATATACTCAACTCCATTCTCTAGTAGGTCTGTGTCTTTATTCCTGTCTTACCCCTAGGTTCTTCATGACATTTTTTTTTCTTAAATTCCATATATATGTGTTAGCATATGGTATTTGTCTTTTTCTTTCTGACTTACTTCACTCTGTATGACAGACTCTAGGTCTATCCACCTCATTACAAATAGCTCAATTTCATTTCTTTTTATGGCTGAGTAATATTCCATTGTATATATGTGCCATGTCTTCTTTATCCATTCATCCGATGATGGACACTTAGGTTGTTTCCATCTCCAGCCTATTGTAAATAGAGCTGCAATGAACATTTTGGTACATGACTCTTTTTGCATTATGGTTTTCTCAGGGTATATGCCCAGTAGTGGGATTGCTGGGTCATATGGTAGTTCTCTTTGTAGTTTTTAAAGGAACCTCCATACTGTTCTCCACAGTGGCTGTATCAATTTACATTCCCACCAACAGTGCGAGAGGGTTTCCTTTTCTCCACACCTTCTCCAGCATTTATTGTTTCTAGATTTTTTGATGATGGCCATTCTGACTGGTGTGAGATGATATCTCATTGCAGTTTTGATTTGCATTTCTCTAATGATTAGTGATGTTGAGCATTCTTTCATGTGTTTGTTGGCAGTCTGTATATCTTCTTTGGAGAAATGTCTATTTGGGTTTTCTGCCCATTTTTGGATTGGGTTGTTTGTTTTTTTGTTATTAAGCTGCATGAGCTGCTTATAAATTTTGGAGATTAATCCTTTGTCAGTTGCTTCATTTGCAAATATTTTCTCCCATTCTGAGGGTTGTCTTTTGGTCTTGTTTATGGTTTCCTTTGCTGTGCAAATGCTTTGAAGTTTCATTAGGTCCCATTTGTTTATTTTTGTTTTTATTTCCATTTCTCTAGGAGGTGGGTCAAAAAGGATCTTGCTGTGATTTATGTCATAGAGTGTCCTGCCTATGTTTTCCTCTAAGAGTTTCATAGTTTCCGGCCTTACATTTAGGTCTTTAATCCATTTTGAGCTCATTTTTGTGTATGGTGTTAGGGAGTGATCTAATCTCATAATTTACATGTACCTGTCCAGTTTTCCCAGCACCACTTACTGAAGAGGCTGTCCTTTCTTCACTGTACGTTCCTGCCTCCTTTATCAAAGATAAGCTGACCATATGTGCGTGGGTTTATCTCTGGGCTTTCTATCCTGTTCCATTGATCTATCTTTCTGTTTTTGTGCCAGTACCATACTGTCTTGATTACTGCACCTTTGTAGTATACTCTGAAGTCCAGGAGCCTGATTCCTCCAGCTCCATTTTTCGTTCTCAAGATTGCTTTTGCTATTCGGGGTCTTTTGTGCTTCCATACAAATTGTGAAATTTTTTGTTCTAGTTCTGTGAAAAATACCAGTGGTAGTTTAATAGGGATTGTATTGAATCTATAGATTGCTTTGGGTAGTAGAGTCATTTTCACAATGTTGATTCTTCCAACCCAAGAACATGGTATATCTCTCCATCTATTTGTATCATCTTTAATTTCTTTCATCAGGGTCTTATAATTTTCTGCATACAGGTCTTTTTTCTCCTTAGGTAGGTTTATTCCTAGATATTTTACTCTTCTTGTTGCAGTGGTAAATGGGAGTGTTTTCTTGATTTCACTTTCAGATTTTTCATCATTAGTGTATAGGAATGCCAGAGATTTCTGTGCATTTATTTTGTATCCTCCTACTTTACCAAATTCATTCATTAGCTCTAGTAGTTTTCTGGTAGCATCTTTAGGATTCTCTATGTATAGTATCATGTCATCTGCAAACAGTGACAGCTTTACTTCTTCTTTTCCGATTTGGATTCCTTTTATTTCCTTTTCTTCTCTGATTGCTGTGGCTAAAACTTCCAAAACTATGCAGAATAAGAGTGGTAAGAGTGGGCAACCTTGTCTTGTTCCTGATCATAGTGGAAATGCTTTCAGTTTTTCACCATTGACGACGATGTTGGCTGTGGGTCTGCCATATATGGCCTTTATTATGTTGAGGAAAGTTCCCTCTATGCCTACTTTCTGCAGGGTTTTTATCATAAATGGGTGTTGAATTTTGTCAAAAGCTTTCTCTGCATCATATGATTTTTCTCCTTCAATTTGTTAATATGGTATATCACATTGATTGATTTGCGTATATTGAAGAATCCTTGCATTCCTGGAATAAACCCCACTTGATCATGGTGTATGATCCTTTTAATGTGCTGTTGGATTCTGTTTGCTAGTATTTTGTTGAGGATTTTTGCACCTATGTTCATCAGTGATATTGGCCTGTAGTTTTCTTTCTTTGTGACATCCTTGTCTCATTTTGGTATCAGGGTGATGGTGGCCTCGTAGAAGGAATTTGGGAGTGTTCCTCCCTCTGCTATATTTTGGAAGAGTTTGAGAAGGATAGGTATTAGCTCTTCTCTAAATGTTTGATAGAATACGCCTGTGAAGCCATCTGGTCCTGGGCTTTTGTTTGTCAGAAGATTTTTAATCACAGTTTCAATTTCAGTGCTTGTGATTGATCTGTTCATATTTTCTATTTCTTCCTGATTCAGTCTTGGCAGGTTGTGCCTTTCTAAGAATTTGTCCATTTCTTCCAGGTTGTCCATTTTATTGGCATAGAGTTGCTTGTAGTAATCTCTCATGATCCTTTGTATTTCTGCAGTGTCAGTTGTTACTTCTCCTTTTTCATTTCTAATTCTATTGATTTGAGTCTTCTCCCTTTTTTTCTTGATGAGTCTGGCTAATGGTTTATCAATTTTGTTTATCTTCTCAAAGAACCAGCTTTTAGTTTTATTGATCTTTGCTATCGTTTCCTTCATTTATTTTTCATTTATTTCTGATCTGATCTTTATGATTTCTTTCCTTCTGCTAACTTTGGGGTTTTTTTTATTCTTCTTTCTCTAATTGCTTCAGGTGCAAGGTTAGGTTGTTTATTCGAGATGTTTCCTGTTTCTTAAGGTAGGATTGTACTGCTATAAACTTCCCTCTTAGAACTGCTTTTGCTGCATCCTATAGATTTTGGATTGTCTTGTCTCCATTGTCATTTGTTTCTAGGTATTTTTAAATTTCCTCTTTGATTTCTTCAGTGATCACTTCGTTATTAAGTAGTGTATTGTTTAGCCTCCATGTGTTTGTATTTTTTACAGATTTTTTCCTGTAATTGATATCTAGTCTCATAGCGTTGTGGTCAGAAAAGATACTTGATACAATTTCAATTTTCTTAAATTTACCAAGGCTTGATTTGTGACCCAAGATATGATCTATCCTGGAGAATGTTCCTTGAGCACTAGAGAAAAATGTGTATTCTGTTGTTTTTGGATGGAATGTCCTATAAATATCAATTAAGTCCATCTTGTTTAATGTATCATTTAAAGCTTGTGTTTCCTTATTTATTTTCACTTTGGATGATCTGTCCATTGGTGAAAGTGGGGTGTTAAAGTCCCCTACCATGAATATGTTACTGTCGATTTCTCCTTTTATGGCTGTTAGTATTTGCCTTATGTATTCAGGTGTTCCTATGTTGGGTGCATAAATATTTACAATTGTTATATTTTCTTCCTGGATTGATCCCTTGATCATTATGTAGTGTCCTTGTCTCTTCTAATAGTCTTTATTTGAAAGTCTATTTTGTCTGATATGAGAATTGCTATTCCAGCTTTCTTTTGGTTTCCATTTGCATGAAATATCTTTTTCCATCCCCTTACTTTCAGTATGTATGTGTCTCTAGGTCTGAAGTGGGTCTCTTGTACACAGCAAATTTATGGGTCTTGTTTTTGTATCCATTCAGCCAATCTGTGTCTTTCGATGGGAGCATTTAGTCCATTTACATTTAAGGTAATTATCGGTATGTGTGTTCCTATTCCCATTTTCTTAATCCTTTTGGGTTCGTTATTGTAGGTCTTTTCCTTCTCTTGTGTTTCTTGCCTAGAGAAGTTCCTTTAGCAGTTGTTGTAGAGCTGGTTTGGTGGTGCTGAACTCTCTCAGCTTTTGCTTGTCTGTAAAGGTTTTAACTTCTCCATCAAATCTGAATGAGATCCTTGCTGGGAAGAGTAATCTTGGTTGCAGGTTTTTCTCCTTCATCACTTTAAATATGTCCTGTCAGTCCCTTCTGGCTTGCCGAGTTTCTGCTGAAAGATCAGCTGTTAACCTTATGGGGATTCCATTGTGTGTTATTTGTTGTTTTTCCCTTGCTGCTTTTAATATGTTTTCTTTGTATTTAATTTTGACACTTTGATTAATATGTGTCTTGGCGTATTTCACCTTGGATTTATACTGTATGGGACTCTCTGTGCTTCCTGGACTTGATTATTTCCTTTCCCATATTAGGGAAGTTTTTAACTATGATCTCTTCAAATAATTTCTCAGTCCCTTTCTTTTTCTCTTCTTCTTCTGGGACCCCTATAATTCAAATGTTTGTGCATTTAATGTTGTCCCAGAGGCCTCTGAGACTGTCCTCAGTTCTTTTCATTCTTTATTCTTTATTCTGCTCTGCAGTAGTTTTTTCCACTATTTTATCTTCCAGGTCACTTATCCGTTCTTCTGCCTCAGTTATTCTGCTATTGATCCCATCTAGAGTATTTTTAATGTCATTTATTGTGTTGTTCATTGTGTTCACATGTGTTCATGTGTTGTTCATATGTGTTGCTGTTTGTTTCATCTTTAGTCCTTCTAGGTCCTTGTTAAATGTTTCTTGCATTTTGTCTATTCTATTTCCAAGATTTTGGATCATCTTTACTATCATTATTCTGAATTGTTTTTCAGGTAGACTGCCTATTTCCTCTTCATTTGTTAGGTCTGGTGGGTTTTTTCTTGCTCCTTTATCTGATGTGTGTTTTTCCGTCTTCTCATTTTGCTTATCTTACTGTGTTTGGGGTGTCCTTTTTGTAGGCTGCAGGTTTGTAGTTCCCGTTGTTTTCAGTGTCTGTCCCCAGTGGCTAAGGTTGGTTCAGTGGGTTGTGTAGACTTCCTGGTGGAGGGGACTAGTGCCTTTGTTCTGGTGGATGAGGCTGGATCTTGTCTTTCTGGTGGGCAGGTCCACGTCTGGTGGTGTGTTTTGGGGTGTCTGTGGACTTATTATGATTTTAGGCAGCCTCTCTGCTAATGGGTGGGGTTGTGTTCCTGTCTTGCTCGTTGTTTGGCATAGGATGTCCAGCACTACAGCTTGCTTGTCGTTGAGTGAAGCTGGGTGCTGGTGTTGAGATGGAGATCTCTGGGAGATTTTCGCTGTTTGATATTATGTGGAGCTGGGAGGTCTCTTGTGGACCAGTGTCCTGAAGTTGGCTCTCCCACCTCAGAGGCACAGCACTGACTCCTGGCTGCAGCACCAAGAGCCTTTCATCCACACAGCTCAGAATGAAAGGGAGAAAAAGTAGAAAGATAGAATTAGTAGAAGTAGAAAGAAATAAAGAAAGAAGGGAGGGAGGGAGGGAAGAAGGAAGGAAGGAGGGAAGGAAGGAAAAAAAGAAAGAAAGAAGATAAAGTAAGATAAAATAAAGTAAGATAAAATATAATAAAATTATTCAAATAAAAAAATAATTATTAAGAGAAAACAAAAAAGAAAAAAAAAAACGCACGGATAGAACCCTCGGACAAATGGTGAAAGCAAAGCTATACAGACAAAATGTCACACAGAAGCATACACATATACACTCACAAAAAGAGGAAAAGGGGAAAAAAATCATAAATCTTGCTTTCAAAGTCCACCTTCTTAATTTGGGATGATTCGTTGTCTATTCATGTATTCCACAGATGCAGGGTGCATCAAGTTGCTTGTGGAGCTTTAATCCGCTGCTTCTGAGGCTGCTGGGAGAGATTTCCCTTTCTCTTCTTTGTTCTCATAGCTCCCAGGGGCTCAGCTTTGGATTTGGCCCCGCCTGTGCGTGTAAGTCACCGGAGGGCGTCTGTTCTTCGCTCAGACAGGACGGGGTTAAAGGAGCCGCTGATTCGGGGGCTCTGGCTCACTCAGGCCGGGGGAGGGAGGGGCACGGCGTGTGCGGCGGGCCTGCGGCGGCACAGGCCGTCATGACGTTGCAGCAGCCTGAGGCGCGCCGTGCGTTCTCCCGTGCATTCTCCTGGCAGTGGCGAGCTGCACAGGCTCCCGGAAAGGAGGTGTGGAGAGTGACCTGTGCTCGCACACAGGCTTCTTGGTGGTAGCAGCAGCAGCCTTAGTGTCTCATTCCTGTTTCTGGGGTCCGCGCTGATAGCTCCTGCTCGCGCCCGTCTCTGGAGCTCCTTTAAGCAGCGCTCTCAATCCCCTCTCCTCGCGCACCAGGAAACAAAGAGGTAAGAAAAAGTCTCTTGCCTCTTAGGCAGCTCCAGACTTTTCCCTGGACTCCCTCCCGGCCAGCCGTGGCGCACTAACCCCCTTCAGGCTGTGTTCACGCCGCCATCCCCAGTCCTCTCCCTGCGCTCCGACCGAAGCCCGAGCCTGAGCTCCCAGCCCCACCCGCCCCGGCGGGTGAGCCGACAAGCCTCTCGGGCTGGTGAGTGCCGGTCGGCCCTGATCCTCTGTGCGGGAATCTCTCCGCTTTGCCCCCCACACCCCTGTTGCTGTGCTCTCCTCTGCGGCTCTGAAGCTTTCCCCCTCCGCCACACGCAGTCTCTGCCCGCAAAGGGGCTTCTAGTGTGTGGAAACTTTTCCTCCTTCACAGCTCCCTCCCACTGGTGCAGGTCCCGTCCCTATCCTTTTGTCTCTGTTTATTCTTTTTCCCTACCCAGGTATGTGGGGGGTTTCTTGCCTTTTGGGAGGTCTGAGGTCTTCTGCCGTCGTTCAGTAGGTGTTCTGTAGGAGTTGTTCCACGTGTAGATTTGTTTCTGGTGTGTCTGTGGGGAGGAAGGTGATCTCCGCTTCTTAGTCTTCCGCCATCTTCCCGGAAGCCCCAGGCAGGAGATTTTTATGATCCTTTTTGAAAGTGGCTTATGTCACCTCCGTGCACATTCCCTTGGTCAGAATTCAGTAACGTGGCCACTTCTAGAAGTCTGGTGTACGCTAGACTCCATGCACAGAAGGAAGAAAAGGGTGGCATGGTGAAGATATTGCCAGTGCCAGCTGCTCATTCTGAGGAAGGAAAGGAGCTCAAGTACATGAAACCTACATGTGCCAAGTGTGTGTGGGGGGGTGCTGATAAGCATGTCCACTCACTTTACCTCATTTAATCTTCACCACAAACTTACAAAGTAGGCAACAGCCCAAGAAACTTCTTTGTGGCACTTATTTCAACGTTTAAAAACAAGACTGTAGCTTGAGGTCTATCAGATCATTTCATCTTGAGGTCTAGAAGCAGCATGGGCTCTGCAGCCCAACAGCCTTGATTTGCAGCCCAACTCCGCAGTTTGCTACTTATGTGACATTGGGTATATTAATTAACCTATTTGAGTTTTAATATTTTCATTGACAGACTTAGAATATTTATATTCATTTTCCATTTTTCCTGGCACAGACTAAGTCCTCTATAAATAGAAGCTAGCATTTATTTTTTAAAAAATTACATAATTTGTGATATCTTTTGTATTATCAAAGCTATAGGTAATCATTCTATGATTAATGAAATAAATAAGACTTGCTATAAACTATGACGTGAAGATTGTAATGTAAAATGTGCTTTAAGTATTTGACAGTGAGCATGAGTACAGGACAGTGAGTCTAGAGACTGTTTAAATGTAGTCCCTTTTGGAAATGACAAATTGTGTGCATAATAGAAAAGTTAACTTATGGCTGAATAACTGCTAAGAAGTAAGCTGTAGGGGAAAAAAGGAAAGGAAAAAGAAAGCAAGGTGTTGGTCATTATTCTCTTTCAATAGTCCAGTTGTTTTCTGGGTATAAGAAACTACAGAGATATATTTTCCTTCTTAAGCTCTTGAAAATCTGACCTCTAATGTAGAAAGCATTGACTTTAATTCAAGACAGAATAAGTGATTTTGCCCTAAATTTCCTATCTGAAGACTTCCAAATCATATTGGACTCTTAATTCAATAAGTATTGGATTTCTAACCTCTCATCTACTTGTTCATGTGACTCCTAATTCAAGCCCCATGGCTGTCTAACCATCACCTCCATGACTTACCTCCCTGCAGTCAGCTTGAGGGCAATACAAGCTCTACCACTGGTGCCAGACTAAGTGTAAAACATTTACTGATTATGAAGTGTTGATGAAAGTCTTATGTACAAAGGATAGGTGAAATTATTCTAGAAGATACGTAGACAGACTTTTTTAATTGTCATATTTAATGCCACACGTTATATCATTCCATTAGTTCATGAATAGTGTTACTTAAAGCAAAGGTATGTACAGAGTAAATTGATAAAAAAATAGATTTAAAGAAAGTTGTTAGGTTAATAATAGTAGAGATAATTCACAGAATTCTCAGAAATGACAAACATTTAAGGCAGAAATACTAAAAATGTTGAAGTAAGGCAAACACAGGAAGAAGAGAATGGATAGACTGGGCGTAAGGTTTCCTTCTGCTTTAAAGACACTTCTTTCTGATTCCACCCTGAAATCTAGTCTTATCTTCTGTTAGTCTCCATTTATTTTATTCAGTTCCTCAAGTATATATTTTGCCTTAGACTCCTGGTTTGAGTGTTTACCTTCAATAATTAAAGATAACCACTCTCCTTCAAATCTTGTTGCTTCTTTAATTTTTCAACTCCTGCTAGGATTACAGAATTTTATTTTATTTATAGCCCCATTTAAATTAAATTCTACCAAGTGTATAAGGATTCTGTTCCCTCAAAAGAGGAAGACAACCTTCTCTCAAATGCCCATGAAACACTGACAAGACTGATCATTTTGAGACTTACCAAAAAACCTCAGTAGATTATTTAAGAACGTAAATAATGTAGATACCATTCTCTGGTCTGCATGTAATAAAGCTGGAAATTAAAAACAAAACTGGAAAGCAGAAAGCCAGTATAACCTAGAGATTTCAAAATCCTTTCTTAAAGACACATTGATCAAAATGGAAATGAAAACAAAATTGTAAAGTTCTAGCAAATCATAATTTTAAAGGTACCAGATGAACATTTTCATCAAATCTAAGACAACATAAGTTGTGGTATGCATAGTTATTTTATGTTCGTTAAGAAGAAAGTTTCTGCCAATAAACTATGACAATTCTTTTTTTATGCCTTAGAATTTCTTCCACTCTGCCGCCAACTACATTACTTAAGAGAGTGGTCCACAATTATCTGTAGAATTTTCTTCCAAGCCGTTGACATGTTTTAAAGTGCTGCTTTCTTGATCTTCTTAGAAAGTGTCCATAGAATTTTTTTTTTTTTTTTGCAGTATGCGGGCCTCTCACTGTTGTGGCCTCTCCCGTTACGGAGCACAGGCTCCGACGCGCAGGCTCAGCGGCCGTGGCTCACAGGCCCAGCCGCTCCGCGGCATGTGGGATCCTCCCGGACCGGGGCACGAACCCGCGTCCCCTGCATCGGCAGGCGGACTCTCAACCACTGCGCCACCAGGGAAGCCCCATAGAATATTTTTAATTGAAGAAAATGAAGATATTCGAAACAGGAACTAAACTCACCTCTTATAGCACCAGTAATGCACATAACTCAACTGGAGTGATGCCAGTAGGAACAACATGCCAGAGGCTGTGCAGGCTCTGAGAATAGCAACTATGTCAAAACTGCAGCCTGGCTGATACCCACTGGAATGTGATGAAAGTGGAGCTTAGTGTACTAATAGATACATATATTCATCCTTTGGTGAAGGCATCTCTTGATTCTAAGAAGTGTTACAAGTTGAAATGACCTTAAAAAATGTCTCAGAAATGATGAGAATGAATTTAGATAGAGCCCAACCAAGGCACTGCACCATGAAAGTTCATAGGCTTAAATACTTAATTCATTTAATTTTTCACATTTAATTTAAGTATCTAGGTTCAAACTGTTAAAAAAAAAAAAAGAAACAAAAATGAACCTAAGAAAAATGGGATTTAATAGAAAAAATCTGAAATCAATGCTTTAGAAATCAGAAAAACAGAAGAACCAACATAAATATAAAAGATAATTCTTTGGGTAAAATAAATATAAATACATATATCTAAACTACTTAAGGGAGAAAAGAGGGTGTCATGAAAACAGAAAATATGAAATAATAAGGGAGAAATAGCAACAGATAAAGGAAATGAAAATAAATTTATTTTCCCTCAATAGTAAAGTAGGGATAATTAATTTATGCTAATCCATGGGACTTCAGTGGATTAGAGTTAATATATTTAAATCTTCTGATCCTGTGCACACAGGAGGCATTCAGGTCATGGCAAATACTGCTGCTGCTGGTGATGTAAGTTTTGATGTTAGTATCACTATTATTGCTCCTACTGCTGCTGTACCTGTACTGCTAGTACTAATACTACTACTGACTATTCCTAGTATTATTGCCCAACTAAACAGTGGTGATAATAATAACTTGTCCAGGATGCTCTTGGAACATCTGAGATGGACACCTAACCCATCTGGTTACTCCTCTGAAGTACCTGCTTCAGAGGAGAGTTCAGGGAAGATTAGCTGAAGAGAAGAGGACCAAACTGAACTTTGAAATACTACTAAGAAATGGAGGAAAAGAAATGAGAAAAGAGAATGCACAAAGGCACATTAGGATGAGAAATCTTGGTGGACCCATACATTTTTCAATACTGTTGTTCTATAAAATATGCATGCAGGGTTAAAGGGAAGATGATAAGAAATGAAGTGAATGCATGAATTGGGATATATATACATTAAGATATTAAGACTGATTTTGGCACAGTTATTTTATTGTGGTTTTTTTTTTGGCTTATCTACATGATATCCTATACAGAATTTTAAAATGATTTGCCCTGGATGTGTGCTTTAAATTTCTTTTGCCCTAGAGTTTGAATGCATAAATAAAAGAGGATAAATAAAAGAGACCATGGTGAATTTACTTTAAATTCTTCAGGCAGAACAAACCAAGGTTTGCTGATGTATCTAAAAAAAAGAAAAATATATAAGCATCAGATTTTGTTAAAATTAGAGATTCAAACTGGCCATAACACATCGTACCCCCAAAACACACACTTGCCAGAAATTTTCACAATTAGCAGACTCTTTTAGAAATAGATGAAGTTGTTTTAGAGTACAAGTTACATGCTTTTACGTGAACTGGGTCTTTCAGAGAGAAGAATCTCCAGCAATCAAGATGTGAGTTATGGCAGTTTGCTCTAGTAATTACTAACTTAGGCAGTTCTAGATTAAAATTCTCTTTCTACATCTTATTTTCTATATCTATACCATCTATGTATCAAATCTATTTTAGAAAATTTAAATAAAGAGTTGTAATAAAGTCACAACTCTGACTCTTTGTTAATAAAATAGTGCACCATACATATCCTGTAAGTTTGAGGTGATAACGAGGTGTTCATGTAAGCAAAGCACTTAGCAGAGTGCTAGATAGATGTTATTAGGATTCTTACAAGTGCTTTCCCTTTCCTAAGTCATTTTGCATTTGTGTGCAAACTCCCCAGTAAGTCTTAAACATTTCAGAATTCGCAAGCTCTGGATTTTCTTTCAGTGCAATTACCCTTCTTGTGCCCCTGAACACCTTCCAACTCTGGGCAATAAGTGGCCCTTCTGTAAGCCAGATGAGGTTTAATTTAACCCACCTGCTCAGTGTGCCCTTCCTCTCCCCACCCCCATTCTGCAGTGAAACCGATGGATGTGCGCTTCTGCTGATGAGCTTGGCTTAACACCTGCATGATATCTTGGCAAGAAAACACCAATGCACCTGCTGCTTATTTATGTGGAGGTTTTGTCTACTGTGTTTATACATGTAAGATAAAGAGCCAAGCCATTAAGGCTTAGGAAATAGAGCAACTATCACCCATACGTTTGCATTTCTAAGTTTAACTGTCCTTTCTTCCGAACACTTGTGATCAGGTCTGCATGGGTGTGTGCGCACACCCGTTGTAATTTGCACATATGTTAAAACAGCTGGGGCTGCTCTGTCTCAGATGCATCCTCTGTGAACCTCTTCTTGCCCACTCCTGGCAGCCTCTCCTGTTTATTAACTTTATATTACCACATTCTCATCACCATCATTCAGCCTGTCATCTCAGAGGACTGTGACACACTTTAAAAAGTGAGAAGGACGGGAAGTAATACTCAGAGGGGATTATAAATGAGCTGAGCTAAGAACTTGGGAGAAATGGCTCAAGCTGCCAGGTGGTACTTGAGTCTTGAAATGACCTTGCTGATGAATATTTTGAAAGAATGTGTGAGTCTGGATGACTTTTCTCAGTTGTCGTAGAGTGCAGTGCTTCAGAGAAAGGGATTTGGAGTCAGACTTGCTTTTGAATCCAGGTTCAACATGACTTTGACCAAATAACTTATCATCTCTGATCTTCAGTTTCTTCTCACATAAAATTGAGGTCATAATACGTATTCCATAGTGTTGTCTGGAGGGTTTGATGTGATGTAAGGAAAGTGCTCAATTCTTGCCAGAGAGTAAGTGCTGGATGAACAGTATAATAGTGATAATGTCAGTGATGATGATGATATTAGTAATAATAATAAAATGATAAGTTTGACTATTAGAAAAGTAAATTTATTTTATGAAGTTCTCTAATGCTACTAACCCACTGACAGATATGCAGACCCATTCTCAAAAACGCTGAAGATTAAGCATGGTTTATAGGGTTAGCTGTACTTCCCTTTTATTGGTGCCCCAAGCTATCTAGAATACAGTTCTAGGCCTTTATTCTCCCTTTTCAGTCTAATTTCCTACTGCTCCCTTATACACACCTGTTACTCAATTTAAATAGTCCACAAATAACTATTATCTGTTTTGCTCACTTTGCTATCTCCAGCACCTAGACTCATTCCTGACACATATCAGGAAATGAGAATCATTGACTGACCTTCCCATACCTTCCAGACTCTGCCTGTGCCCAGGCGTTTCAAGTACCCTCTTTTCCCTACTTTTTTTAATCAAAACATTTACATCTCTGCATCTGTTGCCTATTGACTCTTAGTTCCAAGCCACTCCCTTATCTACTCTTTTCTGAGAAGTTGGGATTAAAACTCCAAAAATTACATTTCCCAGACGCTATTACCAGCCAATTTCTGGGTATTATTTTTTTTGACTGTTCATATAGTTTATTATTCTAATTTACATTTTCAAGAGTTTAAAAATTGCCCCCAAAGAAATTGATCTCTAAATGATATATGATATAGCTGTTTAATAATATTTTAGAGACAGAGAAAAACAGTTCCACTACAAGGATAAAATTAAGCTGAACACTGTTTATATTCAAAGAATGAGGGAGTTCATATTCTTAAAAAATAGATTTATGTTGCACTAAAGCAAGCTTTATAAAGCGATCAGTTTTTCAGGTGGCAGAATGACACAGATGTTACTATACTCTGTGAAGATGGATTAATGAACTCTGAACTCTTGAGGTTTTTTGTTTTTTGTTTTTTTTATTTCATAGGGTTTATTAACAGAGCTTCTTTTTTCTTTTAGTCAGTGTAAGGAGGAGCTTTATGATGATGCTAATTCATCTGAGTCCCTTGTTTAATTTCAAGAAAGCAGGGGGTTTGGGAAGGTCCTTATTATTTTTTTTTTACATCTTTATTGGAGTATAATTGCTTTACAATGGTGTGTTAGTTTCTGCTTTATAACAAAGTGAATCAGTTATACATATACATATGTTCCCATATCTCTTCCCTCTTGCATCTCCCTCCCTCCCACCCTCCCTATCCCACCCCTCCAGGCTGTCACAAAGCACCGAGCTGATCTCCCTCTGCTATGCGGCTGCTTCCCACTAGCTATCTACCTTACGTTTGGTAGTGTATATATGTCCATGCCTCTCTCTCGCTTTGTCCCAGCTTACCCTTCCCCCTCCCCATATCCTCAAGTCCATTCTCTAATAGGTCTGTGTCTTTATTCCTGTCTTACCCCTAGGTTCTTCATGACATTTTTTTCCTTAAATTCCATATATATGTGTTAGCATATGGTATTTGTCTTTCTCTTTCTGACTTACTTCACTCTGTATGACAGACTCTAGGTCCATCCACCTCATTACAAATAGCTCAATTTCATTTCTTTTTATGGCTGAGTACTATTCCATTGTATATATGTGCCACATCTTCTTTATCCATTCATCCGATGATGGACACTTAGGTTGTTTCCATCTCCGGGCTATTGTAAATACAGCTGCAATGAACATTCTGGGTATTATTTTGCCAAGGGAAGCACTGGCAGGGGACTGGAAGGGGACAGACTGGGAGAAGGACTCTTTTCTGGCTTCCAGTTTGGGTCTTTCTCTCCATTAGAAGCAGACAACTATGGCTTCAGCTTCCAACTAACGTGGAAACTTCCAGACCCAGCTTTACTCCACCTGCAGCAGGAGAAGTACCAGACAGCTACACGCCAGTCCCTCCAACACCCAGCTATGCCCCTTTGGGTAGTCTGAGAAAACACCCAGGCCCCCTCAGTGGTCCAGTACCTGCAGGGCTGTGGCCCCCCTCCTCTGAGAGATCTGACCACCAACTGCAGGGGACCCATTCTTCCAGATTCTCTCTTTTTTTTCTGTCAGCCTGAGGGATGGTAGCTGCTTCCTAAAGCAACCCATGTTGACCTCTGGGTTATACCAGCATGGTGTGAAAGACCTCATGGTCTTCTTTAGCCTCTCAGTACCTGAGTAACCAACGCCCAGTATTAAATCCCCTCTGTCTGAAACACTAGTCACGGCTTCTGTTTTCCTCACTGGACCCTGATTGATAGAACATCTTTCAGAGTTCTCCAATGCCAGCTCCTTCTCTGACCCCACAATGGATTCTTTCCACCATTAACCCTAAACTTCACCTTCTTTGCTTTCTACAGAAGCCCTTTCTCAGTCTTTGAAAATGTGTCCTAAGAACAAATCGCCAAATACTGTACTACCAATATATTAAACTTCTATGCTTTCCATCCAGTTCCTTCACCAACACTCATTGTAAGCAATTTTTGAAGAAGGCTGTTTGCTCTTCAAAAAGCAAAGTTTTCCCCTGTTTTCTTTCAAGTGTCGTGTTGAAATATTGAACAAGTTGTGTTTACCCACTACCAAAGTTGCTGAGAACATCAGTCTCTTAAT
Organism: Leucopleurus acutus; assembly: GCF_964270905.1. Lineage (NCBI taxonomy): Eukaryota > Metazoa > Chordata > Mammalia > Artiodactyla > Delphinidae > Leucopleurus > Leucopleurus acutus. Next base: position 48,431,535 of record NC_139146.1, on the reverse strand, counting down.
GCATGGGATTCAGAAATGTCTCTCAGGAAACCTGTACATTCCATTGAGGTTTGTATTAGTTTGCTAAGGCTGCTGTAACAAAGTACCACACAGTGGGTGGCTTAAATAAAAGGAGTTTATTGTGTCACAGTTTTGGAGGCTAGAAGTCTGAAATCAAAGCGTCAGCAAGTTTGGTTCCTTCTGAGGGCTGTAAGGAAGAATCTGTTCCATGCCTCTTCCTTAGCTTCTGGTGGTTTGCTTGCAGTTTTTGACATTTCTTGGCACTTAGAAGCATCACCCAGATCTCAGCCTTTCTCCTTTTGCATTCTCCTGTGTGTGCAATTGTGTCCAAATTTCTCCTTTGTACAAGGACCTCAGGTGTATTGGATTAGGGTCTCACTCTACTCCAGTATAGCCTCATCTTAACTAATTATATCTGTAATGATCCTATTTCCAAATAAGATCAGATTCTGAGGTGCTGAGAGTTAGGACTTCAACATATGAATTTTGGGGGGACACAATTCAACTCATAAAAAAATTACTTCCATAAAGTTGAAATCATGACTATTAAATTCACACAAGTCTACCATGTTATAATACCCTTTGAATGTCTCTTTTCCCCCTAGGAAGCTAGGCTTTAAAGTATTGTAACATTGTTTATCACTCCAGAATCTCTCCCCAGGGCATCTAATCCTGGGAGAATATTTGTTGAGTTGAAAGCTGCTTAGTAGTGCTTACTATGGCTATAACATATGTCGTTTATTGTCAAGCACTACTCTGTCTCCCCTTCTGGTTTATAAACTGTTTGGAAGTAAGAATCCTGTCTTTCTTCCCCACTGGTACCTAGAAAAATATAGGGTTTTAAGACACCCCATGACTGATCACTCTAATTTATGTGATAGAGCGCTCATTCCTCATGATACTCAAGATTATCATGACTGCAAATGCCACTTTTCAATTTATATTAGACTATTGGGAGTGGGGATAAAAAAGTACTGGTTTTAGGGTTATATCCTTCTGTAGTCTCTCACACCATTTATGCATTTTAGTTATTTTTGCTTTTCCTAACTCTAAGCATGTCACTAATCTATACTACATATTAATTAGTTTGGGTTGCATGCACCAGAAAATCCAAATAACATTACCTTATATAAATTAGGGTTATATTTTTATTGTACTAAGGTCGGCAGTAGGCTGAATTGGGCTGATATGGAAGAGGTGAGCTCCTTCTCTTTGTTCTACAAGGATTAGTATGTATTTCCATTCTTGTGCTATGGCCCTGATAGATACAATGCAAAAAACAGGAAAAAAGGAATGGAGGGAGGGCAAAAGGGCTAGATTTCCATCTAAGTCTAGCTCCCTTTAAACTGTTTTTCCAGACACCTCACCCAGTTACTTCCATTTGTATCACATTGACTGCTCCTGGTTTCATTAGACAATGGAAAAAAATTGGGCACCTTGCCAGTCTTAATAAAATCAGGGTTCTGTTCTTAAAATGGAAGCAAGAATGGTATTGGGTGGGTAATTAGCTATTTATGTCACAGTGATTATAGGAGATAATTAATAAATGTTTGTTTTCCATAATATAATTTTAAAAAATCAAATTAAAAAAATTCAAATAGGAGATTCCAGTTTCCTATACTGATACTCATCATGGTGTTAAGGAGGTAGTTGGTAAGTCTGGCAGTTCCTTATTGATTGGCACAAATATGACATTACATAATATAGAGGTAGTTTGATGCATAATCTTTTTTTTTTAAAGCTTTATTTATTTATTTTTAAACATCTTTGTTGGAGTATAATTGCTTTACACTGTTGTGTTAGTTTCTGTTGTATAACAAAGTGAATCAGCTATACGTATACGTATATCCACATATCCCCTCCCTCTTGCATCTCCCTCCCACCCTCCCTATCCCACCCCTTTAGGTGGTCACAAAGCACCAAGCTGATCTCCCTGTTATGCAGCTGCTTCCCACTAGCTATCTGTTTCACGTTTGGTAGTGTATGTATGTCCAGATGCATAATCTTTTGCAGTTATTCTTCATGTCTTATATGTCTGCAAGGCTACCTTTGTGGATTCCTTGATGTTGCGGTCATTAAATCTGACTCTACCGTAGCAACTAGTGTCTGCCTCTCTGTTTTCTCAGTAGATTTAAATCTCTTAATCCACCTAAAAATGGGGGCTTTAGGTCTACTTATGCAGCTCACTGGGTTATTTGGAGGATCAGCAAGAGAAAGGATTCAAAATCTTTTTTGGGACAAGTTTTATTATAAATATCTTGCTAAACATGACAATACCACTGTACATGGATGGCTATTTAAATCTAGAGTTGAGTTGTAAGAACTATTATATATTTAATTGTGGAAAAATTGATTAAATCCTAATATAACTTAGAATTCTGCTAGCTTGAGTTAGGCGAGCATAATTTACATTCAAGAAATGTATAGCAAAAGGTTGTTTTTGCTAATATGTATTGGGCTAAGGGTCAGGGAAAAGTGGGAAGCAGGCTAATATAACTGCAAATAATTATACCTCCTCTATATTTATTGGTTCCGTCCTTTATTTCATTACATGCCTACTTTTTAAGACTAGAAATCTTAACATTTTCTTCTTTCTGTTGCCTCAGTTTCAGTCACCAACTGAGGTATTTGATTCTGTCCAAATACCTCTCAGTGTTGTCTCTTCCTTTTTACCACTTGGATCAGTCCATCCATCTTCTTTTGTCTGGAGACTATGACACTGGTATCCTAACTGGTCTCCTTGCCACCAATCTCTCCCTGGACCAATCCATCCCTCACACTGTTGCCAACATTAACTTAAAAATACTTTTTGGTTTTTCCCGGTATATGGCACAAGAGGTCTCTCACAGTCTGAAGATCAACTGTATCTATCATTTCATTTCTTTATCCTTCCCTCTATGTGACTGCTGCTCCAATGATTCCTAATGTCTTTTAGTTTCCTTAATTTTTCTTTCTGTTTGCTTCGACATCAGATACTATTCTCTCTACCTACAGCATCCTGATCCCCTTTGTGCTAGATAGTAGAGAAATTCTACTTGGATACCCAGATTTACCTGAAATGTCACTCTTCTTTAAAGGTTTTATTAATTTGCTTTGACAGAATTCGTCACAAGTTTTCCCCATCTTCTTATCCTATTTTATATTCCAACAATCTCTTTAGAGTTCTGTCTACTCCTCACTGTTGTGTGAGCTTCTCAAGAGTAGGGACTTTATATAATACTTATTGTATATCTTATTTTCTCTCCAGTTTGCAGTACAGTGCCTGACATATAGAGCCCCCTCTAAATGATTACTGAAGAACTATTAATCTGTAACGAATGCTATTGATATACAAGTCAATGGCTTTAGCACGTATTGTAGGAGATGTTACTGATGTGGACATAAAACATGAGTAGTCATGTAACAAGTAGTTTCCAATTTTGGAGTGCTGATATTCCAAGTTTGAGGCTGAGCAGTTCACGTATTTATATTTATGAAAGCGTCAAACTATTCTATGATATTTTTATCTCCACTTTATGCAATTTGCCTCAGGTCACACAGCTAGCAAGTAAAATTATGACTTTCCTCTACATTTGTCTCGATTAAAGCTCATGCTCTTAATGAATATACTCTGGTGCGCTTATAAAACCCTGGGCAGGAATGAGGAGGAACCTGCATGTGAGAAGGGCAGGCGGAGGACTCCCCAAATACCTATGATTCAGGGGCATGTGGAAAGGAAGTCACAGGCTCATCCTTCTCCAAGACGTGTGGGGTTTTTTTCCATCTATATTAAATATGTAGCCTTTTGAGGAGTAGGTCATTGGAGGGCTGAGCAGGTGCCTATGCATGCTCATTTCTGAACTCTGATTTCTTTCTTTTTTTTTTTTTTAAATAAAGGTGTTGCTTTTTTTTTTTTTTAACATCTTTACTGGGGTATAATTGCTTTACAATGGTGTGTTAGTTTCTGCTTTATAACAAAGTGAATCAGTTATACATGTACATATGTTCCCATATGTCTTCCCTCTTGCGTCTCCCTCCCTCCCACCCTCCCTATCCCACCCCTCCAGGCTGTCACAAAGCACCGAGCCAATATCCCTGTGCCATGCGGCTGCTTCCCACTAGCTATCTACCTTACGTTTGTTAGCGTGTATATGTCCATGCCTCTCTCTCGCCCTGTCAAGGATCACTCCGGTCAGCTTGCTACTTCTCATTTGGGAGTGAGCACCATGGCTCTGCACTCATCAACTGGCCACATGAAACATCAATGTAAAAATATTTTAAGTTATGCAATAAAATGAATCACCATCTACTTGAAAAATAGTATAATGGTGTAGGGGGCTGTGGAAAGGCATGATTTTATTTTATTTTAATTTTTAAATTTATTTTATTTATTTATTTTTGGCTGTGTTTGATCTGCGTTGCTGCACACGGGCTTTCTCTAGTTGCGGCGAGTGGGGGCCTCTCTTCGTTGCAGTGCGTGGGCTTCTCATTGTGGTGGCTTCTTTTGTTGTGGAGTACAGGCTCTAGGCACATTGGCTCGGTACTTGTGGCTCGCGGGCTCTAGAACTCAGCCTCAGTAGTTGTGGCGCATGGGCTTAGTTGCTCCGCAGAATGTGGGATCTTCCTGGACCAGGGCTCGAACCCTTGTCCCCTGCATTGGCAGGCAGATTCTTAACCACTGTGCCATCAGGGAAGCCCAAGGCATGATTTTAGATTCAGGTGATTCTTGGCTTACTTTCAATTTTCTAATCTGTAAGTGAACATAATAACAATAATACACAACATTGAGATACTAGATTTTAAAAAACCTTAATATCTTAGATATATTGATTGTTCAGTAAAGGGTATTTGATTATATTATTTGTTATCCTTCTGTTTCCCTCTTCCTTTTCTTTCAAAATCTTCAGTTGACTAAAGTCCTCTCAGTTGACTAAAGAGGTGACATGCATGTTGTGTTCAAACTATGCCATAGATAATCTTCTTTTGGGCTTCCCTGGTGGCGCAGTGGTTGAGAGTCCGCCTGCCGATTCAGGGGACACGGGTTCGTGCCCCGGTCCGGGAATATCCCACATGCAGCGGAGCGGCTGGCCCCATGAGCCATGGCTGCTGAGCCTGCGCGTCCAGAGCCTGTGCTCCACAACGGGAGGGGCCACAACAGCAAGAGGCCTGCGTACAGCAAAAAACAAAACAAAACAAAACAAAAACAAAAAGAACCATAGATAATCCTCTTTTCAAACCCGTAACCTCCTCTCCCACCTGTCTTCTCATCTAAAATCCAGGTGCTAGTATTTCCCAAGACCCATTTCAAATAGTGTCACTTTATTCTTTCTTTTTCCCTCTCTCTTAGTCAAAATCATCTTCCCCTCCTCTGAACTCTGATAGCATTTGAACTGAACTGTTCTTAGAGCAGTTGGTATAATTTATGTATTTCTCCCATGATCCACTTTGAGTATTTTTTCTAAACAATCTCTATGTTTAGTAGTTTCTCATTAAATATTTGATTAGTCAGTGATGGACAGGGCCAGTCATTAATTTGGCATTTGGTAATTTTCATTGCCTTTCATATTTATCATCCCTTTTGGTTCTCATATTAACTGTGGAGAGATCTGTCATGCAAGTAAAAGTGTTCTCAATTTGGATATTGTAAGGTACAGAGAGTTTAAGCAGTATGCCAAAAGTCATACAGCAAAGTAGTTACAGACCTTAAATAAAAATGTGATTTTTTCAGACTCTCTTTCCAGTGCGCATTTCATTATCCTTTCTGCCCTATCTGGAGAAATACTTCAAATACACAGAAACTACAAAGCATTCGGTTGATAGAAGTAAGTCGTCTTGAGTTCAGATCAGTATTTAATATATCTGTTCCTTCTACCAATATATACCAATATATTTGCAGCAAAATACATCTATCTTTCAAAGAGCTAATGATGATTAGCATTGCAAAAGTATGGTCCTCTGCAGAAACTAATCCGTTGAAGTGAAAACTTCTTATTTTACCATCGCTATTCATTGTATCAAACATATTTGAAATATCAGACCAAGAAAGAAGTAATATTTTAAAAATCCAGTAAAATCTAGCTGACATTAACAAGGAATTACAATTTCAAATGCATTACCCTTGTAAGATAAATCAAAGGTAACAGTAATTAAGATAATTACAAAAGATATTTTGGGTTCTGTGTATTTGCTCAGGGGTTGAGAGGTGGAATATAAATGTGAAAGTATTTTTGTTCACTTTGGTATCTTGAGCTTGAAGTAATTTTTAGACTACAACATTTTTTTCATGCTGAGTTAAAATATGAAATTCATTGCTGCAATCTTATCTTTGTATGTGCACATAGTCTCGTATTTTAAGACAAAATACTGATTAAACTAGGTTTGTTATTGTTGTTTGTCTTATATAAAATATGGAGTTTACTACATGATTTTTTCTTTTTAACATCTTTATTGGAGTATAACTGCTTTACAATGGTGTGTTAGCTTCTGCTTTGTAACAAAGTGAATCAGCTATATATATACATATGTCCCCATGTCTCTTCCCTATTGTATCTCCCTCCCTCCCACCCTCCCTATCCCACCCCTCTAGGTGGTCACAAAGCACCGAGCTGATCTCCCTGTGCTATGCGGCTGCTTCCCACTAGCTATCTATTTTACGTTTGGTAGTGTATATATGTCCATGCCACTCTCCCAGGTTACCCTTCCCCCTCCCCGTATCCTCAAGTCCATTCTCTAGTAGGCCTGTGTCTTTATTCCCGTCTTGCCCCTAGATTCTTCATGACCATTTTTAATTTTTTTTGGATTCCATATATATGTGTTAGCATACGGTATTTGTTTTTCTCTTTCTGACTTACTTCACTCTGTATGACAGACTCTAGGTCCATCCACCTCACTACAAATAACAAATTTTGTTTCTTTTTATGGCTGAGTAATATTCCACTGTATATATGTGCTACATCTTCTTTATCCATTCATCCGATGATGGACACTTAGGTTGCTTCCATGTCCTGGCTATTGTAAATAGAGCTGCAACGAACATTGTGGTACTGACTCTTTTTGAATTATGGTTTTCTCAGGGTATATGCCCAGTAGTGGGATTGCTGGGTCGTACAGTGTTCTGTATTTAGTTTTTAAAGGAACCTCCGTACTGTTCTCCATAGTGGCTATATCAATTTACATTCCCACCAACAGTGCAAAGGGTTCCCTTTTCTCCACACGCTCTCCAGCATTTATTGTTTGTAGATTTTTTGGTGATGGTCATTCTGACTGGTGTGAGGTGATATCTCATTGTAGTTTTGATTTATATTTCTCTAATGATTAGTGATGTTGAACATCCTTTCATGTGTTTGTCAGCAGTCTGTATATCTTCTTTGGAGAAATGTCTATTTAGGTCTTCTGCCCATTTTTGAATTGGGTTGTTTGTTTCTTTGATATTGAGCTTCATGAGCTGCTTGTATCTTTTGGAGATTAATCCTTTGTCAGTTGCTTCCTTTGCAAATATTTTCCACCATTCTGAGGGTTGCCTTTTCAGCTTGTTATGGTTTCCTTTGCTGTGCAAAAGCTTTTAAGTTTCATTAGGTCCCATTTGTTTTTTCTTTTCTGTTTTTATTTCCATTTCTCTAGGAGGTGGGTCAAAAAGGATCTTGCTGTGATTTATGTCATAGAGTGTTCTGCCTATGTTTTCCTCTAAGAGTTTGATAGTTTCTGGCCTTACATTTAGGTCTTTAATCCATTTTGAGTTTATTTTTTGTATATGGTGTTAAAGAATGTGCTAATTTCATGCTTTTATGTGTAGCTGTCCAGTTCTCTGAGCACCACTTATTGAAGAAGCTGTCTTTTCTCCACTGTATATTCTTGGCTCCTTTATCAAAGATAAAGTTACCATATGTGTGTGGGCTTATCTCTGGGCTATATGTTCTGTTCCATTGATCTATATTTCTGTTTTGGTGCCACTACCATACTATCTTGATTACTGTAGCTTTGCAGTATAGTCTGAAGGCCAGGAGCCTGATTCCTCCAGCTCCATTTTTCGTTCTCAAGATTGCTTTGGCTGTTCGGGGTCTTTTGTGCTTCCATGCAAATTGTGAAATTTTTTGTTCTAGTTCTGTGAAAAATGCCATTGATAGTTTAATAGGGATTACATTGGATCTGTAGATTGCTTTGGGTAGTATAGTCATTTTCACAATGTTGATTCTTCCAATCCAAGAACATGGTATATTTCTTTCATCAGTGTCTTATAATTTTCTGCATACAGGCCTTTTGTCTCCTTAGGTAGGTTTATTCCTAGGTATTTTATTCTTTTTGTTGCAATGGTAAATGGGAGTGCTTTCTTAATTTCACTTTCAGAGTTTTCATTATTAGTGTACAGGAATGCAAGAGATTTCTGTGCATTAATGTTGTATCCTGCTACTTTACCAAATTCATTGATTAGCTCTAGTAGTTTTCTGGTAGCATCTTTAGGATTCTCTATGTATAGTATCATGTCATCTGCAAACAGTGACAGCTTTACTTCTTATGTGGGTTCCTTTTATTTCTTGTTCTTCTCTGATTGCTGTGGCTAAAACTTCCAAAACTAGGTTGAATAATAGTGGTGAGAGTGGGCAACCTTGTCTTCTTCCTGATCTTACTGGGAATGTTTTCAGTTTTTCACTATTGACAATGATGTTGGCTGTGGGTCTGCCATATATGGCCTTTATTATGTTGAGCGAAGGTCCCTCTATGCCTACTTTCTGGAGGGTTTTTACCATAAATGGGTGGTGAATTTTGTCAAAAGCTTTCTCTGCATCTATTGAGATGATCATATGGTTTTTCTCCTTCAATTTGTTATTATGGCGTATCACATTGATTGATTTGCATATATTGAAGAATCCTTGCATTCCTGGAATAAACCCCACTTGATCATGGTGTATGATCCTTTTAACGTGCTGTTGGATTCTGTTTGCTATTATTTTGTTGAGGATTTTTGCATCTATGTTCATCAGTGATATCGGCCTGTAGTTTTCTTTCTTTGTGATATCTTTGTCTGGTTTTGGTATCAGGGTGATGGTGGCCTCGTAGAATGAGTTTGGGAGTGTTCCTCCCTCTGCTATATTTTTGAAGAGTTTGAGAAGGTTAGGTGTTAGGTCTTCTCTAAATGTTTGATAGAATACGCCTGTGAAGCCATCTGGTCCTGGGCTTTTATTTGTTGGAAGATTTTTTATCACAGTTTCAATTTCATTGCTTGTGATTGGTCTGTTCATATTTTCTATTTCTTCCTGGTTCAGTCTTGGAAGGTTGTGCATTTCTAAGAATTTGTCCATTTCTTCCAGGTTGTCCATTTTATTGGCATAGAGTTGCTTGTAGTAATCTCTCATGATCCTTTGTATTTCTGCAGTGTCAGTTGTTACTTCTCCTTTTTCATTTCTAATTCTATTGATTTGAGTCTTCTCCCTTTTTTTCTTGATGAGTCTGGCTAATGGTTTATCAATTTTGTTTATCTTCTCAAAGAACCAGCTTTTAGTTTTATTGATCTTTGCTATCGTTTCCTTCATTTATTTTTCATTTATTTCTGATCTGATTTTTATGATTTCTTCTGCTAACTTTGGGGTTTTTCTGTTCTTCTTTCTCTAATTGCTTTAGGTTTAAGTTTAGGTTGTTATTTGATATGTTGCTTGTTTCTTAAGGTAGGATTGTATTGCTATAAACTTCCCTCTTACAACTGCTTTTGCTGCATCCCATAGGTTTTAGGTTGTTGTGTTTTCATTGTCATTTCTTTCTAGGTATTTTTTGATTTTCTCTTTGATTTCTTCAGTGATCTCTTGGTTATTAAGTAGTGTATTGTTTAGCCTCCATGTGGTTGTATTTTTTACAGATTCTTTCCTGTAATTGATATCTAGTCTCATAGCATTGTGGTTGGAAAAGATACTTGATATGATTTCAATTTTCTTAAATTTACCAAGGCTTGATTTGTGACCCAAGATATGATCTATCCTGGAGAATGTTCCATGAGCACTTGAGAAGGAAGTCTATTCTGTTGTTTTGGGATGGACTGTCCTATGAATATCAATTAAGTCCATCTTGTTTAATGTGGCATTTAAAGCTTGTGTTTCCTTATTTATTTTCATTTTGGATGATCTGTCCATTGGTGAAAGTGGGGTGTTAAAGTCCCCTACTATGATTGTGTTACTGTTGATTTCCCCTTTGATGGCTGTTAGTATTTGCCTTATGTATTGAGGTGCTCCTATGTTGGGTGCATAAATATTTACAATAGTTATATCTTCTTCTTGGATTGATCCCTTGATCATTATGTAGTGTGCTTGTCTCTTGTAATAGTCTTTGTTTTAAAGTCTGTTTTGTGTGATATGAGAATTGCTACTCCAGCTTTCTTTTGACTTCTATTTGCATGGAATATCTTTTTCCATCCCTTCACTTTCAGTCTGTATGTGTCCCTAGGTCTGAAGTGGTTCTCTTGTAGACAGCATATATATGGGTCTCGTTTTTTTATCCATTCAGGCAGTCTGTCTCTTTTGGTTGGAGCATTTAATCCATTTACATTTAAGGTAGTTATCAATGTGTGTGTTCCTATTACCATTTCCTTAATTGTTTTGGGTTTGTTATTGTAGGTCTTTTCCTTCTCTTGTGTTTCCTGCCTAGAGAAGTTCCTTTAGCATTTGTTGTAAAGCTGGTTTGGTGGTGCTGAAATCTGTTAGCTTTTGCTTGTCTGTAAAGGTTTTAATTTCTCCATCAAATCTGAATGAGATTCTTGCTGGGTAGAGTAACCTTGGTTGTAGGTTTTTCTCCTTCATCACTTTTAATATATCCTGCCACTCCCTTCTGGCTTGCAGAGTTTCTGTTGAAAGAACAGCTGTTAACCTTGTGGGGATTCCCTTGTGTGTTATTTGTTTTTCCCTTTCTGCTTTTAATATTTTTTCTTTGTATTTAATTTTTGATAGTTTGATTAATATGTGTCTTGGCGTGTTTCTCCTTGGATTTATCCTGTATGGGGCTCTCTGTGCTTCCTGGACTTGTTTAACTATTTCCTTTCCCAAATTAGGGAAATTCTCAAGTATGAGCTCTTCAAATAATTTCTCAGTCCCTTTCTTTTTCTCTTCTTCTTCTGGGACCCCTATAATTCAAATGTTGGTGCGTTTAATGTTGTCCCAAAGGTCTGTGAGACTGTCCTCAATTCTTTTGATTCTTTTTTCTTTATTCTGCTCTGTAGTAGTTATTTCCACTATTTTATCTTCCAGGTCATTTATCTGTTCTTCTGCCTGAGTTATTCTGCTATTGATCCATTCTAGAGAATTTTAAATTTCATTTATTGTGTTGTTCATCATTGTTTGTTTGCTCTTTAGTCTTCTAGGTCCTTGTTAAACGTTTCTTGTATTTTCTGTATTCTATTTCCAACATTTTGGATCATCTTTACTATCATTATTCTGAATTGTTTTTCAGGTAGACTGCCTATTTTCTCTTCATTTGTTAGGTCTGGTGGGTTTTTACCTTGCTCCTTCATCTGCTGTGTGTTTCTCTGTCTTCTCATTTTGCTTAACTTACTGTGTTTGGGTTCTCCTTTTCGCGGGCTGAAGGTTCGTAGTTCCTGTTGTTTTTAGTGTCTGTCCCCAGTGGCTGAGGTTGGTTCAGTGGGTGTGTAGGCTTCCTGGTGGAGGGGACTAGTGCCTGTGTTCTGGTGGATGTGCCTGGATCTTGTCTTTCTGTTGGGCAAGTCCATGTCTGGTGGTGTGTTTTGGGGTGTCTGTGGACTTATCATGATTTTAGGCAGCTTCTCTGCTAATGCATGGGGCTGTGTTCCTGTCTTGCTAGTTGTTTGGCATAGGGTGTCCAGCACTTTAGCTTGCTGGTCGTTGAGTGGAGGTGGGTCTCGGTGTTGAGATGGAGATCTCTGGGAGATTTTCGCCGTTTGATATTACGTGGAACTGGGAGGTCTTTTGTGGACCAGTGTCCTACAGCCATGCTGTAGCACCTAGAGCCTGTAATCCCCATGGCTCAGAATAAAGGGAGAAAAAAAAAAAGAAAGAAAGAAGAAAATAAAAGAAAATTTAAAAGTTATTAAACAGATAATTATTAAAAAAAATTTTTAAGTAATTAAAAAAAAACCAGACAGAACCCTAGGACAAAGCTATACAGAAAAAAATCACACAGAAGGATACATATACACACTCACAAAAAGAGAAAAAGGGGAAAAGAAAAATATATCATTGCTCCCAAAGTCCACCTCCTCAATTTGGGATGATTTGTTGTCTATTCAGGTATTCCACAGATGCAGGGTGCATCAAGTTGCTTGTGGAGACTTAGTCCGCTGCTTCTGAGGCTGCTGGGAGAGATTTCCCTTTCTCTTCTTTGTTCGCACAGCTCCCGGGGTTCAGCTTTGGATTTGGACCCGCCTCTGCGTGTAGGTCGCCTGAGGGCGTCTGTTCTTCACTCAGACAGGACGGGGTTAAAGGAGCCGCTGATTCGGGGGCTCTGGCTCACTCAGGCCGGGGGGAGGGAGGGGCACGGAGTGTGGGGCGGGCCTGCGGTAGCAGAGCCATCATGACGTTGCAGCAGCCTGAGGCGCGCCGTGCGTTCTTCCGGGGAAGTTGTCCCTGGATCCCGGAACCCTGGAAGTGGCGGGCTGCACAGGCTCCCGGGAGGGGAGGTGTGGAGCGTGACCTGTGCTCGCACAGAGGCTTCTTGGTGGCAGCGGCAGCGGCCTTAGCGTCCCATGCCCGTCTCTGGGGTCCGCGCTGATAGCCGCGGCTCGCGCCCGTCTCTGGAGCTCCTTTAAGCAGTGCTCTTAATCCCCTGTCCTCGCGCACCAGGAAACAAAGAGGTAAGAAAAAGTCTGTTGCTTCTTCGGCAGCTCCAGACTTTTCCCCGGACTCCCTCCCGGCTAGCCGTGGTGTACTAACCCCCTGCAGGCTGTGTTCACGCTGCCACCCCCAGTCCTCTCCCTGGGATCCGACTGAAGCCTGAGCCTCAGCTCCCAGCCCCCGCCCGCCCCGGCAGGTGAGCAGAGAGGCCTCTCGGGCTGGTGAGTGCTGGTTGGCGCCGGTCCTCTGTGCGGGAATCTCTCCGCTTTGCCCTCCGCACCCCTGTGGCTTCGCTGTCCTCTGTGGCTCAGAAGCTTCCTCCCTGCCCACCCCCTGTCTCTGCCAGTGAAGGGGCTTCCACTGTGTGGAAACTTTTCCTCCTTCATAGCTCCCTCCCACTGGTGCAGGTTCCGTCCCTATTCTTTTGTCTCTGTTTTTTGTTTTTTCTTTTGCCCTACCCAGGTACGTGGGGAGTTTCTTGCCTTTTGGGAGGTCTGAGGTCTTTTGCCAGCATTCAGTAGGTGTTCTGTAGGAGTTGTTCCACATGTAGATATATTTCTAATGTATTTGTGGGGAGGAAGGTGATCTCCGCGTCTTACTCTTCTGCCATCTTGAGGCTCCTCCCTGTTTTATTTTTTACATGACTTTTAATACTTTTTTTGTGTTGGTTATAAAAAGTTTTCCCATTACTATTTGATACACAATAAACATGTGATTCATTATTTAGTTCTGATATTTAAAGTCAGCAAGGTATCATTAAATCTCCAAATATCACATGTCATTTGGTTGGAGGAATTTAAGCACGAATGTTTATTAGAAGTACACAGTTAATGCTCTTTTAGTTAGAAGTGATCCCAAGTTATCCCAAGAGGTGGGGGAGCCATTTAGCTGTAATGTGCACATACGTTCATTCTTGATAATGGCTCTTTAATATCATGGTGAAAGGCTGATCCTCCGCTGTAAATTAAATGTTAATGATAGCCACTTAAACTCTAATCATTCATTCTGACTCTTCTAGAATTGCTTATATGCTTCAATAATACTTTGATAGTCTTATATATCCCAGTGTTCAGCAACTTTTCAATAACAGTATATTAAAGCTTCATTTTATTTCTTTTAAAATGTAAAAATGATTTTTTCGTAGTTTTCATGGTGAATGAGCTTACTACAAGTCTGATGAAAAGGGCAGGAGAGGGAATATAGGGAGAAAGAAAGGAAGGGAAAGACTTTACTAGTCAGAAACCAGAGGGTTTTTCACAAAATTGGATGATTTCAGGAGATGTCCCAGGATTCTGTCACACTGGTCAGACAGTTGTCCTCACATGTTCATTCCTAAACTAATCATCATCAAGGAGTTCTCATTAACCAGCCTTGGTTCATATGTTCACCCCACCAGCCAAGGGATGGGACCTTCCTTATAAATGAACAGTGTAGAAGGCAGCATGATGTTCCAGAAAGCAAGGATGGGCTCTGGTATCAAAAAACTGATTTGAGGCAGGCTGACATAAAAGATTAAATTATATTATGTATCAATATGTGAAACATTTCATACCACTCCTAGTAAATACTAAATGCTCAATTCATGGCACCTATTATAATCCTTTCCTTAGTAATGATAGTGAATAATATAACTGTCTTAACTTTTACTTCTATAACTGTTTTGGTCTGATGTTTCTGGTGGGATATAGAGCGTGCATCAAGCTGGCACATTCCTCTAAATGAGGAAAACCAGTGGAATCATTGTTGTTCATCAGAGATTAAGTGATCAGAATTAAAAGGACAAGTCCCATGAATTGTTTCTGAGATCACTTTTGAGGGATAAGAGGAGAGTAAACCAATTCCTGAAGTCTGTTTAGTCTTTGGTCTGAGGAAGTGATCAAGCAGACTTTCCTGTCTCAGTAGTGTCTAAGGACATTGTAGTTCCATCCCTTCTGTTTTTAGTCTTTAGTGGATTCTCCCTTTCACTCCCACTTTCTTTCCTTCCTATCAGGAAAGGATGCTGAAAGGAAAACCATCTTTTTCTAGTGCTTGTTGTTCACTTTGGACAATGGGTGGAAATGGTTACTTCACTCTTCTTTATATTCCTAGTAATCCTCCAAAAGGTCCTGAGGACATCGAAACTCCCCTAATGGGAAAGGTTATTTCCTTACTAATCTGTATTTCCCCCACTTGCTTCAGTGCACGTAACAAATAAGTGTGCAACCCAGACTCCAGCTATGGCAAAGTGGAACACTCCATGTAATGAGTTCTATTATTTTTCCTCATGCAATTTAATAGACCAGTAACTTTAATACCAAAAAAAGTTTCCAAGACAAATCAAAATGTGGTTCTAATTGTATTGCTTGTTTTCTTTTTCCAGCATTGATTTTTTTCCCTTTTAATTATGTAGTATCTATTTAGTATCAATAAGAACGAGGTTTCATTGTTCATTTGTGGAGGATCAACCTAGACACTTCATAGCAGCACACGGTTTTGTACTTGTTGGCTGAACCTTCCTAGAGGGTTACAGAAATGAAAGCTTGTTATCTTCTGTGAATAATCATAAAAAGAAATATGGCCCAATTTATTAACCTTTTAAAAGGGCCAGAATCAAGTCCATCAGTGAAGTGAATAAGCCTAAAATGGTATCCTTGCCAATGCCTTAAATAATATAATATTAGATGATACCTTATCATTGTTTAGACATTAACATTTCAACTCCCATGAAGGAGAGCTATATTTGCTGGGTTCCCCAAATAAAATAAAATGTCCTCTTAAGCTATAAAAGAAGTTGCTTAACGTTAATACAGTATACTTAAGGCAGACATCACTAAGATAATTTGGTACTAAGTACTACTATTATTTGGCTTTCAGTAATTTTGAGTGAGTGGTTTTGTAAAATGAGCTGTATTTGTGAATATTTACAGAACTTTGATCTGTAATAAGCACTTATTTATGGATACACTTTAACTTTTAATACGGCTCAATTGCAGAAACAACTATGAGCTATGGTCCATTTGCTGCAATGGCCTCTAACCAGAGTTATGATAAACATAACGATATAATAATCAGAAAATCAAATGCAGAGTTGGTTTTACAACTGGAATAACCCAAGGGTACATGACCTTAAGGTCAGGATATTGTGCATCAGGCCACACCAAGTGAAACAAAGTTCGATTTAGATCCCCATGAAGTATCATTGGAAGCCTATTTGCGTTTACATTATCTGCTTGTTTTTAGAATATGCATAAATTAACTCCCTGGGTGGAGGGCAAATTGCTATGTACAAAGAGAGAATGAAATATTCTCAAAGGAGCAGCACCTGATTAAGAAGGAAAAAGTCAAAGTAAAATGTAATAACAAGTAAAGGTATAAATCAAGTAAGAGAAAACTATTCCATTTACTTATTCCATTAAGTAAAAAGTTATCCCTAGTGGAACTGAAAAGCTGAAATTATTTCTTCCTGCAAACACATTACTTGTTTGGGAGACTAAGAGAAAGAGTGGATTATAAAGCATTGAAGTATTTAGTAGATATGGGTCACAGGACCTGAATTTCAGTTCCAATTCTGCCTCTAATCTGTTATGCGACCATGGACAATTGATGTGATTTTTTCAAGTTCTTGGTTGTCTCATTAGTAAAATAGAGTTGATACTCTCTCTGTCCACCCTACAAGGTATGGTCCACTCTTCTCCTTCTCTTCCTTCGAGACCCAGTAAGTCACCACCTTTTCTGTGAAGTGACTTTCACTGCAGAGTTATTGCTTCTTCTTTTCATTCATCAACACTGTTTAGACCTCCACCACATCCTGGGGTGCTTCGTGTGCATCGTCCCCTGTTTACACTCTGAACTGAAGAGGCAACTGCCATCAGTTATTTCTTGAGTAAATCTGGGTATGAATAAGTAGTGTATATGCACTAATGGAGAATGTATGCACTTTGAATTTCCAGTGCCTACCACAGAGCTTGACAAATGGTGAGACTGCAATATATTGCTTAATACTTTTTTTAAAGTTCTTTGAGACTATTTAGAACTAAGTAATTCAGTGTCCTCATTCAAATAGTGAAAGATTTGGATTGAATCACCCTTAAAAGTAGGTGATAATTATTTCTTACCATTTATTTGCTGATGATTATGTGCTACATACTGTTCTAAAGCTTTATATTCATTCCATTTGGCCATAAATACTTAGGTAGCTTTTAGGTATTTAGGTAGCTTTTTACCTAGCTATTTAGGTAGCTTTTATTATCCAGTTTTTTACAGATGAGAAACAGAGGCTTAGAAAACTTCTCTTGTTCAAAACAGATGGCAGAGCTTACGTGTAAGTTAAAGTCCCTTTGATTCCAAAGCCCATTCTCTCATCCACTAGGTAAAAAGGTACAGGGAAAGATCCTTACGCATGTGGGTTAATTTTATTGACTCAATGAAATACACTGAACAGAACACAAGGATTAGGAAGTCACATCAGCAAAGAGTAAATGGCCAAAGTAAGAACTGCTTATACCACTCACAAGCTGCTTACTACTTTTTAATCACCACAGTCTTAACATTACAACATATGGTAAAGCATGATCTATAAAATCTTTGCTTCATGTTACAATTAATTTATTATCATGGCATGGCTCTAAACAAGCAAGAGATCATTGTTTTCTTTTAATCATCACTTTTAATTGTTGTATCTAAATAGATGGTGTTGATGTCCTTAGTTTTTGTACCTAGATATTTCTTTTTTATGTCACTCAATAAGGCAGCACTCCCTAATAAGGCTAGCAATGTATGGTTTGTATTACTTTGGTAAATTTATATCCTGAAAAACACAGACTGCTTCTTATTTAAGGTAACAGGAACAGTGACTGCAAATGTCCAAAATAGAGCTGATTTGTAGCACAGCCCTTGGATGCAGTGCACTCTGGTTTATGGGAAGTATCTGGCCACAGACACTTCTGGCCACAGCACACCTCCCTAGCTACTTTTAAAATCAGAAAGCATCAGAACCACCTCCCCTTCACAGTAGCTTCTATTCAGGCTCTCAGCCAGGAACTTCAGCATTGACATCCACATTCTTTCCCCTTTTCCTCATCTATAAGTCCCATGTGCCCTTCTCTATTGCTGGTCCAGCACCTGACCGCCTGTAGTGGAAGAATCCTGGTTCCTTCCTTGGTACCTGTTTTTTTTTTTTCCTAGTTTTGTTGACATATAATTAACATATAATATTGTATTAGTTTAAGCTGTACGTCATAATGATTTGATACATGTATATAATGCAAAATAATTAGCAAATAAGTGTAGTTTGCATTCATCACTCACATAGTTACAAAGTTTTTTTTTTTTCTTGTGATGAGGGCTTTTGAGATTTGCTGTCTTAGCAACCAGTATACAATACAGCATTGTTAACTATACCAGGCTGTACATTGCACCTCCAGAACTTATGACTACATGTTTGTACCTTCTGACCACCTTTACTCATTTCCCCCACCTCTTGTTTTATAGAAAAACAAAACTATAGAAGTTATAAAACCCAGGAAGGAAAGTGAATTCACTGTGGCCTAAATTAAGTTATTTGCAAAACGTTTGACTTTGGATTCAGAATTGGAAAATGGGATGTACCATTATCTCAAGGATATCCTCACTACCAAGTACTGCTATGGGCCAGTGAATAGTGCTAATGAGACCTGAGTGGTGGATTTGAATCCACTTGGAAATTTCCTACTCTCCGTTCCATGTCGCCAGGGCA
This sequence comes from Leucopleurus acutus, assembly GCF_964270905.1. Lineage (NCBI taxonomy): Eukaryota > Metazoa > Chordata > Mammalia > Artiodactyla > Delphinidae > Leucopleurus > Leucopleurus acutus. The sequence goes on along the minus strand of NC_139146.1, from coordinate 48,413,058 downwards.
CGTTGTTCTCTCTAGTTTTCTGATTTTAAGATGCAAAATATTGATAATCAGGGAGCTTAAAGTGGAGAATTTTTCATAAAATCACCAGTGAAGTATTACTGGAGTCATAAATTTTATCTTTATACAGGACATTTTTCTATAACCATGTTAAAGACTAAGTATAGATGGTGGCAATTTTCATTTTTATTTCTGTCTTTCCCCAATACTGTATTTAACTCTTCTGATCTTTCTTGCCATCTTTATGACTGTGAAATAATGCAATTCTGGTAAGATCCATGGTGAAACCAGCCAGGGTAATTACATCAGTGTTGTCACAGTATAATTTACCCTGTGTGTGTTTTCTGTGGTGTATATTAAATCTAGGAAGGTCTATTACTATAGGGCACTAAACTTTTCATCAGTAGAGCATTCCTAAATACTTATCTAGGGGAAAAATAATAAAGCAGTCATATGGTCAAACATATTTAGGAAGTGCTGTGTACTCTACCCACTACTGGAAGGTATGCGATACACATATTTATATTTAAGGTGGTTGTTAAGTGCTGCAGTAAAGAAATCTGTTTCACATAATTTAACCCAGTGTTTTCCATGACAACTTTTTAATATTGTTTCAGTAATGTCTACTGATGAATTTTGCAATTAGTGTTCCGCAGAGGACCCTTTGCAATAAACTGTCCTGTAGCGTTATTTCAAGGTAACTGGCAATTTGAGAAATCAGTAATGGCAACCATTTCTGAAATCGTCTGGAAGAAAGAAAATACATCATCCCATCCTTGAGGAGGGTAACCCTTCTCAGGAGGTTTGACTGTTTATTCCTATGTAAACCAGGAGATAAAAGACGAGTTTGTGTTCCATCTCTGACACAAATCAACTGTGAGAACTGGGACAAATTATTTAACTCCTCAAAACTAGATGGTCCTAATCTCTAAATTGGATATAGTGATTGCTGAACCACGTACTTAACATATCTGTTGAGAGAACACTTCATAAAATGAAAGAACTATGTAACAAAGAGAATTGACATCAGATCAACACCCTTAGAATTATCCCTTGAAGGCTATCCAACTTGAAAGCCATTAATCTATGAACATTTCTCAATGTTCTCAAAATTCATTTTAAAACATATGTTTCTTGTCCCTATAAAAACAAAAAACTGTTGGCTTTACAAATGTTTTGAGAAAAATTCATTTACCTCAATAGTATAGTGTGATGCAACAAAGCAAAAGATATTTTCCCTGCAATGTTTGAGATCTGAAATCATTCCATAGTTAACTAAGCCTGGGCTTTTTACAGCATACAGCTGTGTCCGCACACACATGTGGGCCAGCCTGCTTCCAGCCTCTGACAGACCAGCTAACTAGACCTGGATCTCGAGTTGAGACCTGGATCTGACAACCGTGGGAATAACAGGGGACATTGGTCACAGTGATTCTATTTTTGCCACCTATAATGGTGGCCTCCCTCTCTGTTTAGATGCTCAGGCTAATTGGATAAATTCAATATTTATTTAAAGGAAGACATTTTTCAAACATTACATAGAAGTCCATCTGAAATATTTCTTATTCCCACCAATAATTGAGAGTAGATGTCTAAAATGGTTCAGGTGCCTCTTCCTTCTGTAAGATGCATCCGTTTTGGTTCTGTGTTCTTATTTCCACAACTCTCATGCTTTAACACAACTGTACATACTCACATCTGAGTTTTCATTAGAGACATTCAATCAGGAGAATTTGATTCATCAAAAAATTGAGTATTTCCAAAGACCCCATTGCCCTGAAGCATCACTGAAGGCCATGGCTGCTGGGTCCATTCATGCTGGAGTCATTGAAGGGAGCACTCTTTTCACTGCTTTTGTATGTGCAGTGGGGTGTACGGTTCACAGATTTTATTGATTTTTCAGGACTTGGGTGCCTGGAAATACAGCACACCTCAGTGAGCTCAGTACACAACAGGGGTGGAAGAAAGCAGTTCCCTGAATCACAGATTTGGCTGCTCTGTTGCAGGGATTTGGTGGGTGGCCTCAGCTGGGTGAATGCAGCTTTCTTTGTGTGTTATCTCAGACTTAATGTAGGGGAAACATTCTAGCATGCATCAGCATTTTGAGGCATTTCCAATTCAAGAATAATAGGCCAGTAGCTGAGAGCAATTCTAATGAACGGTTAGAAAAATGTTTAGCTTGTGTCCTGGCACTAACCCTCTACAAATTCACTGAACACCGAAAGAGAGTCTATGTTTAATTAATTAATGGGATGAAATGAATAAACCCCGGGCAAAATCAAGTTAAAAAAGACTGAGATTCCTTTACACATTTAACAGACATTTATTCGGCACCCATTGTGCAGTATGCTAATTTCTGGGACTGCAAAGATGTGTAACACATCGACATGTCCATAAAGAACTGCAGAGTCCAGTGGGGGAAGCAGCCTTGTAAACAGACTGTGACAGTGCAGTGAAGGAAGTGCTCAGGGAATAGATGCCCTGGAGCATGGGGGGAGGGTGAGCTGCCTCTGACCAACCACGGCAGAGGGAAGAGGCACACGGGGAGGGCAGGCAGGCAGAAGGAATCGTTTATGCAGACGCATGACATGTTCACTGAAGCACAAGATGATGAAAAGAAATGGTAGGAAATCTCAAATTTAGTTTTAATATTGGCAAAGGATTGCTCTTAGAGTACTGTCTCATTATTAGAGCTAATTATTTGAGAACACAATATTTAAATGTTTAGGCCTGTGTCTAGGGTTTGGCTTAAAATAGAATGTCTGCCTTAAAGATGAAGAAATCTGTGCTGCTCTCAGCCTCCCCATCAAACTTGGAATAAAACGCAAAGTCCTCTCATGACCTGTATGCTCTTTAGTTCAGGCTGCTGTAACAAAATACCATAGACTGGGTGGCTCATCAGCAACAGGAATTTATTTCTCGCAGTTCTAGAGGCTAGAAGTCTAAGGTCAGGGTGTCAGAATGGCCAGGTTCTGGTGAGAGTTTTCTGGGTTGCAGATGTCCACCTTCTCCTTGGATCCTCTCATGGTGGAGGACAGAGACAAGAAGGGAGCTCTCTCATGTCTCTTCTTCTAAGGGCACTAATCTCATTACTGAGTACTCCACCCTCATGAACTCCCCGAAGCCCTCCTCCTAATGTCATCATGTTGGGGATTAGGATTTCAACATATGAATTTGGGGGTGATGCATTCAGTTCCTAACAACCCCCTCATCTCTTTCCCTGCTTCCTTGCTGCCTCGCTGTGCTTCTAGCCACCCCAACTTTCTTGGTTTTCCTGTCTCTCTTTGCATTTGCTGCTCACTCTGTCTAGGACATGTGTCCTCCATTTGTTTGCATACCTTACTCTTTCATGGTGTCATTCAGCTCTTGGCTCAGGTGTCACCTTCGGAAGGCCTCTACTCATTGCTTTCTCCAAAGATCATCCCCCATTCATCCTTAACCCTTGTTCTTTAGAGCGCTATCACTACTCAGCATTACGTAATATGTCAATTTATATTCTTCACATTTGGATTGAATTGCGGTTCCTCCAAAGATGTGACCATCTCCTAACACTGGGGAAACTATGAATGTAACCTTATTTGGAAAAAGGATCTTTGAGGTTAGGATCTTGGGATGAAATCATCCTGGGGTTTAGGGTGGGCCCTAAGTCCAATGACAAGTGTCTTTATAAGAGAAGAGAAAGGGAGAAGGTAGAACCTTTTATTTTTTTGGTAGAACTTTTGACTCTCTCGTCCTGTACCAACAATGATGGTAATAATGACAAAGGCTAATATTAATACGCAAGGAAATTTGCTTTCATTTTCTACTTTAATGCTCATAACAACTACATGAGATGGTGAATTATTATGATCCCATTTTATAACTGACTAAATTGAAGCTCAAAAAATCTCAGTAACATGTCCTGACATCACGTAACTACTAAGGTGCTTCCTCAAGCAGAATAGGGGTCTCAGGTGGCACACCTGCATCTCTGAAACCCCAGCTCTGTCTCTGTGTTCCTTGAAGAGCATTGCCTTCTAGCATTGGCATTAGTCCTAGGAAAAAGAAACAAACTTCCATGAAGGTGTAAGATATGCAAATATTACAATAGGTATTTTCATATACATTATCTCAATTCATTCCTCTCCACACTTCTGCAAGGCTGCTGTTGTTGGCTTCAATTTACAGATATGCTAGTGGAGATTAGCAAAAAGCTTAAAAGAGACAGATGGCATTTTGAACTTGCTATGGTTGACTCAAGTTCCTGATCTTTCCACAGTAAGCAACTTTCAGACTATGCACACCCATGCTCAGAACAAGTTATTTCAACTCTTTTATGCCCCATTTTGAGCTTCCAGGGGTTTCCTACAATTCTGCAAGTATGCTGCATTGATTAGCCTTTTTCATCAGTGCTCTCTGCCCTTGTAAGAAAGATTTTATTTTTTCCCGTCACCACCTAGTGCTTATTCCCCAGGAGGCTGAGCTTCTTGCTGCTTTCTTTTCTCAGGACAGCTGAGTAGGATGTGAGCTAGGACGTTGAAAAGCCACCTTTGGCGTTTCAGAAGTTCTTCAACATCCTACTCTAACTTAGCAGAAACTTTGTTTTGATTGTATATTTTGTTCCCACATCCCCTTTATTTTCTGACTCTGCTTCTTCATAGCTTTGTGAACCCCAGGAGGCCTGGGAATAGTGCTCCACACCAAGATAAGCTACTCTAAGGAAAGGTCAGTCTGCCAAGAGAAGCCTAAAAAACGGGATATTTAAAAAATAGGCCATGCTGCGGCAAATAGAGATAACGCTCTGTCCTTCACATCCTTCTCAACCTCTAACCCTTTTGAAAATAAAAGTATTCACAGTCCTAGAGACTTTCAAACTCCACGGTTATATCCGATCAGGGTATAGGCAAGAAATATTCCATAGGTAGGGATTTCTTATAACTTCATAATAACAAAAGAAAATAGCAAAGTGATCTCTGCACACTATTTATTCAATCTTGGAATGATCGATTTTTAGATGCTTAAAATAGCTCCTCTAATGCAAGATTGGTAAATGACCTCAATCCACTAAGTTGACTTCAAATGAAAAAGACTAATGTCTTTTATTAGTAATTTTTTTGCAGATTAATCCTTTACCTGCATTTCTGTTATATCCAGTAATAGCCTAACTTAATTTAATCAGCACTTTGCAGGATCTTGTGTTTGTGGTTTGAAGGAATTATCAATAAATGGTAAGATTAGAAGCTTGTTTTTCTTAAAATGAATGGAAACTCATTTGGAAACTAAGTATTTAATTGACCTTTTCCTAATCACATGATTCAATAATATAATTTTACCACATGAATTCCATACTTACTAGTTGTAAAAATAAGAATGCCTATGTTTTGCAACAAATAGGCATTTAATAAAGCTCTCCCCTATCTTTCTCAATCTATACAATAACCCAATGATCATCTAGAACTGGACAGACAAGCCATTTGAACTTGCCTGGAGTACCTGAATACTTTAACTGTATTTAAATATCTCTTAACTGAAATATTTTATCACAATCCAGTATTTCTTCCGTTCTCCATTTTGACTGCTACGTCTGTTCTTCAAAGATTAATTGCCATTTATGGAGGAAGGAAGACAAAAAATTCTAGGGCCAGTGAAAGGAACTAAGGTATAAAGACCCAAGGTGTGCCAGGCAAGGCTAGATATCTTGTATATACTATTTAATCCTCATGAAATAGCCTACTGTTTCACCAAGAGAGAAATTGAGAGCTCTAAAAGCTCCACAATTAATAGCTTTTGGCAGAATTATATCCTTTCCATTGAAAGAATAATAATTAATTTTTTATCAGGCTGTCAAGGATGCTTAGTCTTTTGGTAACAGTTCACAGCACTAAGACACATTGGACTGTCACATTTCTATGAACTGTAGCCAACTCCAAAGATCATTTAATAATTCAGTATGGAAATATCTTAGTATCATAATGGCAAGGCAGTGTGAGACTGGCTATGGATTTGGTACAGGTAGAAATTATAATTATTCAATATGGGAAGATTTATCATTAAAAGCTAGGAGAATCAAAGAGTTCTATCATTTGCCTCATTGCATTACTCTTGAAAACGCTAAGTGTGTTTCTGTTTTCCAAATATAATCATGCCCTTATGAAAAATTTTCAGAGTTTGAAGTGAGGAAGTAACAGAGCATTTTTCAGTTTTGCATAACAATTAAAGGATACATTTTTATACATAGCAGTTTACTCATAAATACATTCATTTGTATATATCATGTATATATGATAATAACAATGGCTCATGTTTTCTGTGTTTTTTTGTTTGTATTATTTCTGTTTCTTAACATTTTCAAGAATGTAACTGGGTTATAAAACTATCAATATGCAGTGAATGACCATAAATGACCCTCTAAAGCATTTTAATTTATTTTTAACAAATTTCTTTATTGAAGTATAGTTGATTTACAATGTTGTGTTAGTCTCTGGTGTACAGCAAAGTGATTCAGTTATACATATGTATATTCTTTTCCACATTATTTCCATTATGGTTTATTACAAGATATTGAATATAGTTCCCTGTGTTATACAGTAGGATCTTGTTGCATTTTAAAGTGTGCTAATGCATCTGGCTATGGAAGGGGACAGAGGAGGGAGTCTTTGGCACTAGACATAGCACTGTGGGTTTCTGGCTCAGAAAGACTGAGAACTGTATTTTCTTTTTAAAAGTTTTGTTTATGGTGTACTTTCACAAAATTTCTCAGTCAAAAATCGTAATAAATTCAGGACATAGCTCTCCTGGACTCTCCATTATGCCAAAAGTCATTTACCATGTAGGCAACTGTATACATCATTATTTTTCCATTGGAATTTGTAAGAATACGTGTCCGGGATCATGTCTGTGGGGAGGGGTGTTAAGTGGTCAAGAATTTTGACCCATCAGGGATAGATGGTCTTTAAGGAATTGCGTGAAATGAGCAGTTATTGTAACAGAAAAGTGGGATTTTTTTATTTTTTGTTTTTTTTAATTTAAATTTATTTATTGCTTTATTGATGTGTAATGTACAATATTATATGTTACAGGTGTACAATACAGTGCTTCATAATTTTTCAAGGTTATACTCCATTTATAGTTATTATGTAATATTGGGTATATTCCCTGTGCTATACAATATATCCTTGTAGCTTGTTTTATACATAATAGTTTGTACCTCTTAACATCCTACCCCTGTACTGCCCCTCCCTCATTCCTCTCCCCACTGGTCACCACTAGTTTGTTCTCTGTATCCGTGGGTCTGCTTCTGTTTTATTCACTAGTTTGTTGTATTTTTTATATTCCACATATAAGTGATACATACAGTATTTTTGTCTGTCTGACTTGCTTCACTTAGCATAGTGTGGAGAGGACTTTCATTTATAGGGAAGATGTTAGCTATACTGAGGGACACTCACCACCCATTCTGCCATGAGCCCCCATGACAGATGTATAATCATAGTTTCCATGGTCAATTATTAGGGTTCATGCATCTGCCCTTACTCAGCCACAGAAAATGTAGATTTAAAAGTGGTTTTAACAACACCTGAATAGGTTCATTGAGGGAGAAGAGAGGTTAGAGACAGATGAACTAGTGAAGGCAAATTTTCAGGGAGGTTACGGAATAGAATTTAGCATTTTCTCATGCACGGTAGTCTTCCAGTTTGTTTTGAGAATGGGATTTACAGTAGGCATCTCAGATGAGGAAACTGGCTTCTTCCAGTGTTCATTATTAATTTAATTAACACTCTTGGGCTGATCACATTTTCTGGCACTTACTTCAAATGTTAGTCTTTGCTGTCATCTGGCTAGCAGTTAACTCCTTTCTGCCGTTGGCTATGCAGGAAGGGAGAACTTATGTGTATTCTCTCTAAACATGTCTGTGATTGGCTGTGACCTTGAAAACCTTTTAAAGAGATCCATGAAAAAAATTGCAAGACTGTTTTGTGGGCAGTCTCTCTTCCTGCAGAGTTTTCTCACAGTGATGGGTTTAAGGAAATGTAGGCACTAAAACACTGTGAATTTCAATCAGTGAAGATGGATGCCTGCCATTAGGAAGTGAGCTGCTGTAGCTGGACATTATCTAATGTGTGGTTAACTTGCCTTTATTGAAATAAATCCAGCCAAATAGATCTACCTATAATTTAGGGACCCACAGATCCTTTGAGGTCATCTAGCTCAGCTCCCAGATGTAATAGATGAGGAAAGAGAGCTCCAAGGGGACACTGCTCATGTGTCCAGGGTCTTGCTGGAATCCCGATGTATAGAAGCCCATTTCATTTAGGACTTTCTCCCCATAAGGGGAGAAATTCCTGTGTTCAAATCCAGGCTCTATTTTTAGTTTTTTAAGGAACCTCCATACTGTTCTCCATAGTGGCTGTATCAATTCACATTCCCACCAGCAGTGCAAGAGTGTTGCCTTTTCTCCACATCCTCTCCAGCATTTATTGTATGCAGATTTTTTGATGATGGTCATTCTGACTGGTGTGAGGTGATACCTCATTGAAGTTTTGATTTGCATTTCTCTAATGATTAGTGATGTTGAGCATCCTTTCATGTGTTTGTTGGCAATCTGTAGATCTTCTTTGGAGAAATGTCTATTTAGGTCTTCTGCCCATTTTTGGATTGGGTTTTGTTTGTTTGTTTTGTATTGAGCTGCATGAGCTGCTTGTAAATTTTTGAGATTAATCCTTTGTCAGTTGCTTCATTTGCAAATATTTTCTCCCATTCTGAGGGTTGTCTTTCCGTCTTATTTAACTGCTTGAGCAAGTCACTTAACTTCTTTATGCTTCAGTTTCTCGTCAATAATATGGAGGTAATACTAATATATAAGGCATTTCACTTTTGTGAGGAGTAAAATGAGTTACTCTGTGTCTGGCAAATAGTAAACATCATAAAATTGTGGCTCTTTTGGTGCTTGTGATTAGCATCTGGTATTGGAAGAAAGAACATATTGCATTACATTTCTCTCGATCATTGGTTTTCAGCTGGGGGTAATTTTGTCCCCAGGGAATATTTGGCCATGTATGAAGAAATCTTGGGTTGTCACAGCTTCAGGTCAGAGGGTGTTTCTGGTATCTAATATGTAGAAGCCAGGGATGCTGCTGAACATCTTATAATGAGCAGGTAAGCCCACACAACAAAGAATTACCCAGCCCCAAATGTCCACAGTGCTGAGGTTGAGAAACAGTGCTCTAGGTTTAAAAATATAACAATTTGAATCTAGAATATGAATTAAAATTGAGTTTAAAAAGAAAAATGATGGCACCTCAATAATAATTTTATAAATGGGAGAGGGTTTCCTAGTTTCAGCCACATGTCATTGCATATGTGCTGTCCCTACTGGTGAAGAACTATGTGTAAGACAGTCCTTTACTCATTGCCAACCCTCCTTATTCTGCTCCAGCAATTGGTTGTAATGATTTCAGCAATTTGAAACCATCCAAGTTTTTTTAGATACAGAAGTTGGTAAGAATATGTACATTTTCAGCACTTTACATATTTATCATTCACTTGGATTATGTGGTGTTGCCACTCACTGTCTTTGATTCCATAGTGAGTAGGAAATCCTATGATCAGAAGTCTTTATAGACAATGATGTGCTTTTACAACTGTTGAAGTAGAAGTCCCATTCATTTAAATCTTACAACTTTTTGTAAAATTTAATTTAAATTTTACAGCTTTTACAACTGTTGAAGTAGAAGTCCCATTCATTTAAATTTATTTCAGCAGTGCTTTTGAAGTGTTCTTTCTGCCCCAGTATTCCTGTTTTTCTTTTGATGTTATTTTGATGCAAGCGGGACAGTTGTGACCTTGATCTGATTTACAAGTATTTTTCTCATATTTATGAAAATCAAACATCTCACAAAATTAGATGTTACGTATATTTGGAATATTTAGAAGGTCATAGCCTTCTCAAAAGGCCGTTTTCTGCATATGCCTATGTTTATAGAGTTATAAGATCCCTTTAAAATCATGAATAAGCAGGAGGCTACAGTGACTGATAGTCCGACAGGGAAAAATAACACTTGCAGCTGCACTGCTGTTACATTTCACTGTGAGCAATATTATTATATAAGGACCTCTTTAAATATAAATTTTAGCATAAAATTATCTACGAAAGAGAGTAGTTTTATAAGTGTGATACACTGTTAAGAAAACACTACACATATACATAGGAATGTGCTATATATATATGTATGTATATATATGTATATATATATATAGAGAGAGAATATAAATATGTATATATTTAACTGAATCAGATTTAAATCAAAATCTGTATCTCTAGATTTTTTTCCTCCCTTTCTCTTTTCTATTAGTCAGCTCTTGCTAGAGCAATGCTGTGTAACAAACCATTCCAAATTCAGTAGGCTTGCAACAGCAAATATTTGTCATCAAATTTACAGGTCTGTAGGTGACTCTGGTTTAGTGGATCAAGACCAGGTTCAACTGGGAGGCTCAGCTGATCAGCAGGCTTTGTCAGTTCTGCTCCATATTTATGTGTTCTAGTGTGCAGTTTGAAGGGGTTTGGTTTTATCATAGTGGATCACCAGAGCACGAGAGGCAAGGACTCTTGTTACGTCACATTCACTAGAGTTCTGTTGGCCAAAGCAAGACACATGGCCAAGCCCAATGTTAAGGAACTAAAAAGTGTATTTTTCCCATAGTGAGAAAGGAAGGGAGACTGGAGTAGATATTTGCTCAAAAATATTTCCAGCTATCGCACCTTCACCTTATTTCAGATAAGGGTAAGTTGTCTCTTTGTCCTGAAATTATGTTCTCTGCCTCCTTCTACCCCCAGAATTGAGGCCAGTTACCAGAAAGGCAAGCCCAGATCTGTACAGAACCATTCAGCTAGACATTCTATGTCACACATCTATGTTTTCCTATGCTTATAATTATATGTTAATGTATGTGTGGATATGGTTAATTTGTTAGAGACAGTAATTTAATTATAGGTTCAAACATTCCACAGCATAAACAACTTAAGGAAGGAAGATATAAGAATGTCTCAGAACTTCAGATTTGGTACTAGTGTGCAATTTTGAAATGACATACCAATTAGGAGATGCAAATAACTTTTAAGAAAAAAAACATTTTAGATGTTTCACGTCTTCTCTTAGAGAGGATACATTAGCAAATCAGAGAGGAAAAAGCATATGCACAGTATTTGGGGTCATGGCAAGTCTGTTTCTCTATTTTTCTCTCTCTTCTGCTCTATTGAATTATCTCTGTCTCTTGCTCTCTCTCCACCTTACTTCCTTGGCTTTATATGGACTAGGGTTCAAGCTCCCTGTGAAATTGTCAACCTTGATTCCTCTTGCATTGAATCTGTTAATTGCTTTGGGTAGTATAGTCATTTTCACAATGTTGATTCTTCCAATCCAAAACATGGTATATCTCTCCATCTATTTGTATCATCTTTAATTTCTTTCATCAGTGTCTTACAGTTTTCTGCATACAGGTCTTTTGTCTCCTTAGGTAGATTTATTCCTAGGTATTTTATTCTTTTTGTTGCAATGGTAAATGGGAGTGTTTCCTTAATTTCTCTTTCAGATTTTTCATCATTAGTGTATAGGAATGCAAGAGATTTCTGTGCATTAATTTTGTATCCTGCTACTTTACCAAATTCGTTGATTAGCTCTAGCAGATTTTTGGTAGCATCTTTAGGATTCTCTGTATATGCCAATAGGAGTCTTAAAAAGCATGTGGAAGGGTGTCTGGTACAACATTTGAAACAGAATAAGCCCTCAGTGAATGTTAGCTCAATTCAGACATTAATATTTCAGTGGTCTTTTCATTTTTATAAGGTATTACATAAATTTATAAACAAAGTCATGGAGCATTATGCACAGTTAAAAAAATCCCTAATTTACAGCACCAAGGAAACCAGTACTAAGAATTTGAAGAACCCCTGGAATTCACTCATTATTTTTGTTCCCCCACCTTCCATCCACCCTCTTTCCCTCCCTCCCTCCCTTCCTTTCTTCTCTTCCTCCCTCCCTCTCTCTACCTCTCTCTCTTCCCTCCCTCTCTCCCTTCCGTTCTCTAAATGGAGCATTGTCTGCTGATTCTTTTAATTTAGGAAGAATTGCATTTTATAAAGACCACCTTATAAAAGGTGGTCCCCAAGTTTGACAAAAGACACTTTAACTGATGTGATGGTAGAGGTTAAACTAGAAAGCATGGGAGACCCACTGCATTTGGGGGAGTCCAATTACTGTTTTCATGCATTGGATGGATTGTAAAAGCTATGTGTTTTCCAATGAACATCATAGTTTTATGATAATAGTTTTGTGGTTTTGGTCCTGCCACATTCACACAGGGCACACACTGGCATTGTAGAAGCTTGAGTGAGAGTGTGCCTAGCTCAGTGCTGGGACACAAGGCTTGATAAATACAGCATGTAATATGTGCTCCATGTGGAGAGTGTGTTTATACCTGTGCATTTTATTATATTGCAGGAAAACACAAGTACAAGGCATAACATATTGGAGAGAGAAGGAAATAGTAGGACTTTACTATGTAAGTGGCAGTTTTGAGAGATGAGGAGTAATGAGGAAGAGGGAAGAAAATAATAGTCTGGGGTTTTCCTGGTGGTGCAGTGGTTAAGAATCTGCCTGCGAATGTAGGGGACATGGGTTCGAGCCCTGGTCCGGGAAGATCCCACATGCCGTGAAGCAACTAAGCCCGTGCACCACCACTACTGAGCCTGCCCTCTAGAGCTCATGAGCCACAACTACTGAGCCCACGTGCCACAACTACTGAAGCCCACACGCCTAGAGCCTGTGCTCTGAAATAAGAGAAGCCACCGCAATGAGAAGCCCATACATTGCAATGAAGAGTAGCCCCCGCTCCCCGCAGCTAGAGAAAGCTTACGTGCAGCAACAAAGACCCAACGCAGCCATAAATAAATAAATAAACAAACAAATAAATAAAATAATAAATTAAAAAAATAATAATGGTCTGTGGCTGTTTAGAAGAGACATGGTAGGCTAGAGCTAAAAGGAAGTGGAACTTGTTTGCCTTCCTCCTGTATACCTGCAGGCACAGAACAGATATGGACCTCAGAAGCCAGGCTCATATTCCCACTGGTCCATACTCTCAACACTGAGCATGGTGCCTTGCCCATAGTAGGTGGACATTTATGAATGACATATTCATTTCCTAGGGCTGCTGTAACAAAGTACCACAAACTGGGCAGCTTAAAACAACAGAAATGTATTGTCTCACGGTTCTGGAGGCTAGAAATCCAGAATCAAGGTGTTGGCAGGGCTGTACTGCCTCTGAAGGCTCTAGGGAAGAACCTTTCCTTACCTCTTCTACCTTCTTGTGGTTGAGGGCAATCCTTGTCATTCTTTGACTTATGAGTGCATCACTCCAATCTCTGCCTCTGTCTTCTCATGGTCTTCTTTTCTGTTTCTGTTTTTGTGTCCAAATTTCCCTCTTCCTATAAGGACTCCAGTCTTACTAGATTTAGAGCTTACTCTAAACAAGCATGACCTCATCTTAACTTGATTACATATATAAAGACCCTATTTCCAAATAAGGTCACATTAACAGCGTAGACGTGACATTTTTAGGCAACACTCTTCAACCCAGTAGAAATAGTGATTTTTTTGTTTGTTTCTTCAGCGTGCCAAAAGCTGTGCCAAACACACAAAAATTGCGAAGCTTCTGTGCTTTAGAATATAAATGTTTAAAATTTTCCTACTGCTCTTTCAGTACCGTGAACTATAAAGCATAAGCAATGTTCTGTGGTGTGCAGCACTGTCCATAAGCTGCTGTTAGGCACCACATTAAAAGCATCCTTCAACAGTATACTATCCACTGAACTTTGTCTAAAATACAAATTCAAAAATGACAACAGGGCTTCCCTGGTGGCACAGTGGTTGAGAGTCTGCCTGCTGATGCAGGGGACGCGGGTTCGTGCCCCGGTCCGGGAAGATCCCACGTGCTGCGGAGCGGCTGGGCCCGTGAGCCATGGCCGCTGAGCCTGCGCGTCCGGAGCCTGTGCTCCGCAACGGGAGAGGCCACAACAGTGAGAGGCCCGCATACCGCAAAAAAAAAAAAAGACAACAAAAGTTTTGGGTAGTATTTACAGTGGCCAGAACCTTGATCTACTGCAGAGTTTAGGGAATAAAAGATTATCTGAAATATCTATTACAATTTAATCCTCAATGAGTGGTGCCCAGAGCAGACCCTGATTCTTCACTAAATGGATATGGAGTGTGACTCAGAGGAAATGAGACTGTTGTGTGACTTTCTAGAAATTCTCTCTCATTACTATATGGCCGCAGTATACTTTCATAGTTGTTTTCTTTAAGTGGTACAGATTTGAGGGGAAGAAATGGAAGTAACATGGTATAGCAGAAGAGAGCATAGATTTTGCATTGGGTATAGTAGGGCTTCACATCCAGTGCTGAGAGTTATTAACTTTGAATAAATTATTTATCCTCTTTTTGTTTTGTTTGCTTTATTTTTAATATGAGGACAGTGATATTCTCTCATTGGAGAGTTGTGCAGATTAAATAAAGTAATAACAGTAGGTTCATAGAGAGCATTCTGTTCTTTCACCTCTTGCTTATTTGTTGTCATTTGTTGAAATGAAATATAAAATACAAAGTAGAACAGACAAAACTATACTAAGAAAACAGAATTAGCAAATGCAGCTATACATCAGAATCTGTATAGCATGTTAACTTGTAACATTGCCTAGCTAGCTTGCAAAATCTCAAATATTCAGCCTCAGCAGGGCATCAGCTGGACCCATGGGTGTTAGCATTTATGCTCTGTTAGCCCAGTTTTCTCTTCTTGACTTCCTGGAAGTAAATGAAGCATCCAGGAGCCAATGAAACCTCCCCACCTGAGCCTTCCTTGCTCTCATAGTGCCTAATTTGCATGAGCTTGTATGGGTGAGATGCCCAGGAGTCACTGTCAGGCAGGTTAAGGAAAGCCCATGGCAGCATCACTGGCCCTAATCACTATTCCAGCAGATTGATAAAGACAGAGGCTAAGATTCGATGAGGGAGAGTATTTGGAGACTTTGGCGTACTAGCTCCAAAGAGCCAGAATAAGGAATAAGGTAGGATCAGAGAGTAGACGACCCCAGGTATTGCTAATTTAGATAGTGCATAGGCTTATCTTTGAAAAATTCTAGAATAATAGGGAAAATAATATATAGCAGAGAATGAGGAACCCAAAGATTGGACTATATCCCCCAAAGTAACAGCAAAAAGTGTTGAGCACATTTTGTTTCTCCAGCCAACTCATATGGAAGTATAATTTTTAAACATAGGGTTAATGCAACGAGGGGGCTTCTCAAATCTCTGCAGAAATTAAGTAGGCTGTTTTAGAAAAATAGAGTCTAGAATTCCTACAAATAATATGACATTTTCACTCTATTTGTCCTAGCTACCTGAGGTCATGATGTTTTACAGAAAGGAGGGATTGGCAAAAATGACAGAAAAAATGTGATCCGTATAAAATCTAGCAGTGATGGTTTAGCACATTCAAAGAAAAAGAGAACTTTGAGATTGTAGACTCTGGGTCTTAGTTGGAAGTATTCTCAGAATAGTGAAACACACCCTTCTAGTTTTCATGGTTCATTGGAAATATACCTTGAAACTGTCTTATTTTACTCTTACAATGAAGTTTGCAAGAATGAAATCTTCTAAGTAGACTCGTCTAGCAATAGGAAGAACGCTGTGACCGAATCTTGTTTTAGAGCCAGGAGTATTCAATTTATTTTATAATGCATTCTGTTTCACAGATTGAGATATGTTGTAAGTTACTAAGTTAGATTTTGGTTTTGTCAACCTCTTGAATGAAGCTTTATCAGCCTGAGAGCTCTTTGAGAGCAAAACCTAATCATTTTCAACTTTGTAGCAACAACTGCTTCTTTATTAGAGTGTAACTTGGGATAAGTAATCAATACATTGGAATGGAATGAACTGGAATAGAGTAGAGTGGAATGTAAAGGAATAGAGTGGAATGCAATGGAAAGGGATGAAATGGATGGAATGTGGAATGGAATGGAGTGAGTGGAAGCATAGCATTGGAAGCACCAGAGTTTTGACTTGGATCAACTCTGGATGAATTGATGACATCATGTCTCAGGGCCGTAAAGATAAGGATCTGACTTGTGGATACTTCACTCAACTTCTGTCCTCATTTGTGACCCTGCCTACAGTTCAGCACCATACTGTGCTAATCCTGAGTTGTCTCTGAGGTTGCAGATGGGAAATTGCTCGGTTGGCCCTCTGGTTCTCCTGGTCTGTGCTCTGTCAGGAAATGTGCTCTGGGATGATATACCCTACAGGCAGGCATTTAGTAGTCACTTTAACAGCCAGGGCACTTTGTAAAGCACTGTAAGAGCTGAAAATGAACAGGGAAGTTGCAGTTACCATTGGCATCGTTCTATACCTGTCCACATTATTCCTTAAAAAGGCACCATAATGTATCAATAGTTCTCAGGAGTATGAACTTAACGTCAGAATATCTGGATTTTAATATAGGCTCTACCACCATAGCTGTGAACTCAGGCAAGTTATTAAAGTTCATTGAACTTTATTTCCTCACCTGTAAAATGAGGACAACAGTACCTACATCAAAATATTGTTAAAATTAAATGAAAGTAAAATCCATATAAAGCCCTTAGCAAAATCCTTTTTCATGATAAATACTATATTAATGTTAGTAATTATTTAAAGGACAAGTTGTTACTGATATGATATTCCAGTACACTTTATGGAGTCTAAAGACAATATACTACAAAATCACAAGCAATTTGTCTTCACAGAAATAGAGCTAACATTCTATACATGATTACTGTAAACACAGGACTCTGCTAAGTGCTTTACATGCATTTAGACATTAATTTTCATAGATTCTATCCAGTAGGTATCATTCTCATTTTATAGATGAGGAAACTGAGGCACAGAGATGGTAAATAGCTTACCTAGAGTCACATATTTAGTGAGTGGCAAAGTTGTAATTCAAACTCAGCAGTTTAGACTCAAAGGTCATATTCAGCTACTATTTTATACAACAGTGACGGTCATTTTTTTAAATTGGCGTATAGTTGCTTTACAATGTTGTGTTAGTTTCTGCTGTACAACAAAGTGAATCAGCTATACGTTTACATATATCCCCTCCTTTTTGAATTTCCTTCCAATTTAGGTCACCACAGAGCATTGAGTAGAGTTCCTTGTGCCATATAGGTTCTCATTAGCTATCTATTGAGTTAGCCAAAATGTTTGTCTGGGTTTTTCCATAAGATGTTACGGAAAAACCCAAACAAACTTTTTGGCCAACCCAATATTTTATACATAATAGAGTATATATGTCAGTCCCAATCTCCCAATTCATCCCACCCCCTTTCCCCCCCTTGGTGTCCATATGTGTTTTTTTTTTCTATCTGTATGGCTATCCTACAAAATTTTACTATATATTTTAATTTTAGTTAATTACTTTTTTACATTTTTATTGGAGTATAATTGCTTTACAACGGTGTGTTAGTTTCTGCTTTATAACAAAGTGAACCAGTTATACATATACATATGTTCCCATATCTCTTCCCTCTTGCATCTCCCTCCCTCCCACCCTCCCTATCCCATCCCTCTAGGCGGTCACAAAGGACCGAGCTGATCTCCCTCTGCTATGCGGCTGCTTCCCACTAGCTATCTACCTTACGTTTGGTAGTGTATATATGTCCATGCCTCTCTCTCGCTTTGTCACAGCTTACCCTTCTCACTCCCCATATCCTCAAGTCCATTCTCTAGTAGGTCTGTGTCTTTATTCCTGTCTTACCCCTAGCTACTTCATGACAATTTTTTCTAAGTTCCATATATATGTGTTAGCATATGGTATTTGTCTTTCTCTTTCTGACTTACTTCACTCTGTATGACAGACTCTAGGTCCATCCACCTCATTACAAATAGCTCAATTTTGTTTCTTTTTATGGCTGAGTAATATTCCATTGTATATATGTGCCACATCTTCTTTATCCATTCATCCGATGATGGACACTTAGGTTGTTTCCATCTCCAGGCTATTGTAAATAGAGGTGCAATGAACATTTTGGTACATGACTCTTTTTGAATTATGGTTTTCTCAGGGTATATGCCCAGTAGTGGGATTGCTGGGTCATATGGTAGTTCTATTTTTAGTTTTTTAAGGAACCTCCATACTGTTCTCCACAGTGGCTGTATCACTTTACATTCACACCAACAGTGCAAGAGAGTTCCCTTTTCTCCACACCCTCTCCAGCATTTATTGTTTCTAGATTTTTTGATGATGGCCATTCAGACTGGTGTGAGATGATATCTCATTGTAGTTTTGATTTGCATTTCTCTAATGATTAATGATGTTAAACATTCTTTCATGTGTTTGTTGGCAGACTGTATATCTTCTTTGGAGAAATGTCTGTTTAGGTCTTCTGCCCATTTTTGGATTGGGTTGTTTGTTTTTTTTGTTATTGAGCTGCATGAGCTGCTTATAAATTTTGGAGATTAATCCTTTGTCAGTTGCTTCATTTGCAAATATTTTCTCTCATTCTGAAGGTTGTCTTTTGGTCTTGTTTATGGTCTCCTTTGCTGTGCAAAAGCTTTGAAGTTTCATTAGGTCCGATTTGTTTATTTTTGGTTTTATTTCCATTTGCCTAGGAGGTAGGTCAAAAAGGATCTTGCTGTGATTTATATCATAGAGTGTTCTGACTATGTTTTCCTCTAAGAGTTTCATAGTTTCTGGCCTTACATTTAGGTCTTAAATCCATTTTGAGCCTATTTTTGTGTATGGTGTTAAGGAGTGATCTAATCTCATACTTTTACATGTACCTGTCCAGTTTTCCCAGCACCACTTACTGAAGAGGCTGTCCTTTCTCCATGTACATTCCTGCCTCCTTTATCAAAGATAAGGTGACCATATGTGCATGGGTTTATCTCTGGGCTTTCTATCCTGTTCCATTGATCTATCTTTCTGTTTTTGTGCCAGTACCATACTGTTTTGATTACTGTAGCTTTGTAGTATAGTCTGAAGTCAGGGAGCCTGATTCCTCCAGCTCCGTTTTTCGTTCTCAAGATCGCTTTGGCTATTCGGGGCCTTTTGTGTTTCCATACAAATTGTGAAATTTTTTGTTCTAGTTCTGTAAAAAATGCCAGTGGTAGTTTAATAGGGATTACATTGAATCTGTAGATTGCTTTGGGTAGTAGAGTCATTTTCACAATGTTGAATCTTCCAATTCAAGAACATGGTATATCTCTCCATCTATTTGTATCATCTTTAATTTCTTTCATCAGTGTCTTATGATTTTCTGCATACAGGTCTATTGTCTCCTTAGGTAGGTTTATCCCTAAATATTTTATTCTTTTTGTTGCAATGGTAAATGGGAGTGTTTTCTTGATTTCACTTTCAGATTTTTCCTCATTAGTGTATAGGAATGCCAGAGATTTCTGTGCATTAACGTTGTATCCTCCTACTTTACCAAATTCATTCATTAGCTCTAGTAGTTTTCTGGTAGCATCTTTAGGATTCTCTATGTATAGTATCATGTCATCTGCAAAGAGTGACAGCTTTACTTCTTCTTTTCCAATTTGGATTCCTTTTATTTCCTTTTCTTCTCTGACTGCTGTGGCTAAAACTTCCAAAACTATGTTGAATAAGAGTGGTGAGAGTGGGCAACCTTGTCTTGTTCCTGATCATAGTGGAAATGCTTTCAGTTTTTCACCATTGAGGACGATGTTGGCTGTGGGTTTGTCATATATGGCCTTTATTATGTTGAGGAAAGTTCCCTCTATGCCTACTTTCTGCAGGGTTTTTATTATAAATGGGTGTTGAATTTTGTCGAAAGCTTTCTCTGCATCTATTGAGATGATCATATGGTTTTTCTCCTTCAGTTTGTTAATATGGTGTATCACGTTGATTTATTTGCATATATTGAAGAATTCTTGCATTCCTGAAATAAACCCCACTTGATCATGATGTATGATCCGTTTAATATGCTGATGGATTCTGTTTGCTAGTATTTTCTTGAGGATTTTTGCATCTATGTTCATCAGTGATATTGACCTGTAGTTTTCTTTCTTTGTGACATCCTTGTCTGGTTTTGGTATCAGGGTGATGGTGGCCTCGTAGAATGAGTTTGGGAGTGCTCCTCCCTCTAATATATTCTGGAAGAGTTTGAGAAAGATAGGTGTTAGCTCTTCTCTAAATGTTTGATAGAATTTGCCTGTGAAGCCTTCTGGGCCTGGGCTTTTGTTTGTTGGAAGATTTTTAATCACAGTTTCAATTTCATTGCTTGTGATTGGTCTGTTCATATTTTCTATTTCTTTCTGATTCAGTCTTGGCAGGTTTTACATTTCTAAGAATTTGTCCATTTCTTCCAGGTTGTCCATTTTTTTGGCATAGAGTTGCTTGTAGTAATCTCTCATGATCTTTTGTATTTCTGCAGTGTCAGTTGTTACTTCTCCTTTTTCATTTCTAATTCTATTGATTTGAGTCTTCTCCCTTTTTTTCTTGATGAGTCTGGCTAATGGTTTATCAATTTTGTTTATCTTCTCAAAGAATCAGCTTTTAGTTTTATTGATCTTTGCTATCGTTTCCTTCATTTCTTTTTCATTTATTTCTGATCTGATTTTTAAGATTTCTTTTCTTCTGCTAACTTTCGGGTTTTTTTCTTCTTTCTCTAATTGCTTTAGGTGCAAGGTTAGGTTGTTTATTCGAGATGTTTCCTGTTTCTTAAGGTAGGATTGTATTGCTATAAACTTCTTTCTTAGAACTGCTTTTGCTGCATCCCATAGATTTTGGGTCGTCGTGTCTCCATTGTCATTTGTTTCTAGGTATTTTTTAATTTCCTCTTTGATTTCTCCAGTGATCACTTCGTTATAAAGTAGTGTATTGTTTAGCCTCCATGTGTTTGTATTTTTTACAGATCTTTTCCTTTAATTGATATCTAGTCTCATAGCGTTGTGGTCAGAAAAGATACTTGATACAATTTCAATTTTCTTAAATTTCCCAAGGCTTGGTTTGTTACCCAAGATATGATCTATCCTGGAGAATGTTCCATGAGCACTTGAGAAAAATGTGTATTCTGTTCTTTTTGGATGGAATGTCCTATAAATATCAATTAAGTCCCTCTTGTTTAATGTATCATTTAAAGCTTGTGTTTCCTTATTTATTTTCATTTTGGATGATCTGTTCATTGGTGAAAGTGGGGTGTTAAAGTCCCCTACTATGAATGTGTTACTGTCGATTTCCCCTTTTATGGCTGTTAGTATTTGCCTTATGTATTGAGGTGCTCCTATGTTGGGTGCATAAATATTTACAATTGTTATATCTTCTTCTTGGATCGATCCGTTGATCATTATGTAGTGTCTTTCTTTGTCTCTTCTAATAGTCTTTATTTGAAAGTCTATTTTGTCTGATATGAGAATTGCTATTCCAGCTTTCTTTTGGTTTCCATTTGCATGAAATATCTTTTTCCATCCCCTTACTTTCAGTCTGTATGTGTCTCTAGGTCTGAAGTGGGTCTCTAGTAGACAGCAAATATATGGGTCTTGTTTTTGTATCCATTCAGCCAATCTGTGTCTTTTGGTGGGAGCATTTAGTCCATTTACATTTAAGGTAATTATCGATATGTATGTTTGTATTCCCATTTTCTTAATTGTTTTGGGTTCGTTATTGTAGGTCTTTTCCTTCTCTTGTGTTTCTTGCCTAGAGAAATTCCTTTAGCAGTTGTTGTAAAGCTGGTTTGGTGGTGCTTAACTCTCTCAGCTTTTGCTTGTCTGTAAAGGTTTTAATTTCTCCATCAATCTGAATGAGATCCTTGCTTAGTAGAGTAATATTGGTTGCACGTTTTTCTCCTTCATCACTTTAAATATGTCCTGTCAGTCCCTTCTGGGTTGCAGAGTTTCTGCTGAAAGATCAGCTGTTAACCTTATGGGGATTCCCTTGTGTGTTATTTGTTGTTTTTCCCTTGCTACTTTTAGTATGTTTTCTTTGTATTTAATTTTTGACAGTTTGATTAATATGTGTCTTGGCATATTTCTCCTTGGATTTATCCTGTGTGGGACTCTCTGTGCTTCCTGGACTTGATTAACTATTTCCTTTCCCATATTAGGGAAGTTTTCAACTATAATCTCTTCAAATATTTTCTCAGTCCCTTTCTTTTTCTCTTCTTCTTCTGGAACCCCTATAATTTGAATGTTGGTGCATTTAATGTTGTCCCGGAGGTCTCTGAGACTGTCCTCAGTTCTTTTCATTCTTTTTTCTTTATTCTGCTCTGCAGTAGTTATTTCCACTATTTTATCTTCCAGGTCACTTATCCGTTCTTCTGCCTCAGTTATTCTGCTGTTGATCCCAATTAGAGTATTTTTAATGTCATTTATTGTGTTGTTCATCGTTGTTTGTTTCATCTTTAGTTCTTCTAGGTCCTTGTTAAATGTTTCTTGCATTTTGTCTATTCTATTTCCAAGATTCTGGATCATCTTTACTATCATTATTCTGAATTCTCTTTCAGGTAGACTGCCTATTTCCTCTTCATTTGTTAGGTCTGGTGGGTTTTTATCTTGCTCCTTCATCTGCTGTGTGTTTCTCTGTCTTCTCCTTTTGCTTATCTTACTGTGTTTGGGGTCTCCTTTTTGCAGGCTGCAGGTTCATAGTTCCTGTTGTTTTTGGTGTCTGTCCCCAGTGGCTAAAGTTGGTTCAGTGGGTTGTGTAGACTTCCCGGTGGAGGGGACTAGTGCCTGTGTTCTGGTGGATGAGGCTGGATCGTGTCTTTCTGGTGGGCAGGTCCACGTTTGGTGGTGTTTTTTGGGGTGTCTGTGGACTTATTATGATTTTAGGTAGCCTTTCTGCTAATGGGTGGGGTTGTTTTCCTGTCTTGCTAGTTGTTTGGCATAGGATGTCCAGCACTACAGCTTGCTGGTCGTTGAGTGGAGGTGGGTCTCGGTGTTGAGATGGAGATCTCTGGGAGATTTTTGCTGTTTGATATTATGTGGAGCTGGGAGGTCTCTTGTGGACCAGTGTCCTGAAGTTGGCTCTCCCACCTCAGAGGCACAGCACTGACTCCTGGCTGCAGCACCAAGAGCCTTTCATTCACACGGCTCAGAATAAAAGGGAGGTAAAGTAGAAGTAAAGAATTAGTAGAAGTAGAAAGAAAGAAAGAAAGAAAGAAAGAAATGAGGGAGCGAGGTGGGAAGGAAGGAAGGAAGGACGGAAGGGAAAAAGAAAGAAGATAAAGTGAAATAAAATAAAGGTAAAATATAATAAAGTTATTAAAATGAAAAATTTTTAAGAGAAAAAAAATTTTAAAAAAAACGGACAGATAGAACGCTAGGACAAATGGTGGAAGCAAAGCTATACAGACAAAATCTCACACAGAAGCATACACATATACACTCACAAAAAGAGGAAATGGGGAAAAAATCATAAATCTTCCTCTCAGAGTCCGTCTCCTTAATTTGGGATGATTCGTTGTCTATTCATGTATTCCACAGATGCAGGGTGCATCAAGTTGATTGTGGAGCTTTAATCCGCTGCTTCTGAGGCTGCTGGGAGAGATTTCCCTTTCTCTTCTTTGTTCTCATAGCTCCCAGGGGCTCAGCTTTGGATTTGGCCCCGTCTCTGCGTGTAAGTCGCCGGAGGGCGTCTGTTCTTCGCTCAGACAGGACAGGGTTAAATGAGCCGCTGATTCGGGGGCTCTGGTTCACCCAGGCCGGGGGGGAGGGAGGGGCACGGAGTGCGGGGTGATCCTGCGGCGGCAGAGACCGGCGTGACGTTGCACCAGCCTGAGGCGCGCCGTGCGTTCTTCCGGGGGAGTTGTCCCAGGATCCCGGGACCCTGGCAGTGGTGAGCTGCACAGGCTCCCCGGGAGGGGGGTGTGGATAGTGACCTGTGCACGCACACAGGCTTCCTAGTGGCGGCAGCAGCAGCCTTAGTGTACCATGCCCGTCTCTGGAGTCTGCGCTTTTATCCGCGGCTCACGCCCGTCTCTGGAGCTCCTTTAAGCAGCGCTCTTAATCCCCTCTCCTCGTGCACCAGGAAACAAAGAGGGAAGAAAAAGTCTCTTGTCTCTTCGGCAGCTCCAGACCTTTCTCCGGACTCCCTCCCGGCTAGCCGCGGCGCACCAACCCCCTGCAGGCTGTGCTCACGCCGCCAACTCCAGTCCTCTACCGGCGCTCTAACCGAGGCCCGAGCCACAACCCCCAGCCCCGCCCGCCCCGGCGGGTGAGCAGACAAGCCTCTCGGGCTGGTGAGTGCCGGTCGGCACCGATCCTCTGTGCGGGAATCTCTCCGCTTTGCCCCCTGCACCCCTGTTGCTGTGCTCTCCACCGTGGCTCCAAAGCTTCCCCCTCCGCCACCCGCAGTCTCCGCCCACGAAGGGGCTTCCTAGTGTGTGGAAACCTTTCCTCCTTCACAGCTCCCTCCCACTGCTGCAGGTCCCGTCCCTACCCTTTTGTCTCTGTTTATTCTTTTTTCTTTTGCCCTACCCAGGTACGTGGGGGGTTTCTTGCCTTTTGGGAGGTCTGAGGACTTCTGCCAGCGTTCAGTAGGTGTTCTGTAGGAGTTGTTCCACGTGTAGATGTATTTCTGGTGTATCTGTGGGGAGGAAGGTGATCTCCGCGTCTTCCTCCTCCGCCATCTTCCCCAGCAATCTCCATATGTTTTTTTTCTCTACGTCTGTGTCTCTATTACCGTCATTTAGGAACTTCAGGCTTTTTCGGTTTTCATGAAGCCTTCTACAGGAGTCATCTGTCTTATGTTCTATGTGTCTACATTGATGACTTTCCAAAGCTCAGTGGCTATCTAGAGCGTTTGTTTTACTCTGAGTCTTTTTCTTGTTAACTTCCCAATGCTTTGTGAAAATTGTTCCAGTTTTCATTTCTTTTACATCACTTTTGTCTGCCCAACCTCAATTTCTTAGTAAGTTGGTTTTATATAGGATTCACTGAAAAGAAGTAAATGAAATACCTGGGTAACATAGTACCTGTAATAAGTGAGGCACTTATTAAAATGCTTCCTGCTTTCTCTTTATTATCCATCCCTACTAAATTCCAAGTCAATTTCAGTAAATTTAAAATCAACATGGCTGCTCTCCAGAAAGTCATTATTGATCAAGATATTTTCCCATTGGATATTAAATTTGTGCTTGAATATAACAGATGAAAATGGTCTAAAATGGGATTAGATTTAGCTAACTGGCTAAAGCCAGTTAGCAGACAAGACAAGCTATTGGTTCTGGGCCACATTTTGATGTCATCCTCCATTTGCCTCTTTGATTCTTTAAAAATCAGTTAATCCATCAAGCAAACATGCAATTAGCTTTTATAATACTTTAATAAAAGAGGAAGACTTTGGACAGCAAACAAGGCTGGAGTGAGTAGCGCAGATATTAGGCAGCCACCTGGTATGTTGGGATAAACATAATCTTTGGAGTCAGACATAGTTGAGTTGGGGTCCTGGGTCTCACCTATGCTTCCTTGAGACTTTGCTTGTTATTCACCTTTGCTAACTTCAGTGCATCAGAAAGGGGAAAAAGGAGGCTTGAGGACAGGATAGGGAGACCAGTATTTCCTGGTTTGCTTGGGTCTTCTCTGGTTTTATCACCAAAAGTCCTACATCCCAGGAAACCCCTCAGTCCCAAGCAGTGGCAGTCGATCACCCTGCAAAACCGTTGTGAGGATTTAGTGAAATGACAATGTGAAGTGCCTGTAAACTGGGCTTTGAAGGAATTGTATTATATTAATGATGTTGGTATGTTTTAAGTGAGGTTCCACAGTCAGATTCATGTGCAGGTAGTTTATTGTGAGTGTGCTCAGGTGGACACATGAGGGAATGAGGGAGGCAGAGTAGGACAGCGCTTAACTATAGGACAGTGCTTAACTAAGGTCAGTGCAGCTGAAGTTTTGCCTCAACCTGATTCTCTGGAAGATTCTGGCTTGTACTTGGCACCGCAGAGTTGCCCCACTTTGGGATGAGGGGGTTGGCCATTTCTATGTTGCATCATTCAGCCACTGGCCGCAGGCCACTCCAGTTGAGCATTTCTAACCAAGGGCAATTCCTGGGAGAGGGGCACAGCTGTGCACTGCTACGAGCAACACTGTGCACTAGAGAACTGGTGCACCAGCCTGTGAAGTGCGCCTGAGCACGTGCCACCAGCTCTGCTACAGATGCTCAGGAGTTTCCTTAAAGAACATTCTAGCAGTCAGTTTAAATGAAGGAGCCCACGTTCATAATATGCCACTACTTCATGGCTTCTGTTTTGATACTTACATGTCTAGCTATTCCCCAGATTTTCAGAACTTTAAACATTAGTGATTAGTCATCCAAAGGGTATTTTAAACTCTTTTGGAAGAAGATACTATATAGTTATAAATATTATTGTTGGTTCTGGCTGGCAGGTGTAGAGGAGAATTCTTTTTTTTTTCTTTAATTAATTAGCTTTCAATGGGCCATGTAACAATCTTAAGATACAAATTAGAAAAGAAATAAAAGCTGATTTTTAAAAAGCTTGGGTAATATAACCTGGTAGATTTCTGTAACTTAAAACAAATGCCAAGGTTAAGTAGAATGCATCTTCTCCAGAGATCCATACGATTTAGAAAATGTTTCAATTAGTAAGCAGGATTAACATTGCTGATTGCCCATCAGCAACTGGGAAAAAAAGAGGCAAAACCACTTAAAGACAAAGTGCTAAATTAACTCGTTAGCAAGTTGATACACAGAGATTGATTTTAACCTTGTTAGGTTTAGAGATTTTCGAAAAAGGAAGTTACATTAATTATTGAAATAATTTTTAGTACAGAACGTATCTACTGACTTGTGAGAATAGAATGTTGCTGATTATGTGATATCCAGTTTATATTTCTAATATTTTCCTCCTTCTTATGTGTTTCCCAATTTGATTTTTGGCATGCATGAAAAAGGAGTGCATTCATTTTGAAATAACTTTGTGTTTTTATTAAAATCATATTTTATTGTAATAGAAATGTATGAACTTTAAATACGGGGAAAAAATAATATCACTGTAAATGTTGTGAACCTCACCACAAAATGAGATGATTGCGTGCATGGATATGTTTTTAAAGTGCATTTGCAAAAAAACACCTAGTACTTTGGTACTCACAACAAAGAAATATTTTGTTATTGTTCTTATATAAAACTATTAGCCAAAATACCACCTTTTTGCAGTGGAGTATAATCTGATTTTTTCTTCTCTTAATAAATACCCATCTATTTCTTTGTATCTATATATTTACATAAACATATTCCTGTTTCAAAATCACAGTGATTTCATATTGCAGTTGAACGTTCCAAGAGCCAAAGTATATCAACATATTAGAAATACTCAGGAAATATTTATCACACACTAACCACCTTGAGGGTTGCTGAAAATAGCAGTACACTCTCAATTTCCTACCCGCATCATTTTTAACTTACTTCTTGTAATAATTTTCCATATCAAGGTTTAAAATAATAAGAATTTCGTATACTATGACTTGTACATTATATTATTGCTGACCATTAGGTACTTTATGTATTTCCACCTAAAATAGAATTTAAAATGTATTCAATAATGCATTTTAATACAACATTTAGAAAATAGACAAAAATTCCACCCCACACAATAACTGTCTTTTTATTTTTTAAACCCCTTGCCATCACTATTTTTTCAGATGCAAGATTCCTGCCCTCTTCTGACTTTACAGTAATAACAAGTTTAAAAACAAACTGCAGTTTTCAAAACCACTTTCCAATTTCCCTTCTCTTTATCTTCTAATTCTAGATAAGTCAAGGCAAGCAGGTTGGTATTCACTTGGAAGCCTAGGATAATGAGCTCAAAGAGCAGGTTATGTCTCCAGTCTCTGTCAAAATCATAGGACCAGCTTTTCTCTTCTGCCAGTGGTTTTGTAGCTCAGAATGATATGCTTTGACATAAGCCCTCAAATCACATTTTTTAAGGATTTTTAACCCCAACCTTTAGACTTTAGACCTGAATGTACACCTACTTTGCAGCCTCTGGGAAACCGTCTCTGGGGTCTTTGCCTATACCCAGCCCACATAGCCCAGTTTCTTCCCTGTGGGTGCAACTCCTGCATTGGCTTACCTCTGGTGACCTGCACTGCTGTCTTCAATTTGCTGAAGGTGGACACAATGTCTGCTGTTGTGTAAGTGCCAAGAAAGCAGAGACTTGGTTTCTGTCTTTTTTAGTAAGGTCCTTAAAAAATTATCAGTAAATATTTATGGAATGAAGAAACAAATTGATGAATCTACTCATTTATTATGATATTTTAATTGCCTTAGAAACTTTTGCTAACCCTTTATTCAATGATCTAGAAATAGCCTACACAATGAGTCATCTGTAGCATTTAAGACATTTATAAAGAGATGAGAGATCTCATGTTCCATGTACCTCTCCCCTATGTATTAATTCATTATAATATCAACAATCATTTTACCATATTGTCACCAAAATTTTTGCTAATATCTTAAAATATTATTGGGTTGTATACTGTATTCATTTAGACTGTAGTTATGTAATCCTAAACATTAATATATCACAATATGTAAAGAAAAGACAAATATTTAAGGGATTAATACTAATATTAAAGTTAGTGACTTTAAAAATAGTTACTAACCAAAAATGAATTGTAAATAAAATATTTTAAAGAATAATGCAGTCATTTTTGTGACATTGTTTCCTCTCAGTTTTAGTTTCTATAGGACACAGACCTGCACATAGGATGTATGACCTCAGAGCCCAAGGTACATTATGTATTTGCCAACATATTCTTTTTTTTTTTGCGGTATGCGGGCCTCTCACTGTTGTGGCCTCTCCCGTTGCGGAGCACAGGCTCCGGACGCACAGGCTCAGCAGCCATGGCTCACGGGCCTAGCCGCTCCGTGGCATGTGGGATCTTCCCGGACCAGGGCACGAACCCGCGTCCCCTGCATTGGCAGGCGGACTCTCAACCACTGCGCCACCAGGGAAGCCCTGCCAACATATTTTTTTATACCAAAAATTACAGTGAGAAAAATGAATACTCTTTGAGATATCTCAGTGCCTCTTCCAAACTGTGTCTTAGAGAGGTCAAGGAACTTAGCCTTTGCCACATATGATTCTATTTGTCTGAAAAACAAAGATGGTATTGACACCTAATATTGGAGTTGGGAAGATTAAATGAGCTCAACTGTAGACATTTCATTACACAGCACCTGATATCTAGTAAGTGATCAATATGTGCTAGTTATTAATTATTGAATAGTGGAATGATGACTAAAAGAAAAAATTTTAGAGTTTCCCGACTGCTGTGATTTAAGCAGAAGCTCAATCATCTCTGCTCACTCAGCATGATCAAAGTGTAAGTTTCCAGGACTTGCCATGATGCATTTAATGTCTAGAAAGACCAGACATCCTCAGATTCACAAAGCAATAACGGTCTTGTCTTTTATCTCATAACACCTGGGATCATGCATCAGAGACTGTAATGTTGATTATAATGTCTCTCTTGACAGTTGTTCCCAACTCTTTCCACTTAGAACCCTGCCAAGGAATCTAAGGATTTACTACTTCCCAGGGTAGCATTAAAAAGTGTAACAAGCCTGGAAAGAGAACTGAGAATATTACATTGTAATAAACCTTCTTCAAGAGAATGTAAAAAAAATGAAAAGACCAGGAAAATTGATTCCTACAAAATTATATAGCTGATTCCATTAGTTTGGGCTTTCAGTCACCCCTCTCATCTCAAAACTGAACTCTCTTAGTTATGGTGTAGACTATTTTTAGTTCCTGAACTAATCTTAACTTGAAGAAGTATACTTTAACCACTGTCTCGAACTTGTATATATTCCTGATGCTCTGTGTCCCATCTTTGGATGACCAGTGGATGCTGGAGTTCTAAGAAGCTTTAGTGTATTTTGTACCCTTTCCCCCTCCACTGTGTTCACATAGGTTTTATCACCTCTCTTCCCATTCCAAGACCGATTATGACCTAAACCCATTTATCTGGAATAAGCGTCAGCAACCAATAATTGTGGGCCTCTGATTCTTCATTCTGTCCCAACCTCTTTGGTTTTCATCCATCCAATGTCCAAATAGTCACTGCACTGTACCTTCCTTCCAATTCTAGGCAGGAGAGAAGAACAAAAGCCATGTGGAGGAAGGAACAAAACCTATGAAAATACAGCATAATTTTAGCAGAAATCCTAAGCAGGGTCTACTTTTCATTGGCCAGAGCAGTGTCACATGACCACTTGTGAGGACAGCTGGAATGAACATGCAGTGTAGCTGACATCTTTGCCATATTTCCAAAACTGAGCTTTAGTTTCTATGGAGGAGAGCAAAAATTAGATTCTGAGTAGTCAACAAAGCCTGTATAATTATTCAAAAAATATTTTATTTGAGCCACAGATGAGTTTTAAATGAAGCCCTGGAGAAATGCAGTATTAATGGTTTAATCTAAAGGACCATTGATCTGGGATCAGTGAGAGCAAAATCCTGTAATAGCTGGAGATGTCAGAAAGTGCTATTCAATTAAGTACTTTCATTAATCATTATAAAATTAATCCTTAGTACTTGATGATAATGTATTAAAATTAAGTGCTGATTAGGGCTGACCCCATAGCAGTTTCTTCAGGAAGTTTTCAAAAAGTTATTCTTTAGGCAAGGTTTTGGCCTCTATTGATGGGACTTGTACCTAGGAAGATACCTTCATGGAACAGCAAACATAAATACAAGCAGGAAATGGCTGGACCCTGTGGTACAGGGGTTAAATGCAATGTATCCTCACTAATTCTGACTAATTAAAGACAAATGCAGATTGATTTTGAGAAGTCTAGTTGTACAATATTTAATGCGATTGTCCTGCTTTCATGTTTTATGACTATACAAATTTGGTTTTAAAATCTGACATGGTAGAAAATTTTCAGAGCATGATGAAGGATTTCTATTTTATCCATGACAGATTTCCTCTAAAACTGATATGATGTAAAAGTTATTTAACATTTTTGATCACCTACTATATGTCAACTACGGTGATAGTCTCTTTATATCCATCACCCATTTCACACTCCTAATAATCCTTTGAGTTAGGTTTTATCTCAATTTCACCAGTCGAAAAACTGAACATTGCAGGGTCACCCTACTAGAACTATCAGGGCTAGGATTTGAACCAATTCTCTGCTGTCCAAGTCCACACCTTCTCCATTGTGCTGCATCACCTTCTATGAGCTGAAGTGTAAGGTATGTCAAGGAGTCCGTGACTTCATATGTTAGGTAGCGTTGATTCTTTTGTCTTCCTCTTATTTCTTGTGTGTGTGTGTTTTTTTTTTTTTTTAATATTAGACCTGGTGAGGAGATGAGGATAGAGGAATATCAGAATAAGTGAGGGACTATCTTAGAAAATTCTTTTCAGTTTTGTATTTATTTTTAGTATGCTCAGCATGTCACCTTACACATGTTTATCTTTACCTTGGGAAATATATATTCATTTACTACCATTGATGGAAACTTTACTTGGGAGGAAACTGCAGCCTAGGCATTTTCTGAATATCACAGTCCTCTAAAGAGTGGCATCCTAATTAATGAGGTTCAAAATGCTGTAGACCAAATTCTGTCCTCTAAGATACACAAATGCATGTAGGAGAAGCATAAAGCAACATCATTCTGTCCCCTGAAAGCACGTTAAAAAGAACCCCTTTGTGATTTGTTGTGGGTTATATCCAATACAAAAGCATCTCCCCAAGTTGCTCAATTATTTTATTAAAAGACATCTGATAGTAAAAGAGTGAGTTGCTAACATTTTGTAGGCAGCTTGGAGTCCTCTGTGTATCCTTTAGTAACATTTCTTTGAAAAATTTTATGTTTGTTTGTTTGTTTGCTTGTAGAAACTCCATAGAGTTGAAAATCAGGCTGTAAATTTAGTCTCTGTAAATATGACCTCCACCACACTAGAATATGAGCCCTAGATCTCATAGAGATCTTATTTATATTTGTGTCCCATGTAGCATGATGCTTGGGATAATAGGCGATTCATAACTGTTAAAATGAACTGAAATTATATGTTCAAATCAAGGAAAGGCACATAGTTTCAATTTTCTTATATACAGATGCTTATTTATATATTTTTCTGTGTATCCATCCTTCTATACACTCAACATCCATCCATATACCCATCCATCCAAGAAATATGACAGTAAAAAAAATTCTGGTTAATTTCTTTATTTAGTGATATGATAATGGCTTTATTTTTCTTTGTAGCAATATCATTTATAAGCTTAATATAACTTAATTTTCAAATCAAGAACAGCCCTTTCCTGATTATTAATGATTATAAAGATTAGACAGGAAATAATTACTGTTGATTTACTAAAATGTGTCACAACAACTTGAGGATTGAATTGGTATTAATTAATTCAACTGTATATAGTTTCCCTCACTTAAGGAGCACAGTATCATGTTCACCGATTCCTTGCTACACCTCTAAATCCCTGATTTAGGACAACCACAAGCATAGGAGCATGCTTTTCACAATAATCATTATTCCAGTGATAATATGAACACTTGTATCCTTATTATTTAAATGAAAAAAGAATGACCTTCTAGGTCCTGGGAAATGAGGCACTTCTATAACAGTGAGTAACTCTCTGTGATACTAGTTATTTTGTGAAGCATCTTTCATTATTAAAAATTTTTATAGGGATTTGGTTGGATATTTTCCCTGAAGTTAAAAATGTAAGCCTCTCTACTCTTCCTTCACATTTGAGTTCATAAGTAGTAGAACATACATATTTTACTTCGTCAGTATCTAACATAATATTATACATAATGTGAGAACTCAAAAGTTAATTCAGCATGTATTTATGGAATACCTACAAAGTGTCCAGTTATTACTAGGCATTTTAAAGATTACAGAGCTAAAGTTTGGACTTTTGACTTCCATAATCTTTCTGTATCATTGGAAAGACAAGATACACAAAACAAATTTATATAATGGCATAAGTGTTTTTCCATATACTTGGTAAGATTTACACGTGGTTAGAAAACTAGACAGAGAGAGAAGTCTCCTTTGAGATACTTTTTTGGAGTTAAATTGCTCCTTCTTGTAATAAGTAGTTCTTTGTTGATGTTCTCTTTGTTAGTTGTTATTTGTCAAATGGAGCATGGAAATCCACAAAGCTAGCGGAAGGAAACGATGGGTATTTGATGGTTTCAAGTGGATTGCTACTGACTATATTGGAAAACAGTCTTCCAGAGGGCAAGGGCACATGACTAACTTAGCAAAGTGCCTTTTTTTCACATGGTATATGATGAATTCATGGTTTGTTTAATGAAGACAGAAGTCATTTATGGATTCAACAAGTATGCATTGACTATGTATTGTTATAAGTATGTATTGTTATGTGTTAGGCACTGTGCATGGTGCCAAAGAATTTATTGACAGGCAAACTGACAATATCTTTGTTTTCATGGAGCTTACAATCTGGTGAGGGAGACAGAGAGCAAATAGTTCAAAAAATAAGTTATAGAAAACTATGAGATGCTATAAGAGAGAATAACAGGGGCCTTACTTAAAGGATTTCTCTGAAAAGGTGATATTTAAAATAAAACCCAAGGAATGAAAAAGTGTTAAGTATGTGAAGAATGGGAAGACAGAGGAAAAAAGTTGGAAAAGGCAAAAATGAAAAAGAACTTGATGTGTTCGCAAAATTGGAAGAAGAAGAAAAGTCATAGTGACTGTAGCATAAGTCAGAAAGGAGCATCAGGCAAAATATGAAGAAAAGTCAGGTGCAAGGTATATTTGACAGTTGTATGAACATGGGGGGGGTTCTCAAAAGGCTTATCAATAAATAGAATCTTCTCCCTATCTGAATGTGGACAAAGTGATAAAATGCTAGGGTAAGCATGGAAGCCAAACCCTCCGTGGGCCCATGTCTGGAACACAGAAAGATGGACACCTCCAACCCGTTCATAAGAAGGACTGCACCAAGGCAGGCCTACCTGAGGGGCAGATGAGTAGAGGACCAAGCAAGGCAGAGTATGCCAACTAGTTCTTCCCACGTTCACTGTCAGGTATGTCTCACACCTTCTCAAGGGTGGAGCAAATTAAGGAGCAGGGAAGGGTCAGACTCACACCA
Source organism: Leucopleurus acutus (assembly GCF_964270905.1). NCBI lineage: Eukaryota > Metazoa > Chordata > Mammalia > Artiodactyla > Delphinidae > Leucopleurus > Leucopleurus acutus. Next base: position 48,378,915 of record NC_139146.1, on the reverse strand, counting down.
AACCTGAGTCCTTCACAGAAAGGAAAGGTCATACTGACAAAGAAACAGGGCAGGAATATTATACAATGTGGATGTTGTCTAAATCACCTTAAGGTTTTAGGGTGATATACCTGATCCAATCAATACATGTTGTTAAAAGAGTAAAGTTGACCCTTGAGCAGTGTAGGGGTTAGGGGTTCCAACACTCCCACAGTTGAAAATTTGAGTATACCTTACAGTTGGCCCTTCATATCCGTTGTTCCTGCATATCATGACAGATTGTGTAATATTGTATTATTTACTATTGAAAAAACTCTGCATATATGTGGGCCCACTCAGTTCAAGCTAGTGTTGTTCAAGGGTCAGCTGTACTTCAGCGGCTTGATGTAATTGTGTTGAAAAAGAGAAATATCATAAATATTATTTAGAACTGAATCATATCAAATCACTCTCATTCATGCAATTTCATATTTAATATAGCATTTGACAGTGGCAGGAGTAAAAGAGAAAGTTGCATAGAATTATAGAATTTATCATCTTTAGCATCAGATGCACTGACACATTACAAATAAAAATCACAGAAGTAAAAATAAAAGGCAAAATATCTTTTACTATGTGCTAGGCAATGTTCCAGGTGCTTTACAGATATTAACTCAATGCACTTAATAACCTAATGAAGTAAGAGTTATGATATTTCATCCTCACTTTAGAGGTAAAGATCTCAAACATTAGAAGATTTGAAAGTTTAGTCTAAGGTCAAACTGAGAGGGGTAGTATTTGATTTTAACCACTCTGCTATAGATGAATAGGGTAGGGGTGGGAGAATTTAAGGACTAGTTTGCATTTTCTTTGTCTTATTTTTCATTTCACTGCTTTGGGTAGAAAGAACTGGTCATAACAAGAATATACTGTGACAAGTGAAAATGTATTTTGCTTTATTCATAATTACTTAAAAACATTGTATCACAGTATTATTCATGGAGAAAACATTTATAAAAAGGTTTAAAAATTCAATGCCTACTGTTATTTCTTTCCTGGAATTTCTGAAGGGTTAAACGCAACTCCTTAGTCAATTGGCTTGGGGTATGATAATGTGTAGACTGAAGTAAAATATCCTAATGCATATTATGTTAAAATAGTCTTTTATTTTGCAATCACCTGTCAACTCATTTGCCTCTATTAATGCTACTTTAACTATGACAGACACGGGTTGAAGTAATTAGTGTTTAAAATGTCTCTGGAAATTGTACTACATTTCCCCATCATACCCTAGAGGAGGTAGATGTGTTGATACATTGTCCTGAAAGACAGCAGGCTTCTAAGAGCTATATAATGGCCCACGGTTTTTTATTGTAATGTTCATTTACAGGTGTGTCTTTTTTTTTTTTTTTGCGATTCACATATGCTTTCCAGATTGTCTGGAACCTCTAAAGAAGACACATCATTGAAACAACTTCCATCCACTTCATGAGTAGAAATTACTCTGGCTGCTATGAAGAGAAGGGTGGAAGGTGATTAAGAATGAAAGTTGAGGGAGCATTTTGTAGACCATGTCAGTGGTCCAGACAAGAGATGATGGTGCCTAAGAGAGGAAAGATATATTTTTGATAGGCACTCTGAGACTTGTTGATAGATTAGGCAGTGCAAGAAAGGAAGAATTAGAAGACATCCCTACACTCAGGTTTTTTTCTTTTTAATTGAAGTGTAGTTGATTTACAATGTTGTGTTAATTACTGCTGTACAACAAGGTGATTCAGTTTTACATATATATACATTCTTTTTTAATATTCTTTTCCATTATGGTTTATCATAGGATATTGAATATAGGTCTCTGTGCTATACAGTAAGACCTTATTGTTTATCCATTCTGTATATAAAAGCTCACATCTGCTAACCCCAATCTCCCACTACATCCCCCCCCACCCCCTCCCCCTTGGCAACCACCAGTCTGTTCTTTATGTCAGGGAGTCTGTTTCTGTTTCATTTGTGATAGGTTCACTTGTGTCATATTTTAGATTCCACATATAAGTGATATCATATGGTATTTGTCTTTCTCTTTCTGACTTAGTTCACTTAGTATGATAATCTCTAATTACATCCATTTTGCTGCAAATGGCATTATTTTGTTCTTTTTTATGGCTGAGTAGTATTCCATTGTATATATGTACCACATCTTCTTTATCCATTCATCTGTTGATGGACATTTAGGTTGTTTCCATGTCTTGACTATCACTATTTTGATAGTGCTGCTGTGAACATAGGGGTGCATGTATCTTTTTGAATTATAGTTTTGCCAGGATATATGCCCAGGCGTGGGATGGCTGGGTCATAATGGTAGT